>NC_063235.1:2706016-3060599 GCF_020740725.1 Corvus hawaiiensis
AGAAGTAGTAGGACAGATTTCATTCAGACCCCTTGCGAATAGTGTTGTGGCTATCCTTGAGTGTGCACTGCATGCCTCTGAGAAAGCAGAGCAGCAGGAGATGAGAACCAAGGCTTTCTTTATCCTGGTAGGATTCAGCTTTGGTGGTTAATATTACAAAACCACTGGAACTTGGGGCTCATGTGTCAGGCTGCGAAGTAGGAGAGGAAAGCATCTGTGGCTGTAGGCAGCTGATGTCAGAGGGCTACCTGACCTGTGTCATGGCACAGCAGTCCTGTGGGGCAGCTGAGGAAGGTGCCTTCTGGTGACACACATCACCTCTGCTCCAGGACAGCAGCTCTCCCACTCTGGGAGCCAGTGGGCAACATATAGCAGGTCATCCCATTGACTGGTTCCCATCTCCTCTGAGGGTGCAGGAGCAGGTCACAGCAAGTATCCTGCACTGGAAGTGCAAGTGCTAAGGTAGGTACAGGTGCTGTGGGAGCAAAAGAAGGGAGCATGTTGTTGTGTGACACAGTAGGGCCTGTTTTCCTACTTCTCATGTAAGTGTTGCAGTGTTCTAATTGACCTCTAAAAATGGTAGCTTCATCCTAAGCTGAAAATTTCTTTCTACATGACTGATCATGATGAGCATAAGCTCAAGCAACCCTTTAATTAGCTCAAGAATGTTTCTCTTTACCTTGAATGCTTACTTTTCACATTTTCCTCTGTTGCTGCATGCAATGCAGTGCTTGCAGAAAGGTAACTCTGGACTGTGCAGCAAAGACTCCTGACAGCATGGTTCTGCTGCCTGGTGTCATCAGCCCTGCCACCCGTACTGCATGCCGCACAGCTCTGTACAGATGGGAGTGACAGCTTTTGCTGCAATGCTGCACCCTCGGTATGTGTTGCAGCAAAATCTGTCAGACTTTTTCACATTGATTATCGAAATTGCTTTAATTTAAATTGCTTTTATATGCATTATCTGGGTCTTAAGGTTCAGCACTGGCTTGTGTCTTTCCCACTGGATTGGTTTAAAAATCACAGGATATGTTTCCAAAGCTGAAAGGAGGCTGCAGAAGCTACAAGGTTGTGCTGATCATCTGATTCCACTGCAGCACTTTCAGCTGCTTGTGCCTTTGAGGTGCCTGTGCCTCACGTGGGAGTGCAGTGGGTTACTTTAAAGGGAAAATCTGATGAAACTTCTTCAAGAACTTGTTGTTACATGTGATATCTTAGTGGAATTTACCGGAATGGAAAGGAGAGTCCTGACCTAGGATCTGGAACAGAGCTGCAAAACCATTAATTTCTCAGGTAGTGTGAATCATTTGGAAATATGTCTGTTTTTGCTGGAAAACAATAATTCCTGGATGATAACAAATACCTGCTAGTACTGCTTTGTGGTGAGAATTTGAACTTGAAGCAATTGAGAATTCGTAATGAAGCCTCTCACTCTTTTGTCTGCATCCCATTCTGTATAGCTGCTCTTCAAGATTGTTTTTAATGTTGTTGAATGTGACTAATGTCTTTGTATAAAGGTATCCTGTGTTGATGTTTCTGTGTGAGTTTCGGCTGTTAGTATATTGTAAACTGCCTGCATATGCTCTAAAACTCTCTGGATGTTACCTTTTTGCATTGGGCAGAGCATAGGAACAAGAAGCACAGTTTGGAATAGCTCTTTTCCTTTTTTCTGTAATCACTGTCAGAGGTGCTGTGAAGGGGAGAGCGAGTATCAGCAGTGCTTTGGGAAAGCTGTGAAATTGTGTGTTTGAAGGTGACTGCAGAACAATGGTGCAGTGGAGCATTACCAGCTGTGGAGGTGGGGAACTCTTTTCCAGCAGTGATGGGAAGATGGGGAGGCTCCCTGAGGTGTAGACTCTGCAGAGTGTAGACCACATAGGCTGCTGGTAGCTGGTATGTAAGAGCTGGGCTGAGAGGCTGGCTTGAGGTGCAGGCAGAGTGAAACAGCAACTGCTGAGTGCAAGGAAACAGCTGTGCCCTGCTGACTGCCTTGATTGCCAGGTGGCACTCCTCGGGCCTGGGTCACCTGCCCCTCATTTCCCTCCTCGAGCAGCAGGAGTGGCAAGCCCCATTCTCTAGCTTGCTTTCTCTGGCTGTCTTACAACAAAAACATGATCCCAAATCCTTACACACAGATCAACTCCATTCACTTTCCTCTGCTCCCTACACTTTGAGCTGATTTGCAGAGCAGGGTGGGTTTTTTCTTTTTTCTCTTTTCTTTTTTTTTTCCTTCCTTTTTTCGTTTTCAGTAATCTCTGCCCTGTGTGCCTCTAGTGACTGCTGTGACTGCAGGAGCATGTGGCTGAGAGTTCAGCACAGTCCTTGCTTTGGAGCGCAGCTGTGTGTGAGCTGGTGGGGCACAAAGATCATCTCGCCTCTGCAAAAGCAAGAATGGCAGCAGCAAGCTGGACAGGCTTAGCGAAGCATTGGCAGCATGGCAGTGACTGCATGTGAGGCAGATCAAGAGAAGGTTGTTCTCTTCTGTTCAGTACTGGTGAGATGGTGTCTGAAGCGTCGTGAGATTCAGGTGGATATTTCACTAGACCAGGTTGCCTAAAGCCCCATTCAACTTGACCTTGGTCACTTCCAGGGATGGGGCATCCACAGCTTCTTTGGGCAACTTGTGCCAGTGACTCACCACCTTCATAGGGAAGAATTTCTTCCTAATATCTAGTCTTAACCTACTCTCTTTTAGTTTGAAACCATTGCCCACATCCCATCACTACAGTGCTTGGTAAAAAGTCTCTCTGTGTCTTTCTTATAAACCCTCCTTATATATTGAAATTATTTATATTTAAATATTGAAATATATTTATATATTGAAAGGCCACTGTAAGGTCTCCCCAGACTGAAGAACCCCAACTCTCTCAGCTCTTCTTCACAGAAGTATTACAGCCCTTGGACCTTTTTTTGTGGCCTCTTGTGAACCTGCTGTAGTCTTTCTGAGGATGCCGGGACTCCAGATGCAGTGCTCCAGGTGGGGTCTCATGAGAACAGAGCAGGAGAAACACTTCCCTTGACCTGCTGGCCATAATTTTTTTGGTGCAGCCAAGGACACTGCTGGCTTTCTAGGCTGCAAGCACACATTGCTGGGTCATGTCCAATTTTTTGTCCACCAGTACCCACAAGTCTATCTCTGCAGGGCTGCTCTCAATCCATTTATCTGCCAGTCTGGACTGATGCTGGGAATTGCCCTATTCCAGGTGCAGAAGTTGCAGCATGGTAAATTCTGACTGAACATAAAGGAAAATAATTTTCTTCTTGAGATTGTTCTGAGAGGAAACAGGGCCTGAGGGGTTGGGGGATTTCTGACGCTGGAGATTTTCACAACTTAATGCAGTCCTGAGCAACCTGCTCCAGTTTTGGATCCTAACCCCGTTTGAAATTGGAGCTGCACTGGGGTTAACTTCATCCCCTTACTGCCAAGTAAGATGAGAGAGAAAATGTGAATTTCCTACTCTTTCTCTCCTCTGTAGAAAGGAGGAGCATGGTGGGGGAAGCAGCGTGGTCCTGTCTCAGTACAGCCACGCCAGTCCTTCCTTCCTATGAAACATCCTTCCTTCCTTCAGTCCAGGGAGTACAAGGGGAAAAAGGACATGTAAATAACAATGCAAGTGAGCACAGTTAGACAGCCATGCCCTGGAAGAGTGCTGGAGGGGATACTCTGATGCCATTTTTGCCTTACGCTCTATTTCTCACTCTCCACTTCTTAAACATGCTGCAAGAAAATCATATCTTGCCCTCTTAGCTCTGATCTTCATTTAGGATAATATTCAGATAAATTAATGCTTGGCGGTAAGCCTGCAGGTTTCATCATTAGCATCTTGTGTAATGCTTGCAGGAATACATGTGTTCCAAGAGCAGTAGAATTTGTCTGTTGCCCATTAGTTGACAACCTTGGTTAACCAGTGGACTTAAAAGCAAATGCAGGCTGCCCTGTAGAACTGCCTCTTTCTTGTTAATACAAGGTATTTCAAGATGGTTAGTTTTTTAGCAGCATGAAGTGGAGGATTTGGAACAAAGCTTTCATGATTGTCGTGAGTTGAGTGGCGTCTTTAACCCTTTCATGCCCTATGGACAAGAGGCTGGTGGGAGATGGAAGAACTTTGAAGTTGGTGTTGTTATTCAGCCTTTTCTGTGGAAGAAGTATGGCTCAGGACCTTCCTGATGGAAATCCTGTCCCACACCTTTTATTCCAAAGAGCTTTTTAGCTGCCTCCTGAAGGAGGCAGCTGGATGCTGAGGATGATCTCTCTGAGAAGTTACGGCTGTTCTGCTGTTTCAGTGCCCCCCCCCCCAGTCAAAGGAGACACTTTATCCCCAAGCACTGAGGAGACACTTTTCCCCGAGCAAATGGGGAATTACTCTGGCCCATTTTTGGAAAGAAGGAGCAGAGGCCAGGTATCCCTCCACTATCTCTTTCTGCATCCCAACAGTGACTGCTGAATGTCCCAGCCAGTTACCAGATCTTGGACCTCTAGGTTATGGAGAATATCAGATGCCCTCGCAGCTCTTCTCAGAGCAGAGTCTGTAGCGCAGGGCATGCAGCTGGTCTCTGCCTGCTAGGGCAATGAGGTGCCCTCACCTTTATGTCCTGCTTGCCCTCGTCCTGGCACAATGCTGTATGTCTGTGTGTGAAATGCCTGTTGTCATTTTGAGAGGCTCAGCCTGCAAGTGAACATATTCCAGCCATAAATTCATCAAGGCTTCCAAGTGGGCAGTTTTCAGTGGCACAGCTGCCCAGTGTCATAACACCATCTTGGCAGCTTGTCTTGGAGTCTCCCCATTGTCCATGGCGTGTTAATTTTGAGGTTAAAGTCCCCACAGCTACAAGCATGCTCTCACAAAGGCAGCATGTTCCTTAAAAGATCCAGACTGTGATCTGTTGTAAATGTTATTTTATTTACTTCTTTGTTACCTGAGGGTATTTTCAGCAATAAACTGAACACAAAGACTACTGTTAGGATCTTCCAATCCACCCAGCTGTCCTCAGTGAGCAAATCACATTTAAGAGTGATTTATAAGTCATTTATAAGTTCCTGAATACCTCCTTTCATTTGCCTTCTCACTTCCCAGTGAACAAAAAAGCTGCAGGTTGGGAGCTCAGAGGGAAGAAAAAAAGCCAGTTGTTATAAGGGAGTCCAAGATCACAATTAGTATTTTTGGTACAGCCAGGGGACAGAGTTACCAACTGTTTGTATTGGGCCACCTTGAAGGATCTAGAGATTACTGATGGTGTGTTGGTTAGCCAGCCAGCTTTCATTTACCTGGGCAAGTGGTTGTGAGATGCTGTACTCGTGGTCCGCCTAGTTCACGTGATTTTGGGGAGAAATCACCCAGGCTTTGGCTGCACTGCCTGTGAGTCAGTGCCTGTGGTGCGTGGGTACCATGCTAATGGAAGGGCGTCCTGCTGAAGCATCATGCCTCGTCTTGCCTGCCTGCTGTCCTGGATGCTTGCTCAGTTCAGCTGTTGCTCCCACAGGGCAACCAAGTGGCTCTGGAAGAGACCCTTAGCTGGTGGTGGCACCTTGGTTTGGTAACAGCACCCAGTGTCTTGCTTCAGAGTGTGTAGATTTCATGAATTGCAGCCGAAAGGTTTGCCTCAAGCTGGAAGCATGCTGCTGGTGTAACCCAAGCCGCCAGCCTTTATGCCAGAGGCATTTGAAATGGCCGACAGATTCCTCCTGGGCTTTTCATGACAGTGATGTTAACCCTCCTGTTCCCCAGGCAGCTGAGCTGAGGTATGCTGCTAGTCTCTCCCACATCTCTAACAAATGCTTGTTCCAAAAGCTGCCGAGTGGCACAGCTGCAGTGAGCTCCAGCACACGCTTGAGCTGCTGCAGTGCTGCCCTGCCAACGTGCCTGCATGCCAGACACTGCAGCTCCCCTAACACACAGCCCTACCACCGGGAGTTTACAGTTCAAGTCTAAACCCTGGTTTGCTCCAAGAGCAGCAGCAGTGGCACCTGTAACCTGAATCAGATTCCTTGGCTTCCTCAGGGGCCCCTCCACAAGTCTAATTGCAGACTTTGTTCAGCTCTGTGCATTTAGGCTGCAAGCACAGGGCAGGCCAGACTGCAGAGCATGCCTGCAGAAGTACTTCCATCCATCTGTCCCAGGGTAGGGTCCTGAAAAAGTGCCAGCAATTTAATCTTCTGCATCTGCACTAAGCAGGGCAAGTGGTGGATTTGCATGGGGGAAGCTGTGTCAGGTGTTAGCCAGGCAAGGGCAATCTTCTTGCAGATGAACCAAGGGGAACAACAGCTTGCCCTGAAGAGGGATCCCCTCAGCAAGAGCAACTCTACAGAGACTTGGGGTAAAACTTCTACTGATTTGGGAGATTTGTGATTATCATGTTTCTTTCTAGTGGTAGGGCTGTTCTGTTCAATGGGTGGATAGCAATGCTAATGATTTATAAAGTGGACCTACAAGACAGAAGTTAAAACTGGGTTTATGCTTGAATATTGAATTTGTTATCAGAGTAATTAGTCCTAGATTTCTGCTTAGAATTTTTGAGTTAAAGGGCTGTTAGTAAAGATTAATGGAAAATTAAAATCTAGACATGAAATATGAATGATGATTTTTATTTCAAGTCACATTTTATTTCCTTGTGCTACCATGCCATCAGTCTGAGGGTCTGTGCAGTACCTGCTGGACCTGCTCAGAACAAAATCCTGTGTGCACGGAGCAGAAGGAAGTGCAGGGCAAGGTGTGCAAAGAGGACAGGGCACCTTTCCTGAAATGGAGCTAAAGTTGACTGTGTAAGCTGTTCCCAAAAGATGTTCCCTAAGGAGTGGGGACAATCCTAATCCATGGGTCACTGTCATCAGTGCTGCTTTATGTTTGTACAGTTCTTTGCATGGCTTGGCCTGGATCTTCCCAGACATCTTCTGGGGATGGCTCAGAAGTTAAGCAAGGTCTGTCATGTTTGGAGGCAAACCAGGTTTAAAAGGGCAGGGGTTGTTCCATGCCAGATGGCCTTGGCACAGAGGACAGACCTAAACCAGGCTCATGTACTGATACACGTGTACCCTAATGTTCGTTTTGGTCACTGATGACAGTGCAATCTCCAAGGCGCCATTCATCCACCTGGCCTTAACAAACTGGGATCAGGTGATCTGACAGTGCTACCCTCTTACATTTTTGTCTGTGGGGGATGCCTGAACATTTTTATATTGAATACACAGCTCTAGCAGACTACATTTTGGGTACACAGGTACTATCCAAGGAGATGGACTTCAAGCAGAGAGCTAAGCTAGGTTCTTTCCTCAAACCATACAAAGGTAGGTCTGGGTAGGGTCTTGAGGTCAGGCAGCTGGATTTCCCAGCATAGGAGAGCTGGGAGAGATGCCAAGGGGCTGCCCTGCTCACCTTTTCAGCGTCCTGTGATGGTGTGGCACAGCAGCTCTGCTGAGCACTTGGTGCTGAGTTTGTGTTCCATGCTGCAGGTGGCTGAGCCCTGCCTACAAGTGGGCTGTGAGTGGGACTTGGGAGTGAGCCAGCGCAGGCAGCTTGTGAGGAGAGCTGTGCCTCTGAGTACCTGTGACACTGTAGTTGCATCTTCAGCGCAGCACAGAGCTGCCTGCTGATGATGACTGATTCTTGGATAGCATGTCGATGGCCCAGTGATCCCTTTGTGTGGTCATATACTTCAGAGTGCAAACCAATAGCCAAGACCTGAAGACACTATCATGGCAGCAAGATCATCAGGAAAACAGAAATTACTTTACCTGCTGTGTACAGCTCTTAATGTGTCCACAGCATAACTTGCCACCTTCACACAAGATAGTCTTGTACATAGGTAAGAGAAAACTCTTACCTCTGCTTTCTGCTGTCAGTCCTCCTGTTCTCTGTCAAAATCCTTAATAAAGTCTTCCTTATGTCTGCTGCTTCTTCAGCTATTGAGTGTGACTCCATTTAACAACAATTAGTTACCAGCAGCCATGAATTTGAATGTTGCAGTTCTTTCTCCATTTTCACAAACTTAAGTTCTTCATACTTCAGACTCTACCTTTGTCTTTAGAGATGACAACCTCCTTAACCTGGGATCAGTCTCCTTTATCAGAGTTTAAGCTAGTTAGGATTATATGTTGCTCTTGATGATGAGCAGTCTTGTTCATTAAGGCTGGCACAAAACTCCCTGCTTAAAATAAGAAAAAAAAAGTTGAAAATTGGATTGTTAAATAATCTGTTGACAGCTCTGTCTTGGGTTGTGACAGGAGGTCAGAATATTCCTGCTGTGAAATTGTGTGTTGCTGCCTCCTTGCAGGGCCTCCACCTTCAGGCAAGTGTTGAGCCAAAGCACTTCTGAAACAGCAGATGCTGAACAACATGGAAGCAAGTATGAGCCGCCTGTGTCCAGCCCACAGCACATATTCAAACAGCCTAGCTGTGCACAGTCTTTTTGGGATTTAAAACACCGAGGACAGGAGTAGGTCACCTCAGTCACCTTGTGTGTTAGCTTTGGGATCAGAGGATTTAGCAGCAGACCTGGATGTTGGGTGTGCTTTGGCTTCACCTTGTAGCTCTGCTGCCTCCGGGAGTGTGCTGAGGGCTGATGTGGATGAGATGAACCCATTCTTTACTCACTGTTGCGCAATGTGGTATCCAAGGTTTTTACGTCTTGTTGAAGTCATAAAACAAAGCACAGTTGCTGCTACCCCTGGCCTGTTATCCATGAGGAGCCACTGTATGTGGTGTCCATGGCTGCCATAATTCTGGTTTCACCTAACTCCTACAAATCTAGATGGGTTTGACTTTCCTACACAAGGCCATTTTGTTTGTCCTGGATCAGACCACAAGTGTATCTAGCCCAGTATTTTTCCAGTGGCCAAGAGCAAGGCCCTAAGGAAGAGAGCAGAAACAGGGAAAAATTGCGGTAAGTCTGTTTTGTTGTAAGTTTCTCTGTGCTGTCTCAGTCTCCATCCTGGTGTGGCACAGGGACTTACAGAGTTGGATGTGGCTTCTGTACATTTACTAACCCTCCAAAAATGTCTGTTACTTTATATATTTGCCCCAAACCCATGGAAACTTCTAGTGTCCACAGTGTCCTGTGGCAGAGTCCAGCAGCTTATCTGCATGCCGTGAGGAGCAGCATCTCTCCATGTTTGTTGTGACTGCACAGAGGGACCAATTGATCATATCCCTTTTCTCCAAACTAATAATAATTTTATAGTTCTGTCATATTCTTCCTGAGTAATTTAATTTTTCGTGTTTGTAAGGGTATTTCTCATCAGAAATCATACTTAAGATCATCTTTGTTGCTTATCTGTTCTAGCTGGCAGCAGAGGCTGAGATGGGACTGGAATTGCAAACAGCCTTGGAGATGCTGGCATGCCATGGGTTGATACACTGGCAAATTAATGTTCTCTTCTTGTGTTGCACTTATTTACTAGTAACTCATAGTATTAGACCTGGTTTTTGACCACTGTGGAACAATGAGCTGATAGTTTCCTGAATGGTTGAGGTAAGCTGAAAGCTTGTTATTTTACTTGTAAAATTAAGATGGTTTTTTCCATGTCTGTAATTTAATGCTGATCTGATACTGAATGTCATCTGTCATTTCCCTGGTGAGACTTAGAAGGTCCTTCCATAGATTTTCAGAGCCTTTGCCTCTATAACTCAGCTAAGAGTGTCCTCGACTGCTTTCACTAATGTGGTAGATTACCGTGTAGATGTAGGGAGGCAGCGAGGGCAGTTCCCGCATTGCCAGAGTCATGTGTGGGCATTAGCTCTTTCAAGAAGCTGTGAGTTCAAAGCTGAAGTGCAAATTCAAAAAGCTTTCTTCTAAAATGCTTATGTAGGTGGGAGCTAATAAGAGCTCTGACATTGTTTTCCTTAAGAAAGGCACCTGGCAGCTGTGGGCAATCAGACGTGTCACTGATGGAGAAAATGGTGCCTTCTTCTGCTTCTGCCTTCTGTGTTCCTGTGCTTCTCACTTTCACTCTTGTTCATACCTTGTACTACTTTGTGCTGGGACAAACATTTTTCTGTCCACTATTTCTTACCTTAATAAGGTTAGTTTTAACCTAGATAAATCCTGCATGAGTGCTTGGGATAGGGGTGTGTGAGTGTGCATAGCAAGAGGGAATATGCAGGTGGGAATAACATCTAGCTCAGCCAGCACATACTGCTCCAGAGCTGCAGTGTCAGGACAGTTTGGGACATCCTTGAACAAGTGGCAACAGACTCTTTAAATGACTGAAGCAGAGCAAAGCATGGGATTCCAGCTTGCAACACAAGCAAGGAAACTTGGGTTTTCATCAGAGCAGGGACCTCAGGAAAGAGAGCTTATAAACCTTATAACAGATGGGCAACAGAAGAAAGAGGACCTGTGAGAATCTTTGAACAAATACTATCAAAAGGTAGAGTATCAGTGATTGGGGCATGGACCCAGACCGGCAGGGAATCTGAATCGTTTCTTCAAAGGAATGAGCTGGTTTTATACACTTTTCTAAGGCGCAGTATTTCCTTACATGGTAATCCTCACTATGTGATCTATCCCGTGTTGCCACATCAGCAACACACTTCCTTCTATGGGATGATCACTTGCTGTTCACCCCTCCTTCAGCTCCTGGCAGGCTCCTCTCCATAGGGGTCTGCCGTGTGACACCTCCTCCCCCCAGGGTCCGGTGGAGACAAGCTTCTCTGTGCTGCCATGTGCTCTTTTGTGCTGCCATGTGCCTCTGCAGGCAGGTTTTACAGCTTGTAACTCAACTTTATTCCATCTCTTCCCACGGTAGACTAGCTCAAAAAACCTGAACAGTGCCAGCTTCCAGCTTCTTTCTAGAGTATTATCATATGGTCTCAGGGCCAGAGAGCCACTGCTCTGGCAACAGATTTATTTTGGTGGGATGTCCAAAACATGTTGAAAATAGACCATAGAAAAGAGCTGTGCAGCACTGCACCAGTCAGGGCTGCTGGGGAAGCCCAGTAGTGGTGGGTTGGGTTTCAGTGTGATGCCCTGTAGCCTTTTTAGGATGAATCAAATACACTGCTTTCGGAGTTGCTCCCTGACAGAAACGGGCAGCCTGGGCCCCTGCACTTTAGGGTGATTGGCAAAGCTGCTTTCTTCTGAAATGCAGTTAAACTGTGAGAACAGCAGCCTTGCTGGGCCAAGAGGAAATACAGCTGGGGCATGGAGTACACGCTCTTACATTGGACACTGTAGCTAGGGCTGCATGGGTAGGGATGAAAGGTGCATCCCATTGTTTGCACTGTTGAATAGCACACTGGGAGGTGTTACGTGGTTGTTTTCTGCTTAAGATCCCCATGTGGGTTTGCCTTGCAGCCACATTGCTGCCTTGGCCTTAAGACACTGGTGCAGGTGTTCTGGGGCCTGTAGGCTTCCTTTTCCCAAAGCTCTGCTCTGTCTCAGCTTTTGAGATCTGCTGGAAGTTCTCTGAATTGCGTTTCTCTGCCCAGGCTGGGCAGGCACCCACACACAGGCTGGTTGCCGGCCTGTCCTTTCATTTCTGTCCAAGGCAGAAAATGGATGGATTGGGAACTGCAGCAGTCCAGGACAGGCAGTAGCTATGGCAACTCCCCAAGCTGTTCCTGTGATAGCTGTAAGGGAGCTGAAAAGCTTTCCTTTTAGCACTTACAAACTTCATTGAATTAATTCTTCCAGGGAGAAAGTCCAAGAGTAGCCAGTTGTCTGTGCTACAGAGTTCATGAGCTCATTTTTTTGGGAAGACCTCTGGGGCAATCCCAGTTTTCTGCAGGGTTTGTAGGGGTCTGCATGGAAACCTCTGAGTGGCTGAGCCAGTCTTTTAGCCAGAAAAACTCACAGCAATCAAAGGAGCGTTCCTGCAAAGCTGATTTGGACGTCCTACTCTGTTAGGAGAGTGGAATGTGCCCTGTATCAGACAGGATGCAGAGAAACACACAATAGTCTGTAATTTTCATGCCAACAGGGATGTGTTTGTAGCCATGTGGCTCTTGGGTATAACATTAGGAAGAATGTGAAAGTTGGAGCTGCCTATGCCTAATGAGCAAAATGATTCAGAGATGGTTATGAGTACTTGAAATTAATAAGATTAAGTGTATTGTACCAGGCAGGCCTTTCCCAGCTCTGTAGATGTTGTTGGATGAAAAGCTGTGTGGGTTTATGCTTTTGGGTGTGTAGCCAATTTGCAGTGTGGTACTTGTCAGATATGCAGTGTTAGTCTTGGTTCACCTGGACAGGTGTTTGTGACAGGACAATAAAAGGACCCAAGAAGATAATAAGAGCTCTACTGGATGAGGGCAATGGCTGGAAATGGACTCCTAGAAAGGAGGAGAGGGGTAGGGAAGTGTGCAATCATGCTGATCAAAGGATTCTCCCAACCTCCAAGTTTTGTCTCAAGTGGCCTTGCTGAACTAGGAGTGGGTTCCTGTCCCTGTGTGAATGACCTTGAGGGATTTTTCTTCCACGAATGTATCTAATTGCTGCTTTATGAACCCGTGAGGACTTCTAGCTTTCATAACATTGTGCAGCAAGGAGTTCCCTAGTGTACCACTACATACAAGCAGAAGTAGGGCACTGAACAGAGTGAGCCCAACCAGAGACAAGCAGAAGGTAACAGGATGGGACAAGGGGGTGAAAACACCGTCAGGAACTCAGATTGATGTTACTGGCCCAGCCTTCAGCACAAGCGTGACAGAAGAGGGTGGAGGGAATAGTGTTGTGCTTGAAAGGTAAGATTTATGGTGGCCAGATGAAGAAGGTAGAAGAGCAAGTTCAGGAGTCAAGCTTATTAAAGTGATAGTGTGGAAGGTAAGTCTGAGAAGAGCTTTTACTATATGCTAAATATCTGGGAATAATGGCAGTTTGAGAAGCATAGAAGATGCAGTGATGCAGGAGAGAAGAAAAGGAACAGAGGAGAAGGCAGTGTAGGTCTGACTGAGGTGCCTGTCTCCTCAGCATCCTAGCTGTATCAGTAGCCCAAACCAGATGTTGGAGAGGAACATGAAAATAATGAATATGAGTTTCCCTATTGTCTGCTTCCAGGGACTTCCTGAGTCATAGAACTTTGGGTTCTTTGCATTCAGTAATCTTTGAAGTATTATTTCATTCATTTTTCTAACAATTTTCTGGATCTTGCTTGCTCTGAATCTTCCCTGTATCTTTTCAATTAGTCTGGGGCTTTCAGCTAGCCCGTGGGTGGCTCAGCTACCTTCACGATAGCACATATTATGGGGCTGAAGTGATGGTGACAGCCATGGCCCCTGAAGCCTTTTCAGTGCTGAGCTTGATGGAGATGAGAGGGAGGGATGGAGAGTGAAGGATGTTGGAGACCTCTGTGTGCAGTAATTGTTACAAAAGCACCACTGAGCTGGGGCTGCTTTTCCCATGCCATCTGCAGGATGCTGCCAAGTTTGTGACTCGCTGAAGAGATGCTTGCATAGTGTTTGTGAAATCAAATGTGACAGTAAAATCTGTTTCTGAGGACAGTACAAGTGGCAGCATGGGAAGAAATAAAACATCTTTCTCAGCTTTGATTCCAGTGTAGGATGGCACATAGGAGTAGCATGCTCAGGGGCTTTGAAAGTATCAATCAATTTCTGATCAAGAGCTCCAGAGCATGGGTAACATCTTCCTTGCCATGGGACTCCCAGGGCAGGGATGCCACTAGCAGCCCTCTCTTTGGCACTTGTGCAGGTTAACTAGGTTAACGTTCTGTATTGCTGAAAGGAAGATGCTGCACTTAGTCAGCAAATGCGCAGACCTGGTCTCAGTGAGCCCTTCCAGTGTGAGTCAAGCAGTGATTTCAAAAGGGGACCCAGAAGAGAGTGGCTTTGTAGAGGAAAGCAAAATCTCTGCTGTGCTGTGCACAGTAAAGCACAACTGCTCAAACCGCAGTGCTACTCAAAGCATCTGCTGTGAGCAACCGTGGGTGCCTTTATGTTCTGCTGCTTTTGCATTGTCCCTGCCAGCTCCATGTATAAAACTCGTTTCATATTGCAAGGAGAAGAGCAGTGCTGTGGAGTTCTCTGGGTGATCGGAGTGTTGAAGTAGGGTCAGTGTGACTCAGTGATGCACCAGATCCTCTCCTGCATCTGCAGAGCCTGCTGCAGTGTCTCACATTGCTGTGGATGCTATTTGGTGTCATAATTTGAGTTTCCTTGAAAGTTGTGGTCGCTGTGGTTATTTTTGGCTGCTGTCTCATTATTTCACATCTCTGTCTCATACTGTATTAGTCAATAGTCAATCCACTTCCATATTGCTGAGCATTTTTCTGACTTTTAGAATTTCCTCTCCCACTAGATGCAGACATTTCTGGGACAGTTCATCCTTCAAAATATGTGCATCCCCAAAAATCACTTGGCATTCTGCCTTTGTGTTCAGTGGGGCCAGGGAGCCCCCGTCCCAATCCCATGTAAGCAAATACATCATCTGCCTCTTCAGCTGTCCCAGGAGGTTGTTAGATGCCTGCAGGTGGCATGCAGGGTTGATGTCACATAGGGGACTTTGGCTCTTGTTTAGTCTATCTTGTTTTATATCCTTTTTCTTTTCTTGAGTGTTTTTCTGCTGTTCTTGTGACTATGTGTCATTGTGTTAAGTCAAGAGCCAGGTGCTGGAAAGAGCTTGCAAAAGGCAAAATCATATTAAGAAAAACTTTCCTTCCTTCCCTCTTTAACTGACTGAAAGCTCTGACCACAGTATTGCCATTTGCTGCAATTTGTGACACCCGTGTCCTTTTTCTATATAGATGGCAGAGAAATTTTACTTTACAAATGAAGAATGACATGCTGGACTCCTCCCAGACCATTTCACCCTGGCACAGGAAAGAAAAGTCCCACTGATGCTCTCACCACAATGAGCTGTGATACAAGCATGATTCATCAGCAGCGTTACTGTATGTGAGCGTGACATGTTCACGCTCCTTTGCATATGTATGCAATGCCAGAAGCCTTTTAATTAAAACTGGAGGTGTATGTGCACATGGGGCAGAATCCAACCAATACGCCTAACCTGTACTTCAGGTGGAAAAGTATGCCTTAGAACAGAAGCATAGTTTCATCAGCTTCTTCTTGACCTGCTTGGCCATTGGGGACTGCTCAGAGGAATTTCCTTGCTACCGCAGGTTTTGCTGATGTACATCCACAGAGCTGTCCTCATGGCTGAAGTGACTGTCAGCCACCTAATGCAATTTGAATACATAGTCTAGAGACCTGCGTTGCCTAAGGCTCCCTTTCTCTGGATGCGTCCAAACACTCCTAGCATTGTGTTCAGTGCAAAATACAGTTCCCATGGATATTCTGAATAATAATTTAGCAGAAAATAGAACAGAGGGGATCTAAGTTCACCCCAGCATTTGAGGAAGTGGAGGGAGTAGTACCAGATATATGCTCCATCCATAAGAGCATGGACAACAGCCCTGCTCCAGTCCTCACCTGAAACTGGACCACCTGTCAGCTAAGGAATGCAAACCTCAGCCTATGTGGTTTCACAATGAAGAGGATCCCAAGGACTCGAACTCCAGTGAGGCAAATTGCTTTTCTATTCTCTGATTATAGGTGTGCTTGAATCTATTGCTTTTCTATTGCCTGTAATGAGTGCTACTCTCCAGAGTCTAAGTGAATCCCTGGTGACTTCGAGAGCAAACAAATAAATTAGTAAAAAGAGGCTGCAGACTAAGCCATTAATAATTCTCATTCGTCTTTAGGACTGAGTAAAGCCAAATGTATCATATGTGCTGTGATGATGGGTGCTGTGGCAGACCACCAGTGCCATCACTGGGAGCTCAGGCTCACGCAACCACAGTGAGGGATGTTGCATTATCAGTATAAAAGTGCAAGCAAAAAGATTAAAAAACCCAAAGATTAAATGCAAAATGTGCTTGTGAGAGGTATCAGTGTCTCCTAGTACTCAACAGACATTTAGGGCAGCTGGCTGCATTTTTATCTTGACA
Source organism: Corvus hawaiiensis (assembly GCF_020740725.1). Classification (NCBI taxonomy): domain Eukaryota; kingdom Metazoa; phylum Chordata; class Aves; order Passeriformes; family Corvidae; genus Corvus; species Corvus hawaiiensis. The sequence continues at coordinate 2,721,912 of NC_063235.1, forward strand.
TAACAGAGGCACAGTAGGAGTCGGTTCCAACAGTTATTTTCCCTCATGAGTGTTTTGGGGACATCCTGAAACCAAGAGCTGTGGGTGCTTGTGGGACTCATCCCAACAACCAAATCAGAGCAAGGAAGATGATGTGTAGGGTAAGATGCTTCTGTGCATCTGGAGAGGCCTAAGGAACTCTGGCAGAGATTATGTGAGTAGGTCTCAGGTAGTAGTTATTTAATCACTGTTCCTGAAATAGATGATTCTTATCTCCCAATCCATAAAGTGTTTAGCTAACACTAACTGTTTCTAGCTGGAGGCTTTTTCCCTCTGTTCACAGCTGTGAACTGACTGTGTGTATTTTGTGCAGGCAAGATCAAGGGGAAGTTACATCCAATGGTGCTGCTAAAGAAACATTTTCGTAAAATTGTAGATAACGAGCAAAAGTGGGTGTGCAGAAAAAATTAAATTAAGAACACAAAGGGTAATTGAGAGTTAAGACTCTAGTAAATGTCTTGAACACTGAATTCTTACAGCTGTTTAACAGGATGCTGTAGCCAAAACCATGCAAAGTCAGAAGAGCCCTCAAAGGCAGTCTGTCTTAAACAGTGGGAGCAGGCAATTGATAATGCCAAATATAAATGTAGTTACGAGATACTCACACTTGTTGAGGAAGATCAGAAAACCCAATGACAAATCTGTGGGGAAAAGTAGAATCAGAATGAGTCATTTAAATAGTGAATCCTGGTAAATTCACTGTAGTGTTTGGTACTACATTACTGCTTTGAATTGGTTAAAATGTGTGAAATTGGGGTTTGACTCCATGTGCTCTAATAACGAACCTTTTAGATCAGACAAAATCTTTTTTCCCTGTAGGTAGTTACTGGCCACATATTTTGCCTTGGTATTTTATTTGAGTAACAGGTAGTTGGAGACTCCTCCGGCTTCCTACATACCTCATTTGAAGAACATTCTTTCAAGAACTCAAATCCAAAGGGATGCTATTGTGCCTCTTGGCTTAATGCAGGATTGCCCTTGTTGTTGAGGTGAAATCAGGTCTTAAAGTTTTAAAGAGTAAAGAAGCACACCTGACTGCTTTTCTGAGCTTTTCCAAAACTTGCTTTCAGTTCATGTTCTTGATGCATGGCCCCTGGAGAAAGAGTGGCATTGTCCCTGAGGGAGACAACTGCCATCTAGATACCTGTGCCTGAGCCCATGCCTGGGCTCCCTTTGTTGCCACTGGGGGAGGAGTTCTCTTCCTGTGGAAAGGCCTGTTTCCCTGGCAAGGTCAGGTGAAGACAGCTGAGCATATTTTTCTCTTTGAATCTAGAAGACTCTAGAGCATTCTGTAGGTATCTCTATATTAAGCAAAGTGAGATGCATCAGTCTTGGGTATATAAATATACAGTCCGGTACCACATACAAAATAATGTTATCCCTACTGTTGTACTTAGTATTTCCTCTGGTACAGCTAAGAGGAGCTGCCCTTGAGCTGCAGGAGTGCATCAGCTGCTGCTATGATCATTGAGCCTTTTCAGTGTGTTCAGGAATACAGCCTGCCAGAGTCCTTCATCAGACTTTACTGGTGACTCAGATTACATTTGCCACTGCCACAGTTTACTTGTTATTTATGAAAATTATCATCCTTTTTTCTTCCTGTGGTTTTTCTTGTTTTGGTTTGGTTTGTTGGTTGGTTGCTTGGTTTTGGGTGGGTTTATTTTATTGTTGTTTGTGGGGTTTTAAGTGTGGTTTTTTGGTGGGTTTGGGGTTTTTGTTTGGTTTTTGTTTTGATTTGGATTTTTTGTTGGCTTGGGTTTTTGATTTTTTTTTTTTTTTTTCAAAAATTGTAGGGTAGACATAGGCTGAGAACTGCTCACTTTTCCAAAAGAGAGAGAAAGAGAGAAAAATATGAAGTCCATACATCTATATCAGATTGTTCAGTACATTTACAAGCTTTATCAGATTTATTTAAGAACTCCTGTTTAAATATCCACCAACAATATTAATTAGTGTTAGTAATTGTCCCAGTGTTTGAATCCTGTACTATTCCTTCTGATACTTTGATATCATTGACAGACTGGAGAAGAAGAGTCATGAGCAGCCAGAGTAGTTTAGGTTGGAAGTCCCCTTGAGTTCTCTGGTCCAAGCCCTAACTCAAATCATGACCTCAAAGCAGTCACTACCTAAGATAATATTTTGTGTTGGCCAATCCTCCTCAATCTTACGAATGTGCACTTTGTTTGTAATACTAATTTGATCTGGTTTTGTCTCTAAGCACTAGGGTTACTTCTGGCTATGCCAGGAAGTTAAAGGGCCTTCAGCTAGGAGGCTTGTTGTAGATTCTTTCTCATATTGTTTGTAGAAGATGTTGCTTTACATCTCCTTCTCCTTATTAAACTAGTTAGATTGAGCCTCTTTCCTCTCTGGCAGTAAATCATGTCAGTGAGGGAGGTGCTGGGAAGTTCCAGAGCCATCTCTGGTACAGCTTTGAATACCTCCATGGACAGAGGTCCCACAGCCTGTCTGGACTGTGTGGCAGTGTTAGACCAATGCCACATCCAACACCACACACCAGCCCTGTGCAGGTCTGCCTCCATCATGTTCTGGCTGTTGGGGAGGAGGTTGCTGTCACTTCCCAGCCAGTAGCTGGTGCTGGGTTAACCATGAACTCCCAGGTCAGATGCCTGGTAGGGACAGCGCTTTGTTTTCAGAGCACTGTGAAGCTGTTTGCTGTGGCCTTTCCTGTGCTGGTCAAGTGACATTTCTCATGGGGTTCTGCTGGGGTCTGAGCAGCCTTTCCTGCCTGCAGGCAGCTGCAGTGGCCTTGACTATGTGGACAGCATGAGGGAAGGTGGTCCAGGGGCCATGGTGGTAAGGGAGGAGACAGGCATGTGGCCAAGGCTGGGTGTACTACTGTGCACAGGATGCCAAGGTTCCTCTCCAGGTACTGTTTGCGGTGCTCCTTTCAGGGGCTGGAAGAGCCTGAGACCAATCACGCAGGATGGTGGTTCCCCCACAGTGCAGGAGGTCCTTCAGGAGATGGGTCACAGGGTGCCCAGTGTGCACCAGGAAGGGCCCCCGTGGCATGCATGGCAGGTGCCTGTCCGCAGCCCAGGCTCCCCTGCCTGCCTGGAAATGGATCACCTCCAGCCCTCCTACCTCCCTTACTGGCCCTGTCTCCTCCCCACATCCTGCTCATCACTTCTTGGCACTGTGCAATAGGAAACTGCTGAGTGTTTCCTCTGCAGAGAGCTCCACAAAAATTCTGGAGGACAAGTCCTGTGCCAGAACAGACTTCCTGAGCAAGGATGCAGATCAAAGAGCTGCAGTCACCCTCCCTCCACTCAGGTTTGCAGTAGCCCTCACATGCTTTGGGCCGTGCCTCAGGCCCTGGACAGGAAGGCCCAGGACAGGACGGTGCTAATGCTGAGTGCCAGAGGGGGACTTCAGATCCTCCCAGCGGCCATTCTGGTCTGCCCAGGGGCCCCTTCCTGCTCCTCCCTCAAAGCACAGAGGGGCTGTTAAAAAATACCCTGTCAGCTCTGAACTGAGGTGGGAAGAGTTCACACTGAGTGTGTCAGAGTGCACTGATGTGTTCTAATCTCTGCTCATGCTCAGCAGCAGCAAGGAGAGGCGTAAGCAACTGCTGATCTCCTGGGTGGGTGAGTGGGTGGCAGCTGAGGGCAACAACAGCTTTTGAAATGGGAGGGAGAAACTTGAAACTCTGCTGGTAGAGTGTCCTTGGGATGTGACTACAGCCCGGGTAAAAATTTCTGCTGAGCAGCCTGAGATGCTGGAGAAATACTGGCAGTGTCAAATGGCAGCAGCTTCCAGTCCCCTCCATCTGCAAGCTAGCGTGGGAGGCTGGCCCCATCCTCAGTGGTTACCATATGGCTGGGGTTTGCCTTTTCCTAATTCTGTGTATGGTTCCTGAATCTTCATCACTAAGGTGTCTTCAGGAGATTGGTGCAGTGCTAGAAAGAGAGGTGTCTGCTGCGTAGGCATGTCCATGTACAGGGACCTGAGTGCTGCATGAGAGTGACCCTCTACAGCCTGGGATCTCGTACATGAGCAGCTGCACTGACTGTGGAGCACTGAGTGAGGATCCACTGGTGGTGCAGAAACCACCTGTGCAGACCACCAGACCACCTCCCTCCACCAGGAGGACGCTTCCTGCCCTCAGCTGCAGGGACCAGGCTGCTTTTGGAAATCCTGTATAACCAAAGTAAATGGACTGTGGCTCTTCTCTGCAATTTCCTTTCACCTAATTTAGTACTCAGAAATGTGTTTAATTAAAAAGTTGTTTATATAAACATTTATAGTTTAACTTAAACAGTGAATATATTCTGAGCTCTTATATTGATTTTGAGCCTTTTTTCTTTCAGGGTGAGATTGCCTCCACTCAAAGCAACAATAACATACCGGAAATACGCAAAGTATATACCATTCACCCAGACTAAGAAAAGCTTTTTTCTAAAAGGAATAAAATAACCATGGCAGAATGTACAGGTTACAAGGAAACCTCAAATCGGCACCTACGTTTCAAATTGCAGAGCCTTAGTCGCCGCCTTGATGAACTGGAGGAAGCAACTAAAAATCTGCAGAAGGCAGAGGATGAACTGCTTGACCTCCAGGACAAAGTTATCCAGGCAGAAGGCAGCAACTCCAGCATGCTGGCTGACATTGAAGCCCTGCGGAAAAGAGTGCTGAAGATTGAAGGCAAGGATGAAGAAATTAGGAAGGCTGAAGAGCTTTGCAGATTAATGAAAGAAAAACTTGAAGAGGAGGAGAGCCTCACTCGAGATCTGAAGTCAGAAATTGAACTCCTTCAGAGGAGAATGGCAGAGCTGGAGAAGCTGGAGGAGGCCTTCAGCAGGAGCAAGAATGACTGTACACAGCTGTGTCTTAGCCTCAATGAAGAAAAGAACTTGACCAAAAAGATATCTACAGAATTAGAAATACTTAGAGTGAAAGTGAAAGAACTGGAATCATCTGAGGACAGGCTGGATAAAAGTGAGCAGACCTTAACAGGTGAGTTAGAAAAGCTGAAATCCTTAGCCCTGAGCTTCATCACGGAAAGAAAACATTTTAACGAAAGAGAAAAGCAAAATGAAAAAATAATCCAGGAGCTAACACAGAAACTAGAACAAAACAATAAACTAAATAGGGCAGATCAAACTAGAAATGCATCCAACTTGCTAGAAAGGTCATCCAACAATCTCCTGGACAGAAATGATATGAGAATTGAAGATGACTTGAATTCTGCACTGCCTTCTAAGGAGACCAGGAGGAAGGGAAGTGTGGATTACTTGAAACATGTAGAAAATGAATCCAGGAATAAATCAGAAAACCAAAAGAATAAAAACCAGGAAGACAACAAAGTGAAAGATCTCACCCAAGAAATTGAGAAACTTAAAACTCAGATCAAACATTTTGAATCTTTAGAAGAAGAACTTAAAAAAGTGAGAGCCAAAAATAATGATCTGCAAGACAGTTACTTGAGTGAGCAGAATAAAAACAAACTCTTAACAGGTCAGCTAGAAGAAATAAAAATGCAAATAAAGAAACAGAAAGATCTGGAGAATGGAGAAGTTGAAAATGAAGATACAAGCTTTTCTAGCAGGGGAAAACATGACCGACCTAAATACAGAGGTGTCATGACTGATTTGACAGCTGCTAAGCACAAGCCAAGGGAGCTCTCACCGCAGCAACGCCGGGAAAGAGCACGGAACAGAGACTTCTCTGTCAGTAATGACAGCTACAGCCATGGTGGTAAGCAGGTACCCAGTCCAAACTTAATGAACAGAAAAGCAGGGAAAGCATCTGGTGCATCTGCGTTTTCAGACACTGCTGTCACAGATACAAGAAGACTGGAAGAGAAACCTTTAGTTTCCACTATTTCTTCTGGTCAGAAGGAAGGCTGCATCATGCAGAATGAGGGGAAGAGATCCAAAGAGCAGCCATCTGTCCTCAGCCGATATCCTCCTGCTGCACAAGAGCAGAGGTCTTGGAAAACACCTTCCAAACCTGTTGGTGACACAGGCCTGAGATCCAAGGCTGAAAAGCCATCTCAGGTGCTCCGTGGCAACTGCCAAAATGGTGCTGACACACGGGATGAAAAGTCAAGCAAAGGAGAATCAATGGCTTCTTTGGCTGAGAAGCTGAAAACAAGTCAGGCTGAAGTTGCTGACTGCTTGGAGGACATGCAGCTTGCAAAGGGTAACCACACCTCTGCCAATGGCATGGCTTCAGCATACAGGTACCACATGTCCTCCAACGTGTCAGTCTCAGACTCGGCTGGCTCTAAAGTAGAAGCAGCGAGCACTTTTGCTGCATCACACAGACAGCCCTCAGAGGGGAGGGCTAAAAGGGCAGCAGTCTCCCAGGAAAAAGAAACTGCAGACACGTCACTTGAAAGTGTGAAGCTTTCAATGCTAACAAAGCGTTCCCATCACTCCAGGAGTCAGGAAGACATTCTGCAGATTCTCACAGGTCTTGATAAAGAAGACACAGAACAGTCTTCAAATTCAGCGACAGATCATGTAAAGATGGGTTTAAAAACTGACTCCAAAACCATCCAGAGTAACCAGGAAAAACTTAATTTAGATGAAGAATCAGGAAGAGGTAAAAAACCAACCACTCAGACAGATTCTGAGGCAAGAAAGAAAGTCAGTTCCAAGCAGTTCTCCAATTCTAGGGGAGTTTTTAGAGCATCACTTTTTGAAAATGACAAAAAAACTGTGAATGATGAAGACTCTACCCTGTGCATAAAACCATCAGATGCCAGCACTGGAGGATTGAAATCCAGAAGGTCGTTCAGCCCAAGAGAAGCTCTAAGATCAAAAGCCATCATTAAACCTGCAATTGTTGAGAAGGATATGAAGGCAGTCATGGGAGGGACTGTTTCAGAGGCAGAGTCAGAAAAACAGAAATCTGTTTTTAAAATGGTAACAAATAAAATGACAAGCAGTATCACAATCTTTCCTTCTGAGCCAACAGCTCCAAGGACAACTGCAGATATAGCAGCAAAGGAAAGGCATGTTACCACCAGCAACATCAGAGTTGCTTCAAATGAGCCTTCACCATCAATAACAAACAATCTCCCTTCACCCTTTGAGATCTCAGTTAATAAAAGTGCTCTGAAATTATCTGAGACAGATAGAAGTGGAGAGGCAGCACTGAGGAGTAAAGCCGAAACAGTGGTCTCCAGAAGCAGCATTATGCTAAAGACTTCTGAACTTGTGGAGAGGAACAGTGAGACACCTTTGGAGACAATCAGCTGGAAGGGCCATGGCTCGTCAGATACAGGTTCATCCGAAACAAAGCATGTCACTGTGAGAAGTTCCTGGAGAACAAGACAAGGACCACATTCCCTGGAGGACTCTCAAACCAAAGTGGAGAAAAGTGCAGCTTGCAGTGCCACAAACTTGTGTAGGTCCTCAGTGGACCTTTTGGAAGTGGAAGGGAATAGTTTGAAAACAGACTCCCTGGAGCAGACTTCATCAAGGACGAGTGCCACAGCTAATTCTTGGAGTGCCCCTGAACTGGGGTCCCGAAGGACCAAAAGTAACTTAAGTGCATCTGAACTGCTAACACGCAGGAACTATGCAAGTAATCCTACAGCAGCTGCTGCTTGGCAGCGGACCACACTACCTGTGAGTATCCTGTATTCAACACTCTTTTCAGTTGATGAGGTTTTCTGAGTTGCCTGGTAGTTGTAGGATGCATGATTTGAAATTCTTACAGCTTATTTTCTAAGTGCTGTCTCTCCCAGCTCCTGCTATCTTCCTTCAGTGAATTCACAATTCACAGCACCCACAACCTTCTCATATGTGAATTACCAGATTTAGCCTTATTGAAATGAGATCCATCTGCTTGGGTCTTGTAAGGCCATATGAATAACTACATAGTAGCATCAGAGAAGACATAGTCATGGCTTAAGCAGGATGTGGTATGCTTTTCAGAGTGACTTTGTGTGGCACTTTAAATTTGGAGTAGCAATGAAAAAATGATGGAAATGAACAGATTTGCGTGGGGCTGTGCCTGAGGCAGAATTGTAGCTCTAATGGCAGTTGTAGAGATAGATAGAGCTCTTTTGGTAAGAGTTTCATGGTTTCCTCATGTGAAACTAGACTGGTCTGGAAATGCTTCCTGGGCATCTCCTAAACAGATGGATGGTGGCTGGTAACACAAGGCTGCTCCCTCCTTGCTCTGTGTCAATATTTCACCTGAAAAGGAGCAAGAGCCACAAGGACAGCTGTCCTCTTTTCCTGTTCCTTTGACTGGTACCAGTGAGGGGAGTCCCTCAAAGCAGTGACACATGCTGACAACTGGTCTGGTGAGATGTGCTTGCCACTGGAGCTGCAGGCTCTGGCAGATTTCAAGTGAACTCAGTGGCAGCACATACCCTTGTGGCTATTAAACCCCACACTGGTTCGTGCTGCAGCTCCTGCCTCTGCTATTAATTTAGCACTACTTCGAGCAGCTGCTGCTATTGTGAGTCTGCAGGAGGAACCAGGCTGGATAATCTGACAGGGCTGGTGGCAGAGGGGATAGGTTCATAACTGAATGTAGTGGTTTGGCCCAAAATACTCATTACTGTTTATCTTCTGTGAGATAAGAATTAGGAGAAATGCAAAGCAGGCACCAAACTTGAAAGAATATAAAGAAGTTTATTAACAGACCTAAAAGAAGAAAAAAAAAATTATACCACCTTCAGAACTCTCCTCCTCCCCCCACCTTCCTCCCTTCTCCCACTGACAATGTGAAAAGACAACCCTTAAGATGTTCAGTCTGTTACCACTTCCATAATAACCTTTTTCAATCCATTTAGAAAGAGAAGTCTCTTCTTGCTCGTGCTATGAAAACAGTATCACAACGAGACAGCCGCCCACTTCCAAATATTGTTCAGTCCATTTAGGAAGAGGAGTCTCTCTGCCCGCATGTGAGTCCCTTCCCCCGACTTGCAGCTTTTCCCACAACTGCTTTCGAGGGTCCGCTCTTGAAGTTTTGTGGGGTACAATTTTAAGGTTGAGCCGTTCAGAAGCAAAAACAGAGGCCCTTCTCCTTCCCTGGGAGCAAAGGGTCTTCCTCATCTTCATTGTTAGGACTATCTCTGGGAGCATCTCTAGGAACTGAGGTTTTCTCCTTTCCCATTTGGAGCAAAAGTCCTCATCTGGTCCATCTCTAGGAACTGAGGTTTCCTCCTTTCCCGTTTGGAGCAAAAGTCCTCATCTGGTCCATCTCTCCCTGTCCAAACTTCTCATGAAATTACAGCTGCGTCAGCATCTGCCTATCTCGGCGCAGGTGCTTTTGCTCACGAGTTGAACACTCCACCCCCCATATCTTCATGAAATTACAATGGGATACTCTGATATATCATAGCTTCACAACAGACTTTCAGCTTTAAGCATTTCCTCTCTCTTCCCTCAGGTTTTCAGCTCTTCACAGCACTAAAAGGGTTAATCTCACCTCGGCCTTGCAGCTGGAATGTCCCTTATCGCTGTTGGTTACCTGACCTCTGCCGGACAGAGGTTCGGCTTTTGCTGAAATCTTGGCCGCAGTGGAGAGGGGGTGGTTCCGAGCCGCTCTGGCTGCCCACAGCCCTGCTGGGGGGGTCATCCTGGAGCCATGGCCTGGCCCGAGCAGGGCCTGGGCCGGGCCCGCTGGCCCCCGCATTGGGCCTGCAGCCACCTGTCCCAGCGCCGGAAACGAGAGAGAGCTTGGGGGGGAGTTTGTCTATTCTTAAGTGTGGATCACAGAGGTGGTCACAACTTTAAGTGGCTTAAAGAATTGTCCATATTCAAACTGGCCAGCTGATAGGTTCTATCAGGTCCCAGAGGAAGCTGTAAGCACCCCTTAGCAAGGACATCCCTTCCGGGACTATGCTTGCTAACCTATGACACTGAATGACTTCGGCATTGACAAAGATGAACTGGTGGAGATAGGCAAAGAGTTCTACATTTTCAAATCTTCTCTTCCACTTCTCTGGCTAGGAGAAGCACAGAAGAATTTGCACTTAACTTTGCAGAGAGTGTGTTGCCTGGTGTTAGAAAGTACAGGCTGGCCTTCCAGCTACATTTGGAAACTGAGGATACATTCCCTCCCTGGCCAGGGTGGGTCACAGGCAATCTGTACAGCTCATTCATGAATCCAAGCAGAGCTGATACGATTGAAGTTGTCCTTCTGCGTAACAGCAGTTTATGTGCTTGGGAAATGAGAGATCCATTCCTAGGGTGTCCTTTATCCCAGGAGTTTCAATTCACAGTACCCACAACCTTGACTCTCACAACTGAAGCAGTCTCTGCTTACAACTGAGTTCATGTGTGGTTGGTTGCAGAGCCTTAAACAGTGGGCACTCAAGGATTTCTTTTCAGTCTTCCTCCTGGCAGCCCACCCAGGGCTGAGTGTAGCTCTGTAGTGTGTTCTGCAGGTGCTTTCCAGGTTGCTGTCAGATCAAATTTGCCAGCTATGCAGTGTACCTTCACAGCAGCTGAAGTGTACCTGACTGAGCAACCTGAGCTCTGCGTGGTCAACCCAAGTATATCCAGGGTTAGCTGGCTTCCAGCCTTGCCTGTGTCAGGAGAGCATATGAACTAACCATATGGTTAGTTCACACAGAACTGAGTTCAGGATCTCTCTCTGCATCATACTTTGCAATAAAATCACTCTTGGCACCACTCAGGCACAAACCTGACTTCTTGGTCATAGGTTGTGTACTTTTAGTTTGTAAATGAGGAGTATGACGTTAACCTGAAAGACTGCAGATACACAGATGTACTAGATACAGCAAATTGTATGCAACTTAAATTGTTGTATATGCCCTTGGAAAAAAGCCCTTTGAAGGGTATCTTCAAGCTTATAATATGCCTCATATCGCAGCAGCTTGTTTCTGCTGGGATTTGTGTTTCAGTTAAAGATGTAGCTATTTTCTCTGGCAGAGCGCTGGGCACTGAGCTGTCCTGTGAAGGTATCACTGTCACCTCTTTCCAGCTCCACTATCCACAGTCTGACATTGCCTTAAGAATCTTATTTGGGAAACACAGGATCCATGCTGTTTTTGCCAAAATCCATCTTTCTCTCTTCCATTGCAACCTTTCCTTTGTGTATTGCTGATGTGGGCAAATGTGTCTAATGAAGCTACAGGAGGTATCGACTCTTTGTAATGCAGCTCTATGCTGCAGAAGCAGCAGCTCGTTGGAATGCTGCTTTGGGAGTCCCAGGGAGCAGGAGCTGCTGATGCATGAGTGGGTGTTGCAGCCTGGGGACCAGCTCCCTCTGCTGCTGGCAGTCAGCCTTCTCGTGCTCCCTAAAGACCTGAGGCAGTGCAAGACCTCGAGCAGTCATTCTGTTAGGGTTCGTGTTCCGCATAGTGAAATCTGTATTTCTCTGGTGTGATGTTTGTTGAAAATTAGTGCAAATGTGCTGGCAGGCAGGGAGTAGATGAGCAGCAGCAATGTCAGATGAATGCATGGTTTTCTTATGCCTCTGACATTAATATGACTGGAGCTGGGCTGTCCACTGGGCTGTCCGCTGCATAAATTTGGCAAAATCCTAAATGTTTGTCTTCAAGGGAAGCCATCATCCCTTCTTGTGATGGGCGCATTTGCTGGAGAAGTCTCCCAGGCAGTGTCCAGGGTTGTGCTGCCTCTTGCCTCTTTTCTCTCTTGCTTTGTGTGGTGCCTAAATTTGGGCATCTCTGGTGGGTTGATCCTCGCTGGATGCCAGGCTCCCACCAAAGCCCCTCTCTATCACTCCCCTCCATAACTGGACAGGAGAGAGAAAATAGAATGAAAGGTATCATGAGTGGAGATAAAGGCAGGGAGAGATCACTCACACATTACTGTCACCAGCAAGATAGACTGGACTCGGTGAAATTAATGGAATTTATTACCAGTCAAAATCAGAGCAGGATAGGATAACAAAAAGTAAAACAAATCTTAACAAACACCTTCCCCCTACCCCTCCCTCCTTCCAGTCTCTACCTCTTCACCCCCAGCAGTGCAGGGAGACAGGAATGGAGGTTGTGGTCTGTTCATAACATATTGTTTCTGCTGCTGCTCAGGGAGAGGAGTCCTTCCTCTGCTTCAGCAGGGGATCCCTCCCACAGGAGACAGTTCTCCATGAACTCCAGTGTGAGTCGTCCCTATGGGCTATGGTTCTTTGTGAACTGCTTTGACATGGGTCACTTTTCCATGGGGTGCAGTCCCTCAGGAACAGGCTGCTCCAGTGTGGGTCCCCCAAGGGGTCACAAATCCTTCCAGTAAACCTGCTCCAGCGTGGGCTCTCTCTTTCCATGGGCCTGCAGGTCCCTGCCAGGAGCCTGTTCCAGAATGGTCTTCCCACAGGGTCACAGCTTTCTTTGGGGATCCACTTGCATGTGGGGCTCCTCCACAGGCTGCAGGTGAGTTTCAGTACTCCTGTGGACCTCCACAGGCTGCAGGGCACAGCCTGCTTCACCATGATCTTTACCACAGGCTGCAGGGGAATCTCAGCTCTGGCTCCTGGAACTCTTGCCTCACCTTGATGTCTGCAGAGATGTTCCTTTCATATATTCTCACTTCTCTCTTCCCTTGCCACAATTACTTCTGTGCAATAACTTTTTTCCTTCTTAGTATGTTACCACAGAGATGCTGCTACCTTATCTGATTGTGTCAGCCTTGGCCAGTGGCAGGTCCATCTCAGAGCCGGCTGGCATTGGCTCTGAGGGATATGGAGGAAGTTTCTAGCAGCTTCTCACAGAAGGTAGCCTCCCCCACCCCCTACCAAAATCTTGCCATGCAAACCCAATTACAGTATCTATCACCATTTCACTCCCTCTGACTCCACACAGGCTTTTACTTAAGCAGTCAGCCACACGATATCAGTGGTTTCATCTTTCCTTGGACCTCAGTAATTTTGTCCAAGGGATCTGTTCTGTTTTGTGACTGTGCAGCCATAACTTGGGTTAAAATTACTGGATGGTTTTTGAGAAAAAATCTTTATGAAATAGCACATAAATAAGGCCATGCCAGAGCTGGCCTGATGGTTTAAGCCCCTCCCTCCTTGCTAATGGGATCAAGCCTGCACCTTACACTGCAAACCTGGGACTAGGACTCCAGTTCGTGACACCCCAGTGCTATTCCAGACCCTTCATAGACCCTGGATCCCAACCCTTTTTGTTTTCCTTCGTGCAGGATGAAAGCAAGGATTTTGTGTCCAGTTCCAGAAGGAAGCAGTACGGATCTTCTGAGTACCTCTTACAGGCTGACACTTCGGGGAGAAGGATAGCCACCAAGGTAGAGCTGCAGGACCCTGAATCCAACTTCCCTGCACCACCAGGTCTCCAGGGAGAGGAGCAGGTATGTGAGGGAAGGGTGTTACAAGGCAAGAAGCCAATATCTGAACTGACCTCCCAGTAACCTAACTTAGAGAAGTTGTCCAAAAAGTCTCCACTCTTGTAGGAGAAATCAAGTCTGAAGTTAGCACTTCCCAGGGGTGGGGTGGCTGCTGTATTTTCTGTTACAAACTTGTTTGCTTTATGGCTAAGAATATTCTCTGAGAACTAAGAGGCACTGCATCTAGTCATCCTCTGGTACATGAATGAATCAGGGATGGAAAAATAATTTGGAGAGACAAAAGCAGAGTCCCTGCTTCAGCTGGCAGCTGTACTACCAGAGTGTTTCTCTGCTGCTACACCCCTGCTGCTCTGCCCCTAAAACACATCTTTCTGGACACACTAAGGAGTGGAAAATGGCCTACATTATAGTCATTATGACTTAGTGCTTGAAATATGAAAAAAAATGTGTATTTCAGCCTCTTCACAGGGGGTTTCCTTCTGACGGTATAGGGGTCTAGGCAGACTTCTCAGGTGTACAGTCATGCTTAAGTCTGTACAAAAGACTTTCTTTTTTTCCTGGAATTCTCTCTTGGCCTGTTCAGCTGCCCAAAGCAAAGTGCATCTTTACATTTGTGGATCATCCATAGCAGGAGATATCTAAGACCCCAAACCTGTCACCAGTGTATTTCACTGGACATTGCTGAATCTTGCTATGAGAACAGCAGGACTGCAGGGAGGCAGCTGAGTTGCCCTACAGAGTCATACCTTATGGTGAGTGGTACAAAATTAAGATCCCAGAGGGCCATGGTCCCAGTTGAGCTTTACAGACTGGTGTTTAAGGAAAGGTAGTGTTTGCAGCAGAGAGTAATGAACTGACACTGTCCTTTTTGGTAGCTGAGGAAAGAGGCAACCCAGCAATACTCTGTGTGGTCATCAAAAGGTATAACCCACAATTACATTCATCTGACCAGGTGCAGACTCCTGTATCTGAGGCTGTGCTGTGCTTCCTTTGCACAGACTGGGTCAACAGCAAATAAAAACTTTGGTAAAGTCATCCCCGTAACATGCAGACCATCATTTGGGTCTTCTGTCTTGCCCAGACCTCCACCGACTGTAGCAGGAGCTTGAATGTGACACAAGGTGTGCTCCAGCTCCTCTGTTGTCAGGTGTTTCTCACTTCCAAGACTCAAATGCTGCGTGTGGAGATGGGTACATTACAACATGAAAAAAGCTTACAGCCTCAGCCTACATGAGGCAGGGGCCAGGTCCCTTTGCTTTGGGCTTACTCCCAGCTGAGAGAGCCTCTGTCTTCCAAACTCATCCTGTCACTGCTCTCCCCCACCCCACCATGGGACTGTAATCCTGGTGGGATTTGGGATGGTTGCCAAGGGCAATTGCATTCCTTGTCTGCAGGGCAGAAATGCTCCAGGGACAGCTGCGGGGCATGGGCAGTCTGTGATCTTGCGGGTTGTCTCTTACAGGGTGCTTCCCGGGCCTGCCGGACATCTCGGAGATGAGCTGCATTCCCTTCTTCTCAGTGAACATGGTGAAGCAAGAGGCAGGATAGTACCAAGCTCACGGGCATCACACCTGTTTGTAACCTCTCCAGAGGCTTCAACTAGCCTGAAACCAGTTTTGTAATGCGATTTGAAAGGTACAGGAGCTTTACCAGTGAATTCTTTTTCATCATTGCTGAAGAGGCAGCTGCAGAGACTTTGCTCAGGGGACTCCCACTTGTCATCTCTGTACCTGCAATCTTAATCTTCCCTGTAGGATGATAGGTCTGTCTCCATATGGAAACTCTGACTACCTAGTCTCTCTGAACAATGGTACTCCTTGGACAAGAGAGAGCTTCTTGTTATTCACTTGCATTCACACAAGATCCCAGCAGTGTCCCTGTGACTACATCCACCAGCCCATGACAGCTGTCCACCACAATTGAAAGCTTTCAATTCATATGGAGAGTTTGCATTCTCCTAATACACCCTTGTTGGCTGGGGTAGTGGTCATCTCAGTACCTGTGTTTCCAGCACCCTTTGTCTCTCGGCAAGCGGAGACTGTTCCCCACTAGTTACTTTACACATTGAGAGGGAAGGAGAGCAGAAAATGTTGTTTAGAAGGAGTTGGTTCCCTATCACTGTCAGTCTCTGCAACAAGCTTTGCATGATCTATTCATCACCAGTTGAGATCACCAAGAAGTCATCCACTGAGCCAAACCAACACAGCAGCAACACCTCCTGCTGCCTGGGACCAGGGTGTCATTTACCCAAAGCTTTATGTGTGTCACACTCTGAAGACAACAATTCTGTGGCTTGTGCAAGGCAGTTGAGCCCTAAGAGAAAAAGAAACAAGTGCTTTTCCTCATAGACAAGCAGAATGTCCTTGTTCCTTCCCAAAACAGGGTGGAGACAGATGCTCTGGACCCTAAGCTGATCTACAGTAGCCTTGATCTGTGCTTCATCCCCCATCTGCCATGTCTGGAACCCAGGTATGGTCAGAGACTGCTTCAAACACAGAGGTGTTTGTCCCCATCAGTGTTGTCGGGCAGACATGGTCGCCACAGCTCCAGGAGGTGCTCAGGTGCTGGAGCAGCATCTGTCCTGAGCAAGGCGATTGCACAGACAGGGCTTGGACAGTCCTTCCTTTCCATCTCATGCCCCAGCTGCTGGGCTGGCCCCTACACAAACACCACTGACTCCCCCCAGTGTTTCCTGCTGCCTGTCCCTCTCTGCAGTGGGACAAAGATAATGCTCTAGACAGAAAAGGTCCCTGATCTGTTTCAGAGGTGCTGTGGGAAGAGCTGCACTCCAATAGCTTTCATGTCTGAGTTGCACCCCACACTTGTTCCCATATCCCACCTCCAGAGGAGCAGCTACCACAGCCATCTGACTGCCTGTACTTCACCTTCCTGTGCCGTAGCTCCTCCCTGGTCTGGGAAATATACCGCTCAATTCTGAGAAGAAAATGAATTAAAAAAAAAATAGAGCTGGTTGCAAAATACCTGTGAAAACATTTATATAAAAGGGATATGTTTCAGTGACATGATTATTTTTTTTATAAAAATTGTTTGGAGGAAGGGAAAAATTATTTTTGAAAAAAAGTGTTTCTTTTTGAAATTTTAAAGATGTTTGCCCAAGTGTATATTTTTAGCCCTTCATTTTATTCTTTTACATGTCATGACATATGTGTCAACTTGCATAACAAGATAAAAAGATAATGCTTTTAAATTAGTACTGAGTGGAAGCTCTAATAATCTTTAAATTATATTAAAATAAATTGTATCAGCTGCTCTCTCTTATCATTGACATAGCAGTGCTAGTAGAATGAGATAATGGGGAAAAAATTTTAAACTCAAACTCCAAATGAAAAATGAAAGAAAGTGAAATTCCAAAGCTAAATTCAGTCTTCTGAACTGCCTCCCCCTGCCCCATGTTTATCAGGAAGGATTGGAAATCCTTGTGGATTGTGCAGTCTGAAACTACAGTGGATGTAACAGTCTTGTGCAATGGCTGTATCCTTCCTGAGCATCGTGCTCTGCTCAGCACTCACTGTATGTCAGGTTCACCGCCACCACGCAAAACCAGATGGATTGCCTGAGCAGCAGCAACATCCCTTGCCCCCGTGTGCCCTGCTCCCTGCCCACAGCAGATCTGGCCCCATAGCCTTCCCAGCAGTGCCCAGCTCAGCACTGCTCTGTGGGGCTGCTGACCCTGCCCACCACATGGTGCTGCCTCTGCCCCCCTTCTTTTTGTGTGCCCTTCCAAACTTAATCTGCTGCCTCAGATTTAAGGCCCAAATGCCTTACGCCTTGCTTAACCTGGGAGCAGCTGGGAGGCATCTTGGCATGTACCTGCCTCTTCACATGTCACAGGGATTCCCTGTGCACATTCCCAAACCTGCTGCTAAGCAGCTCTCCAGCTGTATAACCTGTACCAGTCGCAGTTGCTGTGAGAGGACCACTGCTGGGCATTGCTGTTCCACCTCCAGAAACCCAGCATGTTGTGGGGCTCCCCCTGCCCTAGGTCACTGCTGCCCAGGACTTGTGGCTTGTACAAACTGCTGGACAGCACATACATACCGAGGAGGACAAGGATCACTTCAGGCACTGACTGAATGTCTTTCCTCACAGTCCCAGCCCCATCCTGCTGCAGGACATGGGCCCACATACCACAGGACATCCCTACACATCACCAGCTTTCTCCTTCTCACGTTGTTGGCATGGATGTGGCTTAGCATGGTGCTCCCAAAGAACCTTCTAAGGGAAGTGGTTTCAGTCCTGGCAAGGAAATCTCTGCCATCCTTGTGATTCAACATTTGGGGTGAACGCAGGCTTCCCTGTGCCTACCCACAAAACACTGGCTTACCCCATCAGCTTTTCAATCCCACTGCTCACCCCAAAAACACAGCCTCATGTCTGAAGTGCAAGGGAAGAACCACCAGCAGCAATAGCTGTTGGGTTTTCTCCTTCTGTCAGTCGGGACCAGGATTTGCCTGAGCAACCGGAGGGCTTTACCCTGCTGCTCAGCTGGCTTAGCTCCAGCTATTGCCCCAGCAACACAGCGCTGCTGGCACTGTCTGCTGTCTTCAGGTGCTTCTCACAGATGATGTCTCTCCTTTCTCCAGCTGCCTCAGTTATTTGTTCAATATTTTACAGTAGAACTCCTGCTCTAGACTCAGTTTCACTGCTTGTAAATACTGGACACAGATGTCACTTGGTAACTGCACACTGGTTGTTTTTACTGTAGCTGAGACTAAATCTGAGAAAGAAAACCTTACCTAGATGGAAAGGGGCCATGCCCTCTAGTCAATGAGTGCAATAGGAGCTGATTGTATTATTAACCTTATAGCAATGACTTCAGGAAACACAATGTGTTTACTCAAATTGCACAATTTTTGGAACAGCTGTAAAATAGAGTATATGTGTAAATATTGCCATCACTGAAGAAGTATTTGTAATTTTAGCATATAAATATAACAGGCTTCTCAGTAGGCTTGATGATGCATAAGGCCATGCATCGAGCCCTTGGGTAATTCCAAAGTTGTAAATGTATTTGCTGTACAGAGGAAGTGTGTCAGTGTATGCTGGTCCCAAGGAACCCCAGCTGCTGGTCCCTTTTGGAGAGCCAGTGCTTTCCCCAGATGGGCTGGCTCCAGTCTGAGGGGCCAGCAGCTCGCTGCTTCATGGAATGGCTTCCTTCGTGTCTGGAAACACTTCTGCAGCCTGCAGAGCTGCCTCTCCAGCTCCTCGGGAGGTGTGAGGGTAACAGCTTGGGCACGCGCCCAGTGGTGCTCTGCAGTGTAGCCCCGTGGCCCTCCTGCGGACAGGACCTCCAGCAAGGGAAAAGGGCAGGAAGCACCGGGCAGAGCAATGTGCCTTGGTGCTTCAAGAGACACTTGACACAAGCAATTTCCTAGCTACAGATGGAAGCAATAGTCACATTGGTGTCATCTCTAACATAGTAGACCTCATCTCTGCCACCTTTGCACACTGTTGAAGCAATCAGGCGCTGCTCTAGGCCAGCCTCCCGCAGGCTGTGCTGCGTGCAACAGAACACGAAGCCATTGTTCGCAGATGCCTCCAATGATCAGAACCCAAGGCCCAAAGGATCATCCTCCTGGGCTGCCCTACGTGCAGTGCTGGCTCCTGCTTTGGGGAAGCAGCATTCCAGGCTGCATGGAATGTATTTTTAAGAGAATAAATCTATTTTTTTGTATTTGTGAACATATATTTGGGTGGGGCAGCTTAGTTAGAAGACAAATAATGCAAGAAATCTTTTCATAATCACAGGTTCATCCAAGTTAAGCAGATTTTCCAGGGTTGCAGTATTGCCTTTTTCCCTAAAATAAACTTTGTGTCCAATAGAGCTATCAGCAGTATTCCACCCTCTTAAAACTTGCCCTGTCTCAGCATGCTGAGTAGAGGAAAGCCAGCGCTTTCCTTCCGAGGCTGCCCATGCAGTGGATACAGATGGTGCTCACCTCCTTCCAGTGACACAGTGCTCTTAGTCTGCATGCCAAATGTAAACACACACTTACCTGCATGTCTCTCCTGACTCAAACATTGTCAGTGCTACACTATATAACCAATAAACACTCTTTTTTTACATGGGTGTGATGTGGTGTTTACAGCTGAGCCCTGTTTACAGCAGCGCCCAATTGCTTGGGAGTGCTGCTGCCCCTGGGAGAGGCACTGAGGCAGCAGTGTGTGTGTGTGTGTGTTTGCGTGTGCGTGTGCCTGCACGCTGCAGGATGGATTCAGTGCTGGAGCTGAGCACCTTGCACTTTGTTGAGTTCTGCCTTTGTTGAGACAGATCTCACACACCCATTCCAGGCTGCTTTTTAGGCAGGGATTGTGCATACACAGCACATCAAGATGTACACAGCCACTCTCCACTGAGGCTAGCTGAGCTGGACATGGCATTGCTGAGAATGGGGGGAGGAAGGGCATTACTACAGAGTGAAACAAGTCACCACTTGGTTAGAGTTCTTTCACTCTGCAGTATTTATGTAATGGAACCAGGATACATTGGTCACCTCCCGGACAATGCTGGAGGATACAGAGGCAGTAAAAGTGACAAAGTCTCCTTCATGGTTTCCAGCTGTTTGCAATATGCAGGTAGTTAACACAGATACAATTAGCAGCTGTCACATACAGGATGAGCCTCTGTGACTATAATTTGAAATACATTGATTTTCAAGGGGTGCACCACATTTTATAGAAAAAATTCTTTGCCTTGTATCTGGTTTATTCTGGTTGCAAAACTGGACATGTTTTCAGAAGCTTTATAAAATGCATTATTATTATGGATGGACAGTTTAGGAGTCATCTGTAGCTGTCACTTGAGCTGCTGCTCCCTGGGTAGAGCTCATTAATGCAAGGTGAAGTCCTACAGAGACACCATCTGTTAAATATTTGTCTAAGAAAATTAAATTTGGCTTAGCTGAGCCCTTTCTGTCCCAGCTCACACAGGCAGCTACTGAACATCATTAAAGAGGTAGTTGTTTACCTGTAGCTACAACACTGCTGTGGCTGGCCTGCTAAGAGCAGCAGAGATCTGTAAATGTGTCAGTGGTGTTATTCTCCAAAGCTGCCACATCTGCTTTAAGTCTATTCCATGCAAACAGCTCTAGCCCATACCAGAGGGTTTCTTTGCATTGTGATTCAAGACCAGGCTCACCACTGCTACATGGGGACAATGTAGGATGCGTATTGGACCAGTGGTCACCCACCATGGCATTGCTGCTTAATAGCCAGAAAACTTCACTTTTTCCAAAACCTTTTTTTTTTACTCTGATCTTTTTGATCAGTCACATATGCTTGCTTCAGTGGGTTTAGGTAGTCCTCCTGTTGCCTACAGATATACCCCCACTACTCCAGCTGCAAACCTCTTTGCTTCAGTCGCACCTGTGAGAAGGCTGCTGCTGTAAATCATCTTTATTGATGAGATGTTGAGCCAGACCTTGTGTGTTGCCCATGCCCAGCTCGTCAGTGCCTCCTGCCCTGGGTTCCTGATTAGCTGCTCACAGAAGGTCAAGCAGTGTTGCACATTTACCTCCAGAATCACATGCAGAGCTGCAGAGGCAGCTGGCAGCTCCCATTCACTCCGATTCCTGACCTTGTAAACAGCTGCTCAACACCATTACCACCACCCCAATCTGAACATGCCTAATCTTCAGAGCCCTGTAGAGAGGCGGGGAATGCCCAGCAGCTCTGGAGCCAGTCCCACTGACCTCTGGATGCTTTTAGTGTGCAGCATTGCTTCTCACTGGCACAGGGCAGACTGCCTGCCTGTATCCAGTCCCTCGTGTTCCCAGCAGCCTTCCTTGTATCAGCTTCCTGGTGTTCTTATCATTGTTATCGTCATTACTGACGATGCTTTTCAATCCAAGGGTCTGAAACCCAGACTCACTTCCCTTGCTTTCAGCAGTTGCATAGATGAACATACACAATTGTTTTCAAGTTCTTGTAGCAGAGGCTTACAAAATTGCGACAAATAATAAATCCAAATTATTCCCAGTCCAAATATTGATTCCAACCACCATCCTATGTGTACTGAAGCTTCCTGCCACCTCCTCTGCTGGTTTCTTGGAATGCATTCCCACCACTTGTGGGACATGGACCCTTTCTCAAAGACGGGCCATAGAGAGGGAAAAGACAAATTACAGGCTAATCCCAAAAGAGGTGGATATAATCGAGAATACAGGTGTCTGTCAGGGCAGGCCTATGCTATGTGAAGGGTTCTAGGAGCAGTGGATGTTTGCCATGAGCATGGACAAAGAGAGTCACCAGTTCTGGTGCAGGTTAAGGCAGAAGGTCACAGCCAGACAGCATTACCACACCAGGAGCCAGCTCTGTGCTGATTTTCTTTCCGGGCAGAAAGATACAACCATAACAAAGGCATTTTACTTATGTTGCTACATCTGATGGCAGGTCTAAAGCAGGGATTTCCAGGCTGGGCATGTCCTATCATTCCTCTCATCCCAGCTAGCATTGTGGGTTCTCCTGGCCCCTGTTAAGTTTTAAGGACAAGCATTGGCATTCCAGTTACATGTCCTGGGATGATTGTTTCCGTCTCCTTTGGGGTGTTTAACACACCACGAGGCATTCAGTGGTTTCATGTACTGCCAACAAGTGGTCAGCAGTATACCACCAGGCACTACACACAGAGTTCACCTCAGGATACTGGAACACGGTTCAGTACCTTCCAACTTGAGCCCATCTCTGTCAGCAGATAGAAAGATGGAATAGCATCCTGTATCCCACACTGAGCTGCTGTTTACCACACCTGGTGACCAGCTACAGCTAATATGGGCATAGTCCTTCCCCAGCTCCTTCAACTGCCCAACTACAGCTGTTATATTGTTTCTAAGTTCAAGAGCTAATAACACATTAACATCTTGTACAAAAATAAGTGAGAGGTCCTCTGCTGATTTAGGGGTAGGTGAACCCCTTCTTTTAGGGTAAGGTTAAATTCATCATTTGGGCAAATCATTTGGGCTACTATTCTCTTTGCTACCACATTGTCATTAGGTCCTGGCTGTTGATGGCAGCCAGTACTGTCACCAGCAAGAGCATTAGGGCAACCCACAGCTCCCTGTCCTGTAAGAAAACAAAACCAGGCCTCAAACCTTCGAAACTGGGTTCAGAGTTAATCCATCAGGCATTAATGGGGTGGCTCTTCCCACTACCCTCTAGGGCTTGCCAGGACTCAAAAGCCTCTGGGGTTTGCAGGATCACAGACACAAAGACAGTAGACGGTGATTTCAACAGGATGGGTTGTCCCACGTGTGTTACCAATGGGAATTGACCCCTTTGATTATCAGGTATGGAGGTGTCACCTGTCAGCAGCCCAGTAGGACAAAACTCTGCTGGGGAAATTATGAGAACCCAAAGATTTCAGTTATTGGCAATGATGTCTGGATGTCAGAAATACAAATCCCAACTGTGACACAGGACATCAGCATGACCTTTGACTAGGCCATTGTCTCACTCTGCTGTACTGCTGCTTGCCTGCTAGCCTGTCAAATTCTAGTAAACTCCCCATATGAGAGCTCTGTGCCACCTTCACAACCATGAGTCTCTTTTCCCCAGGCAGCCAGAGCTGAGTTCAGGTGAACAGACATTTTTTGGCTACACCCATTATCTCCACTATATTTAAAGCTTTTCTTTGACAGTGTAATTCCTAATTCTCCACCTGCTTTTTATTTGGGCCCCTGTATCAATTCGAAATTCTAAGCATATTCACAGGGATGCTTGTGACATTCCTTATCAGCAGACTATTGGCAAAAATTCACAAAATAGATCAGGCAGCCTGAACCTGAGACTTCAGCTTCCCTTTCTTTTAACTCCTTCAGGTCCTGTCACAAAGATGCAAAAGGGTTAACGGCACATGGCTGGAGGAAGTGTCAACCCTGTCCTTCTGGCCCCTCATTGTTCCTTCTAACAGCTCTGCCCCTTGCCTGTAGGGTGTGTAAATTCAGTCAGGAGCTCCCAGTGCTTGGGCCTTTCCTGAGGGAGGGGTCGTTCCTCCCCTGGGTGGGCTTCATCAGCTCTGACTCATCGAGGTGAGGCTGTTAGGAGCTGGGGACTTGCTCAGGGAGAGGTTTCCCACTGGCCTGTTGGGACCTCCTATTCTGCCAGCCCCACTGCCCATACCAGCCCTCTGACCTGTGGGTAACTGGGCTGTGCATCATCTGCCCAAGTCAGGGAAAGTGTGGGTGGAGGCCAAGTGGTTTGCTGATCATACTGTATGGCCCTGAATCCTTTCCCATGTCCAGTAGCCCTCTAACAAGAGATTTAAGGTGGTTGGGGTCCACTGGTATGGCTGTGGCACTCTTTTGTCCCCCTGCTGCCAGCTCCAGTACAGCTCTCACTTTAACAGTAACAGGCTCTCCTCTTTCCTTGCAGTCCTCATCCCCAGCCCAGTATGTTACTCAAGACATTATTCACTGGTCACTCTCTGGTCTGTCACTCAAAAACATTTCTGGACATTTCTGCAAAATCCACTCACTTCATCACTTAACATCTGATCTTACCCCCAGCAGCCTCCAAACTCTCCGAAGAAACATTCCATTTGTTTCCCCATGTCTGTGTGGGCATTTAGCCCACTGCTGACCAAATCCTGGTCCCACCCCTGGGGCTGCACAGATGGATGGGTGCCATAGGGATCCATGGACCATCCCATCTTAAGGGGTTGCACATCCCTTTCCTCCAGTTTAATCTCCTTCCAAACTATTTTTCAGGATCTGCCCAGGTGTTCCCATTCCACTCCTTGGGCTCTGCACCTGTGATTAATTTCATGATTTGGACAAAGCTGTGTTTTGTTGCTGGTGCCAGCACAATTTCCATCTTTTGTTCTAACAGATGTCTGCTCTCTTTCTCTTTTCAGTTCTCATTTAACACCTCTATCTCCAGCTGCTTCTTCAAGCTCCCCTGTGCCTGCATGATGCATGCCCGGGGATGCACATACAGCTCCTCTGCTTCTCCTATCTCCTTTGTTTCCTCGACATTATCTATTCTATATGATGCTGTGGGGGTCAAAACCCTTCTCCTTCAGCCTTTCCATTTCCAGAAGAAGAGAGGCCCAGCACCGCCTCTATAACAATTTGCAGCTGGCAAATTGGCAGGACGTCAATAAAGATTTGTACAGGCTTACAAAATTGAGACAAATGATATAGTCAAACAAGACTTACTTTATAAACCAGTTAAACTAAATAAACCAATTAAAGCTCTGCCAACATTTGAATACAGATTCATTATGTCCAGTGGAATTCATATGATCTGAGTTAAGAATGCTGAAGATATTACAAGGGTAACCCAGAACATGCTTTCACTCTCCCAAGCAGGCTACTGTCCTCGAGGGGCTCCTCTGGGCTGCATCCCAACCCCTGCGAAGTCCCCCAGCTGCTTTGCTATTGCTCTGAGAGCTGACTCAACTGGCAGGGCTTCACCTATAGCCCAGTCTGATCTGTGGTCAGATCTGATCATCTTAACCCTCCCAGACCGGGGTCAGACTTTCTGCCCCACACCACAACTGCCACACACGTGTGATAGGAGTCAGCTGGCACAGGGACTGTAAGCACCACACACCTGAAGCCAGCCACAACACAGCTGGTCAGTGGCAGGCATTGCTGAGAGAACTCAGTTCCTGCCGGACCAGCTGCACACTGCGCTCAACTTGAACCGGAATTCTGTGTAGTGTCATCAGGTTATGAAAACAAGGCTTAAGGATATGCAAACTCTTCAGTCCCCAAAGACTGTTCCACACTGTGCAAAGCTCACAGATGGCACCAAGTCAGGCACAGCAGCCACAGCTATTTCCCCTCCAAAACACCAAATAAAGCAGTTGTGCTCTTATCAGGTGGTAGCCTTGACTCCACAGGGAAGGGAAGGCCTGTTCCTTCTCAGCCCGCTACAGATTCAATCCAGCATCTGACAGGCCTCAGAAGCCTGGGTGAAGTGAGGGGGAAGGGTGGAGGACACTGACCTGCTGAAACAGTCAAGGCACAAGCAGGAACACAGCCTGGGCAGGAGGAAACAAATGAAAATATCAGAGGCTGAGGCTTTGCCATTACAGAGCTCAGCTGGGAGAATCACCTAACCTGGTCCAAGGCCTCTCTCGACTCACCTGCATGACCTCAGTTCCCAGCCACTCTTACGCCAAGAAGCATCAGGTAGATCTTGCCGACAGACCATGGCCTCCCTATAACATGGAAACAAAGGCAAACACATCCCTCCAGCCCAAGGACCTCCCAATGGGCCAGACAAATACCTTCCATTGTCCTTAGCAATGCTTGTGTACTCAGGCACATGGGACTACCCTTCCCTTCTTTAAAAGCCCACCCTGGCAGCATGAGCCCTTTACTTCGGCAGCTGCTGTCAGAGAACATGCCCAACACGAACCCTTACTGATCCTGACTGGGGCCCAGCACTTCTCTCACCTTGGGCAATGCCTCTGCATACCTGGGGCTAATCACCACCATCATGGTGCTGGGGAGAATAAACCAATATCCCTCTGACAAGGACAGACACAGGGTAAATCTTGGCATGTTGGCCTGTATCAAGAACAGTGTACCCAGCAGGGCCAGGGAAGGGACTCTGCCCCTGCACTCGGCCTTGGTGAGGCCACACCATGAGTACTGTGATCAGTTCTGGGCCCCTCACTTCCAAAAGGACATTTAGGTGCTGGAGCGTGAGCAGAGAAGGACAACAAGGCTTGTGAAGGCTCTAGAAAAACATGTCTTATGAAGAACTGGATTTGTTTAGCCTAGAGGAGGCTCAGGGGGATGACATCGCTCTCTACAACTCCCCAAGAGGTTGTAGTGAGGTGGGTGCTGGTCTCATCTGCTGTGCCTGCAGTGAGAGGACAGGAGGAAATGGCCTTAAGCTGAGACAGTGGAGATTCAGATGAAGTATTAGAAAAAATGTTCTCACTGTCAGGCACTGGAAAGGGCTGCCCAAGGAGGTGGTGGAAGCACCACCCCTGGAAGTGTTCAAGAGGCATCGGGATCTGGCGCTGGGTGATGTTTTAGTGACTATGGGGTTACAGTGGCAGTGCTGGGTGGACAGTAGGGCTGGATGATGTTCCAGGTCTCTTCCAACTTTAATGTTTCTATGAGTCTAAGCAATGAGATAAAACAAGGTAAGCTGAACATGACTCCTGGAAGGAGGTGAGGCTCAGACAAGACCACCCCTTACTGTTTCCTTCATGACATCTGCACTAGCTCCATGTTCTCAGGAGTTTTTCCGAGTGCTATCAGGCCTACCAAGACCTTACCAACTGCAGCCATTCCCATCCCAGACCAGATTTCCAGGACGTCCTTTCAGGAGCAGCCTGGCTATCCTGCCTCTTCAAATGGTCTGGCTACCTCCATAACTGGTGAGCTGCCAATAAATGGAGTTTCGTTTTCCTCAAAAGCTGCAGCATCTCAGCTGCTTCCAACAACAGGTAGTCTGCACACTTCAGCCATGAGGACCTGCAGGTCACACCCACCTGAATACCCTGAAACCCAAGCAAGCGATGTTCTAAATCCTTACCACCTCAACAGCCATGTTCCTTCCTGTGCTGACCCAAAACAAGCACAGGGTACTGCAGAGATAGGGAGATTGCGGCCCCTCTGGGCAGAGGGGCACACAGGAAACATCAGAGGGGGTGTGCAGTGCAAGGCTTAATGAAGGCAAATGCAGCACATGGAGTACTGCATCCATACTCAACTGCATCCTGCACCACTGACAGCTATAGAAAATGCTGGCTTCTGTTGTTGAGCACAGATTCAGGAGTTAGATACAGCCAGTGTAGCTGCAGTGATACCTGCTCAAACTTACCTCAGACCATGCAGAAGTGGCCTGACACTTGTCTGGAAAAGATGACTTTGGCTACATTAAAGTGAGGACTATTTTATTTTCCAGTGGGACTGAAGTGCTTTTAAGAGTTTGACACTTTGCTAGAGCACACAGGATTTCATGACAGAGACAGCACCATCAGGAATTCTGCTAACCACTCCACAGATATGGAGACTCACATTGCACAGCACCCCACTTCTCAGATCCTCTTCCCATCTTAGTCAGAGAAGCCAAGAGCAGCTCAGTTGTTGCTGGATTTTAAAGGTCTGACGCATCTCTCATCCTGGAACAGGATTTCTCTGGAGAGCTGTGCTGATGGGCTTTTACGCGAACATAAGGCAGGGACTCTTGACTTTCAAATTACTCTCTATCTACTCTGTCACCCCCAGACACTCCTCCTCCATGCCCTGCTGGACTTTCAAGTCCTGCCCCCCTTCAGTGGCATTTCTCTGACCAACCATCACAAAACTTTCTTGTCCCTGGAAGGCACAAAGATGAGTGGAGTTCTCATCAAGGGCTCAAGTAGCAACATTTGCAAAGTTAAGAGACCTGGGGAACATAACACTGATTCAAACGGATTTGGGATAAAGGGTCTCCCCATGGCACCAAATCCAACTACTTCCAATGGGTTTAGTCCTTGACACCTCCAATCTGTCTCATTCCCAGCCCAATATCCCTGCCACATCAGAACCTCCCCTTTCTCATAGCTTGTTAAAAGGACTGGCTATCGAAATACCCCCTCACAGACCTCAACATCTAAGGAGAAAACAACCAGAAGACAACAGACATGGTCAGGAGGATGAATGGTCTCCAGCTGCGAAGAAGGATACACAAGAAAACAGTAGAAGGAACAATGACAGAGGATGGAGAGTCTGGCCAAAGGCAACAAAGCCAGAAACAAGCCAGGTCTGCAGTCGTGCTCGAGTGTGTGTATTTTCTTCAGGAAGAAGCAAGGGCAATGTAATTGGAGAGGGACAGGCATGGAACAAGAGGAGGCACCAGTCCTCTGGTGAAGGTGCAAAGAACAGAAGGTGCAAAGACAGAAGGAAGTTGGGACAGACTGCACATATGAAGACATGGGGTCAGAGAGTGAGAACAGAAGCAGCGAAAAGCAATAAAGTCCGTGTGAACAGAGACCATGGATAGGTGAGACAGGCATAAACTGCAGAAACAGGATGAGAAAAGTTCAAAGAAGTAAGTCTAATGCTAATAGGGAAAGGAAGAGAGGGAGAAAATAACTAAATGCTTACATAAAACTGCTCTGTGCAATGAAAGGCAGGCTCTATGTGCTGAATTATAAGGTGACTAGGTGGAAAAGCAGCCAAACCAAAGTTATTTTCAGAAGCATAATGGCAGCTGCAACATCATTTCATCAGCCTGGCAGAAACAAAGCCAAGAGGTAAAGAGTACACTCCTACACTGAGCAAAGAAATAGGTCCTTCAGCTAACTTACTGTCTAGGCAACTCTGTTTCTATATAAACAAGTACTAATATTTTTTCTTTTGTTGAAAGTATTTAATAAAACAGTATGCTTAGCATACTCAGTAATACCAGGTTACTCTCTACAGCAGGATGCAGATGATGTAGCAGCCAATGGACCATTTGGGAGAGGTGTGATTTGCTGTTACTGGTAGGCAAACAGTTGCCCCAAATTCTTGAATGCCAGACAGGACTAGAATTGATCAAAAATATTACTCTTCAAAACAAAACCATAAAAAAACCCCCACAAAGTTTACATACATTCTACACTAAGCTACTATTTGTAGCAACCAACTTCTAGAGGTCCTTGTGCAATTACCAAATTGTAAATATGCACATAGGTAGAAAACCCCCCCAAACCCCCTAAAAAACCTTCCAGCTATTTTGACTTTCAAGAA
This sequence comes from Corvus hawaiiensis, assembly GCF_020740725.1. Taxonomy (NCBI): domain Eukaryota; kingdom Metazoa; phylum Chordata; class Aves; order Passeriformes; family Corvidae; genus Corvus; species Corvus hawaiiensis. The sequence continues at coordinate 2,750,932 of NC_063235.1, forward strand.
GTATCTGCAGAGTCAAAGTCCCTGACCAGCTTTGCAGTAAAGGATTCTGTTTACACTGTCCCTTCAAATAGCTCTAAGATTTTGTAAAAGGCTGCCAAGCCAAAGGTTTGGCAAGCTTCTGTAAGGCCATTCTCAGACAAGCATTGTACAGTAACTCAGGGCCCTCTCAGCAGACACTGCTACAAACTACTTGAGTATCTCCATCCCAGGGTCCACAACAGCAGCACTGTGGGCTTCACACTCCTCTTCTGATGCCTCCTGCTTCCCTCACATGCTGGCAGCCTGCTGGGGGGGCACGCCTGGCGTGGGCTGCCGTGGCAGTGTGTACATGGCCCCCAGGAACTGGTCTGCGATGCGGCCGGCTTCCCTCAGGCCGCTCAGCAATGCGCCGTGGACAGTCGCAGGGTAGTTGCGAATGGTGTGTTCACCCGCAAAGAACAGGCGAGGAATGGGCTGGGGAGCAAAGAACACTGTCAGGGTTTGCTCATGTTTTTTCAGATTCTGCAGCAAATGATACTTTAAGAATATTAAAAGTCCTCTAAGCACACCACAATCTCCATCATCATAAAGGTGGTGCACATTAAGAAAGTCCATATTGAACTTATTTTAACCTGTGTACAAATTACCAATAAAATAAAGCTCTATTCAATAAGCAATGTTTGCAGAGCCAGAGAAGCAGAAGACGGTTATGTCCCAGCTGTATCGAAACAGCATTTATAAGCTGTAACCGTAACTCTACAGACAAACTGTCAAACGTGTCAAACACTGTCAACGTGTTTAGGAAGAATAATTTCTGATCCTGGAACATGAACTCTAGCATAGTAAACAAACAGAAAGTTCAACAATTCACTTAAATCAGCAGACTCTCTTTAAACTGAGACCTAAAACAACTACCCACACAATCATAAAAAGTGGGAGAAAAACAAATGTTCATGTATTACATTCTGCAGGGAATAATTTTATTCATAGCTGTGTGTACTAATGACTTGTTCCATTAGAACAAGAACTCAAATAAAGCCAAAGCCACACAGCCTTTACTGGCAGTGCTTTCAAGAGTGGCTGCTGCTCTCAAACTTAATTCCCTCAACATGATCTGGAGATGACTCTTACCTTCATTGTGTTGGCCCCCCATTTGGGAAGAGACCTTTTGAGTCCTGTTCTTCTCATTCTGGCCTTTACCCTCTTTCAAATCACTACAACTCACTTACATATGGTGATGGACAACAAAAACATGGAGTATGAAACACAGGTATAACATTAAATACTCTGTTCAGACATAACCAAACTGGCTTTCTGAATAAAAACGCTCTTTTTTTAGCAAACAAATGACACCAAACCTCTGATGACAGAACTCATGGATGAAAAAATAATTCTTTTACAGGTTTTAATCATTCATCATAAGATGCCAGTGTCTAAACTTCTGTTTAGATATGTATGCAAATTACTCAGAAAAATCATTCTGTTTTGAGGTTTTTCTAAAAATAACTGGGGCATTTCTCACCTGCGGAGCACCTGGAATGGCTGGCCCTGGAGTAATCGGCTGAGCCATCAAATCATAGTCATTTCCAGAGGATCCAGCTGCTACATAGGAGTACGATCCTCGGGCCCACGGGTCAGCACGCCAGCGGGACACCACAGTCTCTTTAGGCTGAGACAAGACAGGAGCTTCAGTTGTTGAGACAGTGCAAATTCTACAGTTTATGACAAATACAAACAATGCAAATAGCAACGATATAAGGAAGAAGTGTTAATGATGGAACTCCACATTCATATTCTATGATAACACATACTAAGGTAAATCTTTGATGGCAATTCCTTAAGTCTTTCCAATATATTACTAGACCGTCCTGCATGTAGATCCTCAACTGGAACTCAGACTTTGTATAGCTGCATACGCCCGCTGTGTGTGTACTGTTTCCTCTGTTTCTTCTCCCATTATCAACATGACGACAACGCACTCTTCCTACTCCTTCAGCCCGAGCTGCTGCCTGTACTGACCTGGGGCACAGCGCTGCTGCCAAATATGCCTTTGAGAATGGCAAGGCACCGACCAACAATGACATCATCACTGATATTCTCCATGATCCCTGCTGCTTCTCCTGCTACCAAGGCCAACAAAATTGGTGCTGTGGGGGGGGGGGGGCGGGTAGGAGAGAGAAAAAACAATTGAATTATTGAAATTGAACATTTTGATAACACAAGTTGGACTTGGATAGACACGGCTGTGCAGTTAAGCCATGAGGTTAGATACTACACAAATCCAACAAAAGTAGTCCTAAATTTTCCACCATCATGTCCATATAACAAAAAGAAAATGAATTTATATATGCCATGGTACTATTAAGAATTATAAAGAGAACTGATGTATTAAAAAGTAAATAAAAACATCAGGAAGTACAGCATGCAGAAGAGACAAGATTTTTTCAGTGAAGACACTGCTTATTTGACATAGGAGCATCCACCGGGATTTAAGAGCCAATCATGCTACATTTCAGGGAATTCAGTACCTTCCAAACCATCTAATTTAGGTATGATTAACATTAGCAGAGCAGTTAAGTTACCAGTATAAGTACTTCCTTCATGCAAATATCTAGACTTCTCCATTGCCAATGCACATTCACATTAAATAACCTCAATGGAGTGAAAACGATGAACAGTAGAACAATTTCCAGAAAAACAGCAATTCTGAGAAGAATTCAGAAGTAAAATGGACAGATATCAAGTAACTCAGCTGTCATGAGACAGCCATTGCTAAGAGCATTAATATAATTTACCATACACACAAAATAGATGTTGTTTTCCCTCTAGCCAGCTGTGGTAAGAGTAAGCTCTCATTTCTGGCAGTCACAAAGACAAGGAAAATTTAGGTAAGTATTGCAGAACTACCAAAATAACCCAAGGGCAAGAAACAGACAAGTGACTCAGACCTCAGCACAGTTAATGAAAACTCTTACAGTTGATCTTTCTCCTGCTGGAGATATTTAAGAACTCTTAAATTTATCAAAGAAAATACTACAGCTACAAACCAATGTCAAGCATGTTGAAATAGAAAATAAAAGTCCCTGCTAAAAATCTGGCTTAAACTTTTGTACAAATTTCCAAAGTGATTAGTGAATTTGTTCTATCCTGGTATGCATGGAAATCATGTGTACATGGATGGTGTACATTCCTATAAAGTCCTTAAAGACAATGGGGTGAAGTTCAGCTTCAAATATTCAGGCTGGAAGACCCAATAAAATAGTCTGGTTAAAAACAACAGCCTTTAAAATTCTGAAGAAGCTAGATTAGTAAGAGTTGTTACTACACACATAATTACACTACTCAAGACACAATTAAGACACAAATATGCAGGATTAAAGGCATTTTATTAGAGAAAAAGATACAGGATGGCTCCTGTAGTTTAACTCCATTTTCTAAAAGATTAAGGCCAGTCTTTCAAACAATTGAAGGAACAAACAAAAAACTGATTTCCTATCATCCATAGACATTGGGAAATTCTTTTGTCATTTCAGCATCAATTTTTTCCTCATTTGCTATCCTTGATACAATAAGATCCCTGAACTTCCCAGCAACTGTTCAGTAAATGTATTTTTTCTTGATGGAACAACTGCACAATCAAAATGCAGCTTCCAGTGAATTTCTTAGTGAAAACATGTATTCAGACAACCCCAAAAATATTTTTATGGAAATCCAGCCTTTTTTGTTAGCATTTATCTAGACCTGAAAATGTTATCGAGTCACCTGGATTAGTTCATGATGGTAACAAAAAGGCAGGAGCCTGGAGCAGAAAAGTGACTATTTTGCTACGCAAATACCCAAGTGCTGCTGAGAAAAGCTTCTTGTACAATAAGCATGTGCCACTGCTCCCCAAAAAATTCTCTCCTTGAGGCAGTGATGTTTACTAAGCCTTGATACCAAACAGCAAGCAGAGAACATGGTTTAGCCAGAGATCAGTAACCACAGAGATATGACGAAAATGAGGTCCTTTCTCTATCTCATCTCTAGGAAAAACAGAGTAGTCAGGCAAGAAAACAGACTGAAATGACACTGAACTTCCAGAAAACACTAAGCATTTCTGCCAGGCATTCCTCCACCCTGAGGACAGAGTTTCTCCACCTTCATGGGTACGACAACAATCCAACAGTGTGGTGGAGCAAGAGGCACCAGCAGCACTGGGGCAGCTGCTCCAGTCCAGGCTCAGTGTTCCTGAGCCAACAGGTCTTAACAGCAATCATTACCCTTGGGCTAGACTGAAACCACTGAGAGGACTCCTGTCTGAGCTATAACAGGTCATCCAGTATGGACACATGCAGTCTTTTCACCTGATCCATTCCTCCCCGTATCTTTAAACACTTCTCAGAGGTCAACTGGTCTCTGCCAGCCCAAGAACTTTTACAGAACTCCCATAGAGTTCACGCAGACATACCTCTGGTTCTTTTGTTTCTGTATTAATAACTTCTTCAACCTATTCAGTTTACAAAGTCTCTCCCAAAATACTATGGCTACAGAAATAGACTATGACAGCAATAAACAGCAGCTACACAAGTTCAGTCAGGTCTACACCCAACTATCCATGAGAAATGGTAATTGTTGTTTTCGATTTCAGCCATCTGACTTGTGCTTCAACATAAGGTTTTACTGCATTTCTGCTTCATTTCTACCTGCTCTGCCTCTTTTCATGACAAGGAAGGCTTAGAATTTAGCATGTGAAGCTGATTTGTACATGACATGATCTTTCCATCTAAACCAAAACCACGACACTACTTGTTAACTATATAATAGAGCCATCATAAAGCCACAAAAGCCACATGAACAGCCTTGCTATCCAAGGCTCATTACTTGTATTTCTCCAGTAAAATCTTACCAAACATTTTAATAATTCAATAGCCTAGAAAGGCACTTCCCTTGGACAGCAATTTTTTCCATTTAACAGAGAAACCTGGCCTGCTTATGACAGAATGGAAGAAAGCCCACTGGTCATCTGCAAAACAAGTAACTCATTTAATAATGCTCCTTATATATACACTTTTTCGTCTGGTAAATGGCAGTAACAAAACCAGTATACTTACTGCAGAGATCTCCTGACAATCTATTGTGGCAGCACCAGCTACAGATAAACCAAAACTCCTAATGGCAAAGTCCTGCTGTAGAAACATGCAGTGCAGTACCTTTTGGCTACTTAAGCGTTTTCCGAAAAGGAGTTCTATAATTGCCTGTCAGTCTGAGACCCAGTCTACAGCCACAGCCACTTTACTGCTTAAAACAAGAACCAAGGCCATTCATTCAATGAACTGGAAACCCCACAACTTGCTTTTCCTCTAGGGCACAATGCAGCTTAAACATGTGGATGGGCCTACAGCTCATCAAGCTGGAACAGCACTGCTCAGCAAGAGGAACAAAGGAATCACAAAGCCTCCCGTCTGCTCCACTGAAACCCTGGTGTTGAATACTCTAAAGGCTGCACTGTACTCCCCAAGAAATCACAGACTATGTCAAGTTGGAAGGGAGTCCCAAGGATCATCGAGTCCAACTCCTGGCCCTGCACAGGACCATCCCCAAGAGTCACACCACATGGCTGAGAGCATTATCCCAGTTCTTCTTGAACTATGTCAGGCTTAGTGCTGTAACTACTGCCCTTGGGAGCACGTTCCAGTGCCCAACCACCCTCTGGGGGAAAACCTTTTTCTATTATCTAATCTAAACCTCCCCTGATACAACTTCATTCCCTTAGGTCCTGTCACTGGTCACCACAGAGGAGAGATCAGTGTGCCCCTCCTCTTCCCCTCCTGAGGAAATTTTAAGTGTGAGGAGTCTCCTGTCTCCTCTTCTCCAGGCTGAACAGACCACGTGGCCTCCACTGCTCCTCATACAGCTTCCCCTCAAGGCCTGTTGCCATCTTTGTTGCCTTCCTTTGGACACTCTCTGGTAGTTTAATGTCTTTCTTATATGGTGATGACCAAAACTGCCAATACTTTTCAAGCTGAGGCCACAGTGCAGAGCAGAGCAGGACAATCCCCTTCCTGGCCCTGCCAACAATGCTGTGCCTAATGGCCCTCAGGTCGCTTTCTGTGGCACTGCTTTGCAGCATCTCATTCCCCACTCTGTCCATACACCCAGGGTTGAGCCATCCCAGGTGCAGAATTGGGCACCTTCCCTTGTTCTGCACTCAGCCGCTTAAGAAAATACACAAGTGAATAGCACCTCTTACATCTGAAAAAATTACATTTCACACTTTGGTGTGAAATCCAGGGTAGCAAAGTCACAAGAAAGGAGTTGAGGTCACAGATGAAAGGAGCTCATCTACGAGTTACCAAATCATCCCAGACTAGACAGACAGCCCCAAGAGGTCTGGCTTCAAACTGTCGGTTCATCTCGGAAAACAACCAGGAAGCTGAGGTTTTGAAAACTAAGACTAAATTGGGTGCCAGACCCATTGGCACAAGAGCTTAGTGAGAGCAGAAGAGCTCAAACAATGTTCCAAGTGGCCAGAGAGAAACTCAACTTCACATACACTTATGAACTAAGAAATGGCTTTTAGTTCAGAAATGCTGCAAAGATGAATCTCCCTTTTCTTGGAGAACTCAATGCATCCTCCTGACAAAGTAGACAGTAGATAATTAAGACAACACTGGAAGTTAAGTACTTTCAGAATATCAGCGCAACTAAACAGACGTTTAATGGAAGCAACCAGGATAACATGGAGAGGTCACAGGACAACTCCACCAAGGTGCAAGAAAATAAAGTAGCTACAAAAGTGCAAGTGTTACAGTAGCTAAGTAGTAATGCAATTCAACAGGCACAGCCTGGAATCCAGCACTCACCTATGTGCTGCCCTAACCTAATACAGAACTGTCTGCAGTCAGTGCTGTTCTCTGCTTCCATTTGTCTTCCTAAAAATACTATCTTCTTATCATATCCATATGTGAACACTAACAGCATTAATTTTTTTTTTTCCCCTAGATCTGAAACTATACAAATAAGACACTGGCAAAAGCAGACATGCACCACAGCTACCTTTGTACAGGTTCCAAAAGAGGAAAAGTTCTCCTCTGCTTGCAGTAGTGCTCCCAACATGGCCAAACAAATTGACACTTGGATCCCAGAAGACACGATCAAAACACAACACAACCTAGAAAGAAAGAGTATCAACACTTAGGAAGAGCACAGGGAAGAAATAAAAATAAAGACAATTACACTCATTGATGTTTATCACTGGACAGAACATGAAAGGGAAATGTGGTGAATATATAGTGCATATACATAATACATAGAGGTGTATGACTACAGCTGCCTTCCCACAGGTTAGTGTGCTCTCAGAGTTTACCAATTTTCTGGTTAACAAGTTCCATCAGACCTACTTCTGCAATTTAATTCTTTTAAACCTGTGACGGAAATCAACAAGAGGCCTTTACACTTCCTCAGACAATTTTCATCATCAAACCCTAGCAAAACAGCTGTGGAAAAGGCATTCTTCCTCTCCTCCACCAGACATATTTCACCCACATTTCAGATTCTATCTATGACAACTTCTGGCCTACTGCAGTTTCCCCAGTGACATTGTACCTTGTTCAGGTTGCCAAATCCCATACGCTGCACTGCAGAAGTTTTCCACTCAGGAAGAGGTGGCACAAACTGAACTGCTGGAGGCTGCTGTTTCAGCACTCCCAAGGGCAGAGTGCACAGTACAGCATCACACTTATAAATGAAGGTCTGGCTGGTAGATCGGGTATTTACAGCTATTACTTCACAGCCTGGAAAGGGGAGAGAAAAACAGTTTAACAGAGCAGGAGGCAAGAGCATTGGATTAAAAATTAAAGAAATGACTATAACCACATTAGAAAATACTTTGTTTACGGAGACAGCTTTACACTAACAATAACAACTTGTAGGCAAGTTGTTACTGGCCATTTAGCTCTATTCCAGAAAACACAATTAAGGTAGCATCTGAAAATGGCCTTACTAGGATGAGCCTAAAGGTTCATCCAGGTCAGTATTTAAATATATCCATAAATAAACAACAAGTAGAGAGTGAGCCTCTCATTACATTGCTCTCCCAGCTGACAGTTTCCCAAGCCCAGTGTTTTGAAGAACAACAAAAAGATATATTCCTTCCATTACATTCATTTATACTTCTAATACCAGGTCCTGTGGCACCAAGCCTTAAGCAGTTCCAGATCTCTTACTCCAAATGCTTCAATCAGTGAAGTAAATAAGTAAAGAGAATAACGTGATCAGTAAATACAACTGAAAAAGATTGTGTCAAATGAGTCACAGAAATTATCAAAAAAATATTCAAGATTAATAAATCTCTAACAACTACTTACACAATCCCAGTAAGAAACATGGCTGTTTATTTAACCCCAAACACATAATGGGAGGGGTTTTACAATATCCTCACACCTGCTTTCAGAAGCACTGAAGTCTATTTTCTATGCTCATACTCCCTCAAAGCAGTTTCCTGGAGGGTTCATGTACCTGATGCTGTATAGCGAACCTGTCGAACCGCTGTGTTTAACTTAATATCCAACCCTTCTGCTAAGGCTACCGGCACACAAGAATATCCATTCCTCACAGTCAAGTGACTGCCTGTGAATTCAAAGTCATCATCCTAAAATGAAGAGGCACAAAAAGCATGCATTCATAATGAAGTCCCCATAGTCAATAGAAAATAATCAACAACTCTACACAATGGCAGAAAATATTTTAAAAAAAATTTTTTTAGAGAGTCAAATAAATGTGAAATTTCTTCTGATTTTTAGTCAAGTAATAAGTATGGAAACTTTCAGCAGACAGTGCCGATAGAGATTGTTTTGGCACTAACAAAAAGCTGTCTGGAATTTCATTATTGAATAATAATCACATAAGAATTCAGTACCTGCACAAAAGCAGACACACGTAACAGTTAGAAACTCTTAACACTGACGAACTTTAATGAGAATGAATTAAACACGGTTCAAGTTTTTAGTGGATTGCTGAGTAATGACTACCTACCTGGTCCCAGTGCTTCAGTGAAAGCGTAGAAAGGGGTGTAGCATTAGCAAATTCTAGGTTTGCAAAATGCCAGTCGAGTATTTGCCTGTCTCTTGATGACAAATAAACATCACTAGAAAAAACAAATGTAACACAAAGATATTTAGTTTGTTAGAACAAGATATTGTGAACGCATTGCTTCTGAAAATTTCTTCCCAAGTGATTTTTGAGTCTCTCCTTAGTGCAGAAATAAAAGCATTAAAAAACAACACAAACAGATTCTGTTTCCAACATCTGGACGTCTCTCATGAAAACTGAGTATCAAAACCCAGCAAATTCAGATTTTTAAAGCAGAGTTCAGGGAAGCTAAAAACTTCAGAAATAAAAAAAGGTTACATAAATAATGGTTAAAGTAGCACGCATAAGGACAACAACAAAAACCTAGTAAAATTGCACAGAATAATAATATTCTGCCAATAAAAGTAGAATTGTATGCTATCATTACTGACAGGTATTTAAGACCTTAAATGCCTTTTGAGATCAGGCACTGATTACTGCCAGGATTTCTACAGAATCACCCTAGCTCAGAACCACCTTTTCTGTTTGAGTCATTTCTAAAAATGAGCAAGGTGAGTTCTAAAGCTGAGGGAGCTCAAACTCCGTGCTTGTACCTTTCTAACCCCTTGAGTTCCCATAATAAAAGCATACCATAGCAATTTTGAAACTCGGGAAAAGTAGTAAAATAACTGCTTTACTAAGTATTTCTCTTTTTAGTTTGTATCTTTACCTTGGTGGATTGGCTTCAAGTTCTTGTAATTTCTCTTCCAGCTTTCCTTGTGTTTCTGCCAATTCATCATACTCCTATTAAGATTAAAAGCTAATATTAACACCAGTTTACATGTAAAAGGACTTTGAAGACATCATGTAGCATCAGACTGGGCCTAGTCTCAAGAGAAATCACTAGAAAATTCATGGATTTAGTGGAAGCTAAATCGAGTTTGTTATTTTTTTCAACATTTAATCCAGCATATTTTGCTCTTCTGCTCTGTGTATATACAGAGCTCTATGTCACACTGCAGAAAAGATTAGTTTGGTGATATTTCAGGAATTTAGACACTTGGAACTGAAGAACATAAGGGTCCATTACACTCCTGATATTTTAAGGGTTCCTATGGTACTGAGAGCTTCATATTCCACAAACTATTTATTCTATTCTTTTCTCTCTTTAAAGTTTATAACTAATATTGAACATGGAAATTTCCAAAGCAGAATAAATCATACATAAAAAGCAAAGACATGATCTAATTCAAGCTTCTTCCTGATTTTAAAAAATATAAGTAAAACTAGGTATAAAGGCAACAGCCATTCTTCCCTCAAGGCACAATAATTTGGAGTGTCCAATAAAAGCAACAGGAGCACAAAGCTGTTCACTGGTTACAAAATAGAAGAGCCGCTACTTTTGTATACATACATACATACACATACACACACACACACAGAGCTTCCAAATAAAGGTATACATCCTCTGTTGAGCAAGTAGCTGAAAAATGATTCTTGGTTCTACCTGACCTGGGTTAGCATCCAGGTCCGTCACCATCATAGATACAACAGTTTTTACGGTTTCCTTTTTAAGGCACATCTCTACATTAAGATATTCCCAGAGAAGGGAAGTAACTCTGCTTGTCAAGACAGAGCTCTATACATGATAATCTTTGGATACAAAGAAGTCTTTATTCAAGAAACCACCTTTATTTATCTTAGAGAAAAGGTATCTCTCTTCAAACGCAGATTTTATTTCTAGACTCTTGTGAAATTCAGCTGTATTAAAGACCAAATCTGACATAAAAATTCATCTTCAAAACATTACATGCTGTCTGACATGAGCCAGCAGACTTACGTAAAACTGAGCTTAGTACTCCCTAGCTAAAAGTTCTCAAAGGACCTATGAGTGTTACAACCCACAGTTACTGTCAATCACATTCTCTTGAAAGCACTGGATCACAGCGAGAGATGTGGAAAACATTTACATTGGCTAATTTTATCTGGCTGCTGAAGTCCTGAGAAAACAGACTAACATACTATATGTATGTCATCCTTTACCTTGCAAAGTGCAGTCAGATCTCTGTGCTTGCTTTTCACAAGGAACTCTGCTGTAATATCCCGAGGTGGCTTCACTTCTGATGCTTCCTTATACTGCTGATGAAGTTCTTTAATCTTCTCCTTTAAATTCACCATCTTTTAAGATAGAGCAGGAAAAAGAAGAAAGAAAGAAGAAAAAAAATGAGGAAAAGCAGATTTCAACAAGTTACTGTGTAAACTGGATATTCACCTCAAACTATGCCATTATACTAAAGAGATTTCCTGGTTTTGGCAGGTATCACTTATATGCAATTCTACCTCCAAGAAACCAGAGTAAATACCACCAATCCTCAAACAACAAAAACTGTTGGCTGAAACCCAACATCACTGATTTCTTACTATGTTCCAAATAATTTGAGAGCTGTTCACAAATGTTTTTAATTTGAGAAACTTCCATAGAAAAGTAAAGATGTCGTTTACCATGAGCAAAAATAATGGAAGTAGGCCTAATCCACTGTTTCTGTACTACAATCAGATGTGAAGACAGTAAACATTTTTAAATAGCTCCCCAAAAGCCTCAGCCAATATCAGCATCTCTAAGGGAACCAATGAAACATCACTGTTAATCATCATGTCTGTCCTCTTCTTTTCCTGTATTATGTTTTAGGGTTTTCTGCCTAATCAATTTTTCTCCTCCTCAAGCAGGAGACACCTTTGTCCTAACAGGGTTTCTAAGTAGGTCTTAAGCAAAGAGCTATTTTAAGAACAGCATTAATAGCAACTTTCTGATATTTTTCTTTGGACATTTTTGTGCATTTTGCCACTTTCTGAGGAACACAATGCTCATCATCTTGTTCTAAATGTCACCATCTGACCTTGTTAAGAAGATCTTTCAATTCCTCCTGTGTTTTCACAATTTTTTTCCAGTGCTCAATCTGCTCATCCTTCACATGCTTCTCCTGCAATCTGGAAAAGGTGAGAAGTGAGAGTCAGGCTCAACATAAAATCCTTGTGTTGATGTCATGAAGATTTTTTGCCTTTTCTTTTATACCCGTTATATGTTTTTGCAACTTCTGTATTCTTAGTGCTTTTGCCTACATTCTTGGACTTGTCTGTCAAGCTAAGAGACTAAACATTTTAGAAGCTTCGTAGCCAGGGATCAGTGTGTCCCAGACCCCAAGGTCCTCTCCAGAACACATTCTGTAAACCAAGATAGAACCATCCAGGGGAAGGTTCCTTGGGGAGGGGGGCTCACTTGAGCCTCTCATTAGGGAATCTTTGATAGATCTGCTAATTAGTAAAACCTATAATGTTATACCCGATCTTTTGGGGCACTCTCAGTGGGGTGCATTTCGATGCATATGACCTGGACGTGTGCACCTAAGGATCCTTAAAATAAATACCAAGGTAAAATCCCTTTTCCCCTTCTAACTGTGCATGACTCTTGATTTTAAGACCAGGAAAAGGCATCAGTGTTAATGAGAAAACTTATTATCACAATCTAATTAATGGAATGCAATAAAATCACATCATGGGATATTTTAGTAAATTCTTGTATGGCAATTAGAAAATGAATGCAAGTTTCTGTACATAAGGGATATGTGACCAGATAAAATATGAGTCTGAAGTTACCTGCTGCTATTAAAGGCCATTACAATTGCCATTAGCTTTCAAGTAGCGTTAGTGCGCTATATGCACACCAATCGCACTGAGTCACTGTAGCAATGATTTCCAGGAAACTTTCAAGAAGAGAGGTTTGCTACTTTTAACTATCTGTGAGATCAAGCAGCTGTTTTAAGAGAGTAAGCAGCTGCTTACCTATAGGAACACCACAATTGTTTCAGGTATCTTTTGGAAATTCATCCACAAAATGGGAAGGTCTACCAAAAAGAGAGAAGTCACTTACTGTATGACAACCTCCAGAGCCTGACCTAGGGAGACAGGCTTATTATTGAGAACATTAAAATCCAGCTGATGACTGAGATAGGATGTGGCTTCCAGCAAACGATTAAATTCTTGCTCCACCATTTCATCTTTCTCTTTGGGAACCTAGGAGACAAAAGAACAAACATTGTTCTTAACCTATTCATAAATAATACAGTTGCTGAGAATAGCCCTTGCAAAAAAAATTTTAATACCTTTAGCTCTCTCAAATGGTCAGACGCCAAGGTCTGTACAACACAATGTCACACTTTGCCAGGATGGGCACAAGAAGAGCTGTCAAACCACGATCACAGACTCCTCTTGCAAGAGAAAACCAAACTGCTTTATGGGCTCATAAGATTTCCGTACCGAAAAGGAAGGTGTGTTCATCAAAGCTAGAGAAGCTTGCCAAAAGGCTCTGACAGAAGGATGGCTCTACACAATCACAAGGCTTTAGAAGGCTTGGCATAGTTCAGCGAAGTAGACAGGCAGTAATTTATCTTCTGGAATGATCACTGTGACTAAGAACTAACAATCCAGCTTTTCTAGGATGAAGGCAGAAACACTGCAGGACATGTACGGAATGGTAGTATTTTACTGTACTGATGATACTCAGTTAAATAGTGATTATCATCTCACTAAATAATTAAATAGTGAGTGCTGCCAGTATGAAAATACCTGTTACATGATGAGAGCTCAAGTGCTGGAATGAGCAAACCTTACATCTGTTAAGCCACGCATGGGTTAAACAAAGAAGAGAGAGAAACACTGATGCGTGTAAGGGAAAAAATCATCATGAGGAAAAGAAAAAACTATTTCCTTCAGAAAGACAGGGAAAGCTCTTGGATGGCTGCTAAACAGAACGAAAATAACTTGAGAGGTGTTGTTAACAGTGCTAAGCCTATCCCTATGACTTGATCAGATGGCTCTTTTCCAATTATTATTCAACCCTAACTCAAAGGATACCCCGTGTTAAGTGGCAAGTATCTCATCGTCTAATTACAACTCCTCTTTGACTTTGCAGCTGGCCACTCATTCTTGTGCCAGTGGTTACCTTCAAACTCTGTAGGTCTTTCTTCTCTGGCATTTTCCCAGACTGAAACACTGAAGTTCACAATTAACAGCTGTATTTCATCTCTGGGTACATACCGTAAGTGTTATAAGCCAACTTGTCTACCAGCTTGTACTAAGATGTTGATTCTCCCACTATTTTTGCAGTGAAATGTCTTAGAAGCCCTGTACTGTTCTGCAGGCAGCATCTCACTGGAGACTTAAGGCACCATGAAATCAATCTCCCTATTTCTGATGCATCTCTGACAGAATTTTAAGAATGAAGGTAACTCCCCCACCCCCTGGCAGCCAAAGACTAGTGACTCACCAACTCTGCAATCCATGCAAGGTTCTCCTACTTTCTTAATTATTCGTTCAATTCTCTTATCATTCAAAGTTATGAGGTCTCAAAAATGAATGATCTCTTTTTTGACACAACTATATTGTGTATTAAGTCCACCACTTATTTCTCAAAATCATGTGGTTTTAAAACATTATTAAAGTTTTGCAATACTGTAAGTTCAGAGGTTGGAATATTGTATGCAACAGCACTATAAAAGACACAGATTATAAGATGACTGGAGCACATATCTAAAGATTATGAGGGTATTTCAAGCTATCCCTACACTTATCTTCAGTCTTGTCCAATCTACAATTTCAAGATATAGATGCATGTTTACATTTCTGCTCATTTGTGAAAAATTGAGTATCTGCCTCAATGCAATCATATTGATCACTCTGATTTAATACTGCTCCCCTTCAAGATTAAAGCTGAAACTTCCTCTTCAGCCAGATCTGTACTTAAGACGCCACTCCTCTCTGGTAGTTGCTGCCAGTCAATATTTGATAACAATTATGTAACTCCATAGCTATGTAACAATATAACTTGAACCTGTTGTGTCCAAAAACATGTGGGTGTGATTCTAGGTAGAACACGTATTTCACAATTGTGAGACTATTTTCCTATGTGTACCAGCAGAAACCTTCAACAAGGCTACTGAGCATAGCAGAGGCATAAGGGAAGTTTCAAATGGCAGTTCCTAAATGTAAACTCTTTTGTCGCATACCCATGATACACCCACTGCTGACTTAACTTTGGCATTCTAGTACCACATCTGAACACCAGGACCTACTTTAACAGCATGGGTCCACACTACTGTGACCTTTTGGTTTTTTTAATTATGAAAACAGAAGAGCTGGAAATTAAAAGGCCTGATCCAAATGACTTTGTTTCTAGTACACTTTCATACAGTCTATCCATGGATAAGTGATTCTGCCTCTGAAGAGAAGACCCTGGTGATGGACAGAGTGATGCCGCAGCTTCTGGCTTAAGTCAAAGCCCTGTCTGTGTAGGCCATGATCTGGTATACGTCCCCAGTAGTGGTCTCTGTGGGAAACAGGACTTGCTACTACTAAGCACTGCCTTAAGGCTAAACAGAGATGCTCCACAGAGTCCACACAGGGTAGGCTCCACAGAATGATTAGATTTCAAAGTTCTTCTCTAGATGAAGGAAGTGTAGGATAGCTCCCCTGACTAAAATTAGATCTCCTGTTTCAAGAAACCAATGGCAATCACTTTTATCATTTAAGCAGTGTCTTCCAAGCTCCAGCATAAGCATATATGATTGCACCACAATCCATCTGTGGTAAGTGAAGTAGCACTGCCCAAGCATGCAGAGGTGGCATTAGGTAAACCAGAAGTCAGCCAAGGCTGAAACTGAGACGCTGCACGTGAAAGGCTGAGAAATGGCCCTCTCTCCATGTGCAGTGGTGGCTGAAGACCAAGGATAAGGCAGCCTACAGACTGCTGCTGAACCTAATGGTAATGGATAGAGAAAAGGTTAAAGCACAAAATTCATTTTTGCCCCAGTCTTTATGGGCAACATTTGCTCTCAGGCCTCCCCAATCTCTTGTCCTCAGTATATTCTCAACAAGTTGGGGGAATGTGCTAACAAAAACCTGATAAAATTCAAAGGCTAAACTTTGAAACTGCAATGGAATAGCCCCATGCATCAGGACAGACTGAGGACTGACTCCTGGGTATCAGGATGAAAAGGATCTAAGGATTCTGGTGGAAAAGAAATTGAAGATGGTATTACAAATGCACGCTTCCCTGCAATGTGAAGTTAGAATGAAGAAAAGGAAGAGAAATAACATTTTTATATTCACATTGCACAACTCTTCAAAGCTGGTATCTGTGTCTCATGCAGAAGCTTTGGCAGATGTACAGGCAGCAGAGCTTCCCAAAAACTACTCAGAACTTCTAAATTTTTGAAGGAAACCAACTCAACACAAATGAAGGATCTGAAATTTGCAATCATTAACTGTCTGTCCTAGATGCAGGGAATTTGATTCCATCTTCACTTCTTCATTGAGAAGGCTTTCTTTATTAGGTAACACCATGGCAAAGACTACAATAATAACCACAGCTGTAGTAATTGAATGTACTGAACTGCTCATTCTGAGTTCATCATACAGTTGTGAGTAGCAAGAAGAGATTTATACCCTCACTGCAAAGCTCAACAATGAGGACGGACACTCAGTGCAGAACTTGTACTTTGCCCTTCAGTAAAATGCAGAGTGGAGCAAAAGACAGACTGGCAGTAACAGTTAACTAAGACACTTGTGTAGATGTGAAAAGTTGTCAAGATAGCAGCCAAGATATGAAGGACATCCAATTGTCACTTGCTCCTGGACTTCTAGATGCATTCCCTGCTTCAGGTGTCTGAATTATTACCTCGTGTATATTCTTTTCCAAGGGATCTTTGATACTTCCTAGCATGGCTGGGAAATTTGTTAATTTAAAAGCTACAACTTGCCTCCTGTCAAGGACCATGAATTTTGTCAAAACAAAGTGGGAAGGTTTTGAGGAGCTCCCAGATGGGAGAGGAGAAACATAGCAGTGCAGAGGCTAACACATTACATGCAGGACTGGCTTCACAACATGGGAGCAGACTGTCTACTGTAGAATTGTCTACAATGCCTTGGTAATTTTTCCTGAGTTTATTACAGCATCCTATTGACTCATGCGCTAAGAGGAGCTGCAGCTGCCAGGTTACAAACAAGTTTGAGCCAAGGATCACTATTCCAGGCCTCTAGCAAGAAGCCCAGTATCCTCACCTATCTTCTTTCAGAAGTTACTCTTTGTACCACGGTTTAAGATCCATCAGGTAGGACTTTTAGTCAATACATGTGTGAGATTCAGTGTTAAACTAGGATCTATCATTTCTATCTCTAATAGCACTCGACACTAGAGCAGAGAGAAACAAAGCCAATTAGGTTTGTGAATTGCAGCTCTAGATTATTATTGCGGAGCTGTTGTATGCATTCAACCAGTTAGCATTGGTTAGTCAATCCTTTAAAAACCAGCAGCAAAGTACAGCAGCCAGAATGATTTGTTTTGGGGAAAAGGAGTACCAGCAAGAACAGAAGCTAGAGTGCCAGCACAGCAGATAATTGTTTCAAAGAGCAAGACAGATGACCGTCTAAGGAAAAGCAGTAATGAATTTGGGAAAAACAAACAGGAACTTGGTTTCCACAAACCTCTGAAATGCAGAGGTAAAAACTCACATGGAAAGAGCAGGTTTTAGAGGAATATGTGCAGGTATGCTACAATATTAATAAAATGCCTAAAAAGGGACAGACACTTTCCTTCTTCCCTCTCTCTGAAAGCCATCTCATGCTAGACCAATAGGCTGGCAACAAACATACTTGAGATATCACTTCTTTTTTAGAAGGATCATGGAAACAGTATCAGACTTACAGCTTGTCCATTCGCTTCATAAAGTGGACATTTTTGTTTGATCTTTGCCAATTCCATATTAACTTGTTTGCTGACCACAGCCATGGGATTTCCTCCTGGAAAAGATTTTATATAGTTAACAGAGACTCCTGTAAAATTTGTCTGCAATTAAACAAAAAAACTCCACATTTAAAGCAATTTCAGAGACTAAAACACCAACTTCAGTGAATGCATTCCAGTGACCTAGTGTAACACTGCCAAAGGTCTGCACCTCACAGTGATTCCTGCAATGAGGACATGGAAAAAAAATCTGCCCATCAAAACTTCAAGGACAGGACGATTATAGGGTGATTATACAAGCAGAGCCCTAGAGTGGCAGCAATCTTACTATGATTGAGAGTTTATAGCTGTAAACACATCTGCAAGCAGAGTGTTTGAAAAGTCATGGAAAGCTCTCAAAGCTGCACAGTAACAGGAGCTATAGTCCAAGCATAGTGACATGGAAATGAAACCAAAATAATTCAGTTCCTAAAAACTTAGTGGAACTCCAACAAGTGACACTAGTGAATACAAGTTGTGAAGATGAACCCCAGACACCAACTGTACCTGGAAGCTGTGTAACTAAAATTAGAAAACAATTGAGGAGACTCCATGTAGAACAACAAGAAAGGCAGAAAGCACCAACTTTAAGCATCCCAAATCCCTAAATATCAAACTGAGGACAGCACAGGAAAGGAAAAGAACGGACACAAGTGGGAAATGGTATAGAGCAAAGGCAATACAGGCTTACTCCACAAAATTAACTTTGGGAAAAGTTTTTCAGGACTAGCTTCCCAATGTTCTCTGATTCTGCAACTCAAGCAAATGCAGTGTGTTTGTTCAAAATAGAGGGGGAAGTTCAGCCACCTTCCTGTCTTTAGAGAGGTGACTGAAAAAGCAGAACAGAGTTTTGAAGTAGGTCTAAATAAGTTCATGTTTCTAGTTCAACAACCTACTAAAAATTATAGTTCTTTCACGGTTTAGTATTAAAACCAGAAAAGATCCCATTACTTCAGTCTTTTGCCTTCTCAAACCCACAAGATCAACTCCTTCAGTATCCTTCCCTCTTCTCTTCCAGATTCAGAAATACGAAAGATGCCTTTCAAACCATCTCCATCCCTACACAAATCTTTCTTTCTTTCTTCATAGCATATGCTGCCTCATTCAAGACAAAGGGTAGATTGTTTTGGAAAGGAAACACCTATCACAAACAAGTGATCATTCATGGCTGAGGTTTGAGACCATCTTAGGAACCTGAATGTCCACAAATCCATGAGACCTGATGAGACTCATCTGCAGGTCCTGAGGGAGCTGGCAGTGGACACACTGGGGAAAAGGGATGCCATCCAGAGGGACCTAGACAGGCTGGAGAGGTGGCCGATGCAAACCTCATGAAGTTCAACAAAGCAAAGTACAAGGTCCTGCACCTGGGTTGCAGCAATCTCACTCACACCTATAGATTGGGTGGAGAAGTGATTGAGCAGCCCTACAGAAAAAAACTTGGGGGTGGTGGTTGATGAAAAACTCACCATGAGCTGGCACTGAGTGCTCCCAGCCCAGAAACCAATGGGCTGCATCAGAAGGGGCATGGCCAGCAGGTCAAAGGAGGGAGTTCTCCCCCTCTACTCTGGTCCCGTGGGACCCCACCCAGAGTGCTGCACACAGTTCTGGCATCTCCAACATAAAAAGGAAATGGAACTGTTGGAGCAAGTCCAGAGGAGGCCAAAAAGTTGATAAGAGGAGTGGAACACTTTCCCCTACAAAGACAGGCTGAGAAAGCTGGGACTGTTCTGCCTGGAGAAGAGAAGGTTATGTGGAGACCTCAAAGCAACTTTCCAGTATCTGAAGGGGTCCTACAGGGAAGCCAGAGAGGGACTCCTTGTCAGAAACAGTATTGATAGGACAAGGAGTCCCTTCCAACCCTTAAGATTCTATGATTCTATAATTAAACATAAAAATATGATAGTCTTTCACTAGTCATTGTTTTTCCATGACTCTGCAAATTCAGTTGTCTGGAACCAGTTTCTGTATGCAATTTAATAAGACTAATCACGAGACAGACACAAAATTAAGGCAGCCAGTAAAAAAAGGGATTTATTATAGGTTTTACAATATTTCATCATTTCACTACATTGCTGAAGGATATTCCACACTCAACACCTGCCCATCTTCTTAGCAGAGTAACCACGTCAGTAACTGATGCCATCCCATGAAACAGTAATAAATAGGAAGAAATTTGGCTTGTTTGCCATTATTTTTACAACTATTTTTGAAATCACTTGGAGAAAGTACTTTTGAGATTTAAACTCTGAAGAAGGTCCTTCTCTTTAGAATGGCTCTTTCTTTAGAATGGCATTTCCCCTCCTCCCTTGTTTTCCCCTGTAAATTGAAAGAACACATTCTGTCTCTTTAGGGTCTCTCCCATCATATAGCTTTGCTATTTATGAAAACTACTAACTGCCAAAAAGGTTGAATGAGAACACACACTTTTTAAGAGTTAAAAATACCCAATTGTTTTGGCCATGAAAGGAAATTGCATTAAGGTTTCACAGTTAGACCATTATGCCCCTCAATTTTCCTCCCTGGTCCTTTTGATTTTGAAAAACTCACCAAGTCCTGTTACCACCATTGCTCCTAGATCTGCAACGTAGTTCCCTTTGCGAAAGGTAGCAACTCTTCCTCCTACTCGGTCCTTTTAAAAGCACAAAATATTAACCTCCAGTTACATTCAGTAAGACATCTCACTGAAATATAATCACTGAAACTTCTACAAAACACGGTGCAAGTATTCTCTTAAATGAAGGTTCAATAAACCGAACATACACTTTGCCAAAAACCTCTGCAAATGAACTCAATCACACTTAATTTGCCTAAGTTAAGGAATAAAATGTTTAAGTTGCATTTTAAAAAGGAGAAGAAAAAAGGAAAGAAATAGAAAAAAAGATGCCTAATCTGATTTGGGCAGATTGAAGTATTTCTACAGTAGGATCCACTGTGATTCCGAAGCCAATCCCTTCATTGTCCATGGACAAATTTAATTATGTATTAGATTTCCTCCTCCCCCTGAGGCCTAAAGATTTTTAGCTTTTTATATATTTTTCATATATTTGTAACTTTAGTTATAACTTCTAGTACTTTTCCTGCCCTCTCCCACAGTTTAACAAACTCTTAATAATACATTCTTGAAATTCTGTTTAGTCTTCCCTTTAGTCTAGCAAGGACACTTTGTTTTGCACCATATATCACAGACACAATAAAGTGCAGGGCTAAAAGATCAGGAGGAAGGGCTTCAACAGGGCAGAGCCTGGGGGAAAATTACCTAACCAACTACTCTTCTAGATTTGCTAGGTATACTAATTTGCTAGGTATACTAATCAACTAACCTTATAAAATTGTGGAAATACTGTACCATGTGTGCATATTGTGCACCTTGAAGGCCTTTCAGTTAAAGATTTGATTTTATGTTATCATTTTAACACTCTTTGGAAAAGTTTTGTGTTTTATTCCAGGCAACACCCCTGCCTCCTACCACTAAAGCCAACAGCTATATAGGAAATAATTCAGCTGTGCTATCAAGAAGATAACCATGAATCAGCAGTCCATTTTAGAAGCACAAAAAACCCTTTTCGTTATTGTCAGAGATTACTAAAGATGACAATTACTTCCCTACCACTGCAAACTTCATAAAAAAAAAAAAGTCACCTTTCCCTATTCTCATCCAATTAGCAGGACGGTATCAGAGAAAAATACTGGTTACAATTAGGCAAAGATCCCAGCCAGCGATCAATTCACATAAAAATGCAAAGTTTGATTTTTAATAATTAAGCCAGCAGTTCAGAAGCATGTAAACTAATAGTCTGAAAGCTACAGAAAATCAGTGGAAACAAAGAAACAACTATCACCTGAATTACAGAATAATGCAAAAAAACACCAAGCAGCCTTAAAACCAAAAAAATACAGCCTACTCAAGAGAAGCCTAGAGAATAATTGCTGAAAAATATTGTGCATTATTTTAAAATAGCCTCTTGCCAGCTCTACATACTAGTTATAATCATGATGCACAGAACAAAAGCCAGGTTACAGCTAATTAATTCCAGCTTCAAAAATACCCTAACCAACCCCAAAACCCAACCAAGCAAACAATAAGAAAACCCAATATATTCAGGTGAGCAAGAGTCTCCTAAACCATTAGACTGTTGCACTGCTGCAGTGGTGTGGAACCTGGGAAACAGCAGCAAGAGCAGTAGCAAAATTAAGAGCCTGAAACGCTATTCTAACAAAAAAATTAAAGCAGATTATCTTAAACTGTGCTAGAAAAGTGTCAGAAGCAAACATACAAACAAAACAAAGCCAGGGAGTAAAACATAAGATAAGGTCCAATTGGTCAATGAATTTAAAATAATATGTATCAAGCTATTCTCAACTGAGCAGATTATATGAAAAAAACTTCAATTAAAAAAAAAAGGAGAGATTCCGCTTTGGGTTGAATATGAAGAATACCTTATTCCTGAACAAACAAGCAGCTAGTTCACATACCACAAAATGTAGCACTAATTTTGAAGTCTCTGTTCAGCACACAGTAATAAAGAATTAATCCAGGCTTAAAATCCCACCTGATGTTGTGCGGCAGTTCCAAGCCATGATTATATTTAACAAGCAAGTTCTCAAAAAATGGACTTGCATTCTGCTTTCTGGTGAAACCAATTTCTAACCATGAAAGAAGGTCATTCTAAGCAGTTCCTGGTGTAAGCACACAACACTAGCCCCTGACTATCCAGCCCACCCCTGAGAAAGCATCAGCCAGCTCCCAGCAAGAACAGATCCACTCAGTTCCTTGTGAGACAGGTTCAGTATCCACAATCCATCCTGACTGCCGGGAACACCACAAACGCTTACCCACCCTGAGCATGCTGCTGGGACACAGCCCTGTTCTAGTACTGAATAGGGTTACTGGTTAAGGTGCCATATAGAAGTAAAATAGCACATAAATTCTTACTCTGGCTTCCAGAACTGTGACATCCATTCCAAAACTCTGCAACTGGCGAGCTGCTGCCAACCCAGAGACTCCAGAACCAATAATGATCACCTTTCCTGTCTTCTTGGCTAAGGAAAGAGGAAAATCACCTACAGTGGTCCTTTATATGTGCAGTACTAAATTGCAGTCACGTTAAAGTTGGGTTTAAGAGATACCAAGAACAAAAAGCAGCTTCCTTTTCGTGAGCAGTTCTGACAGAACAAACTCTTTAACAAAAAGAAAACTGAAGTAATTCTGAAAGTAACGCTTGATAATTTTTCTTAATAAGACACGTACAAGGAAAATACACTAGCAGTACATCTGGAACAAGGAAGAAAACAGGGGAAAAAATGCTTCCAGACAACTGTCTGAAGAAGAAAGCCATTTATATTAATTACTGTGGACAAAGTATCATAGTTTTATTTTTTTCATCCCAGCAGACTAAAATGTAGAAAGGGTAGAGAAGTTCACTTGCAAAACTCAAGAAACACATAAGCATGTAACAGACCTAAGAACAATATTGTGTTTCTGACTTTTGTTATTCAAATGAGGAACCAAGATAACTCATTAAAAAGCGACAGTCTACATTTAGAATTATCTACAGAAGATTTGCCAACGTTTTTCCTCTCAAAGCGATTTATGTAAATACATGGCTTCTCTATGCCAAAATAAAACACATTAACATCAATAGCCAGATAGCTTTCCAGCCTTCTTCCATTTTCTTAGCACTGCAATTCTAAAAAAGAGCACTCAAAAGCTGTCCTAAGAAATCACGGAACAGTAAAACAAAACTTCAATTAGAAACAATGTCCAAGTTCCTTACTTGGAAGGGGCTTCACTCTTTTGTAGATCCCAAAGTTGATCAGCCCATGACGCTCCAGGTAGCTGTGAACCCTATGAACGAGCACTGTGTCACCTGAAAGAATGTGTAAAGTTTCAAAATTATTCTGCATGCTCAGCAGCATATATGTACTGAGGACATATTCACAGCAGCAATCCAGTCAAGTCCCACTAAACACATCCCTTCCTACAGCTCTGCAGCCCTCCTCATCTTCCTGAGGATGCCTGAGGCTAATTTTCTGAAAAACACCCATGCTGTACTGCAGTTTTGAATCCTGCCTGAAAAGCTGTACAGGACATTACATGCTTATAATCTAGTGCAGAAGAACACCTTTCCTGAAACTGACTGCAAAATCCCAAGATCGTGACACAGAACTGTGATGTGATTTGCCAGCATTATGCCAATTCTTACTGTAGTACTGAATTCTCATTTTTCTTTTTAAAAGCACAATAATTCACTATTTTGCAATCCTTGACAGTGTATTTGCATTCATTTCACCACTATTTTCATCTTCAACTTTTTTTTTTATGGCTCCCCTCCACCTTTTTCCAGGTTATTAGGATCTTGTTTGAGAAGTGTGGAATGGTCTCCATTTGCAAGCAGTAACTCCTCACTCTTTTACTGCCTTCTTGCATCACATCCAGTCGAAGTCTTATGCAACTTCTTAATGCCTCCCAAAAAACATATGATTAATAATGTTTCACAGCTAAAAACCACCAAGAAGCTGTAGCAAACCTTAAAAGCTGCACATGAATTAACCCTACTGTAACAATCCATCTTTTCAGCTGCTTTTATGAATCCTGCTAGTGGTATCTCTTTACCAGACAAATGAACTCTAACAAATCTGAACCATAAATATAATGCAACACCCCAGTCTGTACACGACCACTCATGGAGCTCCACTAACAAAGGACTCATCTGAAGCAGCTTCTCCCCAATCAAGAGTGAAGGAAAAAAACAATGATACATACAGTACAGTTTTGGCAATGAAAACCTTGACTTACTATTATAAGGTGCTTCTAATTGTTGGATAGTTGCTTCAAACGTCAGCTGAATCTTTGGGTTATCCAACCAGAGCTGCAGCTGTATTTAAACAAACAATACAACACATCATATTAAGCAATACAAAAGAGGTGTTTTCCAGGTGTGTGTTTGCTACCAAATACTGTCAGGAGATGAAATCCCCTAATTAATTAAACTTTGGCAGGACTACCCTAGCCACACTGAACGTTGCCTTCTGGTGTTCCTTAAGGTGTAATACAATCTGTTTGAAATTCTCACACCATTTCAAATAAGTGGAAATGCACCAAGGTAGCACAAAGATGCATGAATCTGGCAACATCAGCCAGCATCGTCTTTTTGTCATCATATTTCATGTTTCCACAAAAGCTACAGCAGTATTTTGTCATGTTACAAGGTTTATTATCTCCAACATTTAATGATCCAATCCATCTTCACCAATATAAGACACTACCATGGACTACACTGGCCACATATACACAAAAAAGCGTATTTACAGGACAGTTACAGTTCAAAAATCAAGCAGGAAGAACTGTCTGTGATATGTTAGTAGGCCAATTCATACTAGAAAAGAACTGTTTTACCAACAGAAGTCCTACTTTGTAGCACAGAGGCAGGAGTTAATAAATAATTTTACTGTTCCATGCCTAGATCTAGGTCATACATAGCATCTCCACACCATTTTACATTCCATAATTAGACATCTATTTGGGTATCTGTCTAGAGTTGCACTACTGAGCTTCACAGTTCCTCACAGATAGCAAATTAAAGTGGAAATCCTACAACTATAATGAATAGGAATGATTAACAAAAAAATTCCTTATAATTTGGGAGGCTATTTGAGGAAAAATGGCTAATTAAGAGGCTGCACACTGCAGTTTGCAGTTCTGCTGAGCACTGGGTTGATATCAGCTGTTCCATAGTCTCTGCTATCCTCGCTGGAAGAGATCCTCTCACAAGCCTTCCTCAAACAGGATTCCTGCTCAGGAACTTGGAGAAGTTCCTCTGTAGTGAATAAGGCCCACAGACCAGCAGTGCTGCTTTTCCCTGCAAATATCTCTCTCCAGTAATTTCTTAGTTCCAGTGGAAGGCTTTTCTGCTTCTAACACATTTGTAAAAGGATTACTCACTATTCATTTTGTGCAAATTGTTTTCCAAACTTTTTGGCATGATCTGGCCTGTTTTTACACATCTCATGACTTCCCAAAAGTTGGAACTTGAGTCAAGAGGAAAATTTTACAGGAGTAGCAGAAGTCACGCTCTTAGCATTAAGATAAATTTTTAATAACTTCTTTTAAGTTATTAAGCACTGGGTGTTACCATGGTCAATACCCTGCAATGTTTTGTGATCATCTTTAGTCTGTGAAAAAATGGAGTGGTACCTAAGGTGTTTTGTCCCTTAACTATGGTAACACAGCAATTTTCAAAATATTTCTTGCTTTCCTACTGTTAATTTTTCTAACATGACTTCAGTATTCCAAAATACTCTTTTCAAAATACAGGAGAAAGTCTTGATCCCTGAATATTGTAAATACACTAGAGATTCTTTATGCTGCTCACAGCACTGCTTTGATCGAGAACTGGATAGCACATTTCTTAACAACTTAAGAGCATGACAGGATGCCAGAAATGAAACCTCATTTTCTCAAAAACAAAAATTCCACCAATTGCTAGACATGGTAACTGCCAAAAACTCTCAGCAAGGTATACAAATTCCCTACCCTTTTTTCACCAATACTTTTACAACAAACTTACAGTGCGGTTCCTGATGTACAAAAACACCTTCTGAGTCTGCTGTGGCCCACTGATTATATCAGGGAAGCAGGCAGCTTCTTGAGATGTCATACGGTCATGTGGAAGTCTACTCTGGAAAGCTGCACCCTCCACACCTACAATAAAAAGACAAGTAGTCTACAGGCACTGCAAAGGAACACTACCCTTCCTAGCAAGTTCATTCAGCCATGAGACGATATGGTGGCCAATTTCATGTGATGCTTTTATTTAGTCCTTTTATTTACTTCTGCAAGACATACAGGTTTCCAAGTCAACAGTTCTTTGAATTACAGGTATCATCTAGAGATAATGAAAAAGCTACACTACAGGGGAGATAAACAAAAACCCCCAAAAAACAAAGCCTGAAAAATAAGTGGGGCAGGGGCACATATCAATATATTATATATAACATACATATATATATATACACACACACACACACACATATATAGTGTCAATAAAACGTAAGTATTTTAGATGTTGTCCTTAATTTGTGGGGTTTCCAGTTTATAACAGAATCGGAAAAACGCTTCAGAACCTGTTCAAAGCCATAATATCTGTAATATATAAGCACAGCATCTACCATCCCCTCTCATCTGCTTCTCAAAGTTTAATTTGCATAGACCTTCTCCAGCTAGAGGAACCCACCTTAAACTCTCATTTTGCATATTTGATATATTTACAGCAGGCAGTGCAATGAAATACAATCACACTTATGCATTTCTTGTGCTCCCTTCCCAAGTGCTGCCTCCAAACAACAGATTTCTTACTTTTCTTTTTAAATGCTCCATATGTAAAAGACTGATGCTGAACCCATACAGGAGAGGTTTTCTCTATGGAAAGCCTTCATTCATACAGGAACTTGCATTTCTACCAATTCACACACTGGCAGTGATGTAACTACATTTCTGTACCCTGCTTTCCTCAGTCTCTGTACTATAGATAAAGTGACAAACTAAGACACAGCTGCATCAAGTGCTACAGTACAAGTAGAGTGCAGAAAGCAAATCCTGCAGGCATAGCGAGCAAAACAAAGTACTGAGATGTGAAATACAGCAAGAACAATATAAATCTCCCATGTCCTAGAAGTGACTTCGAACAGGACAGAGGACAAGGCATTCAATCTAGAAAGATAGAAGCCAATACATCCCATGGGCAAAAAACCCCACAAGTAACACAGTGAGATTAAGATCATTTGCTGAAACTGGAATTGTTCAAAAGATTACAATAAATAGCAAAGTAAATATAAGCTTGCAGTGTGTTACACTAACCAAGACAACCGTTTAAGAGTTTGAAGTTCATGTACAGCAGTACATGTCACTGTACCAGACAGAGGAATTCCCTGCTTTTAGTTCTGGTGCCACCACACACCCCTTTAACTTCCAAGCATTTTTACTTCCCAAAGGTGCTGAAAAAAATCTAGGAAGGAAATGGTTGTGAAACTAACAAAAAAACCCCAAACCAAAACAAAACCCCCCAAATCAAACCAACCAAAAAAACCCCACACAAAACCCCCAATCAACCAAAAAAACCCAGAACGACAAAAGAAGAAAACATAACCTCAAACAAACAACAAAAAAACAACCAACCAAAAAAAACCCACAACCAAAAATTCATTCACAAGTAAGGATCAAAATATCTGTGATGACTCAAGGTAAAGAAAACTGTCTGTAATCATTTACACAATTTTTACAACATGAATAAATCAGTAACAGAAGCTACAGAGCATTGCAAGCAAAATAAAATTAACCATAGGAGAAGTTGACACACCCACAATGTTTCCTGCACTAATAATTCAGTTGTGGAATAGAAACCCACAGCTCTACTACAACTTTAGTTTCTCCAGCAATAACCTTTCCCCAAGCCTTCTGCTGTCCCTCCATGTAACACTGGCCCAAGTGTGCCAACATCTGTGTAGGAATGCATATGCTCAGCTAGGAATTCTGTAAAACTGGCCATGGAAATCAAACCAGTTACCAGTTCTCTGATACTTTACTAATGCTAACAATCTTAATTAAGGTTCTAGATCCTCAAGTGCTAGCAAAAAGCTCAGCAGCACAATTTTCAGAGAATAGCCAGTTAAAGACCTGAAACGCTGAACCTGACTCCCTCTTACAGGTTTGTGCTAAAAGAATTGTGCTCCTCCAGGTACCTGCTAAAAAGCCATGTAGTCATCAAATACCAGCAAACTCTCAGATGTGTGGATTTAAGGCAACTCAGCAGTTTATCGAAAAGCTTTGGGATTTATTTCTTCAAACTGAGCAGCCAGAGGACATGGTGCTGCTAACGGTTTTGGAAAGAACTCCCAAGGTGGGTTGAGTTGTGGGGGCTTTTAAGGCCATATATCTTTTGTGGCAATACCCAAACTTTAAAACTAGAATGACAGAATAGCTCCAGATGAGCACAGGTATTCAGGAGGAAAGAAAAAAGCTAATAAAACAACCCACAAGAGCATCCAATACAAGAATTTAGAAAAAGCATAGTTATTAATAGCAAAGATACCATTTTTATTTGACCAACCACTGGAAGATCTTATAAGAACTAGATGTCCTTGCACTTCTGCAACAACACAGCTCAAATGTAAATGGATTTGGATTTCAGGCTGACTAAATCCCATTTCACACCCTTACTGCTTGTATTTCATGAAAGCCACAGATTACAGGGATTATCAGTTCAAAACTACATGGTTCTCCTTGGGGCAGGCAACTGAAGGAATGGTTCTGCCTAGACTGGATTATCAGCTCCTCTTCACACACATTTGTGCACACACACTTGCCCATTTCCTGACATTCACCATTAGCAACTAATTGGCTGAAGTTTTGATTATATCCTTCCCCACAGAAGAAATCCTGAGGGATGCTGCTCATTTAAAGACTTACTAAAACATCTGCAGATGAACACACTGAAAGGTTTCTGGCTGTTGAACTGGACAGTTGTTAGAGAATACTGTCAGCATATAATACAAAATGCAAAATATGCAGAATTTCCAATCAGCCAATGCCTGCCTAAAAATGAAATAGGCAATGCATCCTTAAGCCCATCAACCATGATAGACAGCAGTTCCATGCAAGTGGTAACATCCAAAACAGTATTCAGCTCCCTTACTTACAACAGCAAAGGATGTGCTCTTAGATGAGTATCTTGAAGTTCTATTTGCTTCAAAAAGAGCAACTTGGAGGTACAGAATAGGTTCTGGAGCCTTTGACTCTTTTGTTGAAAACCCTAATCCTGAAGTGAGAGCAAAAGCAGCAGAGTTGGAGGAAGATTTTAAGTAGTACTCCAAGTACTTAAGAGTAAAGACATCAATCCTGTGAACGAAGCAGTGAGTACTGCCAGCAGCAGTACCAAGGCCAAATGGCGAATGCAATTCACAATCCAGTCCACTGAGCAACAGACTGTGAATCTGCCCAGCAGACAATCTCCTGGGCTAAGTGCTGGCACACAGGTCAAACACAAAGCCTTTCAAAAGACAGAAATGAGCAAAAAGGTACTCCATGCTATGTTTCTTCAGCAGATTATAAAAAAGGGTATACTGTTCTAAAGCCCAGGGCTCAGTGTGTCAATCTAGGTGATACAAACTGGCTAGGTAAGAAATAGCTTTTTGTAAATTTAGACTCCTCTGAACATGGAGAGGAGTGGAGGGATGAGAGATCGGCCTGAGGCATTTCAACACAGATTAGCTAGTGCCCTTTTCCGCAGTTGTTACAGACCTCAACTGAAATCTGAATAACCCACACTTTTTAAACAGGTGGGTACACAACTCCTGCATCTCTTGCTAAATTCGGGACAACCACACCCATGCGCACTTGCAAGCATCAATCCCTAACTTGGCGGCTCTTGCTACTCAGTGGCAAGCATCAAACGCCACCCTCACCTGATGCTTGGCCGTCTCCATACCCTCCAGAACTGTCGTCTTGAAGTCCTCCTGCTTGCCCTGTGGAAGGAAAGAGGAGAACTCAGGGACCTTACTCCATAAGTTAAACCATACTGGACATAAAGGCCGGGCAGTTGGCGTTTTAGATATTAAATTTCACCAACTAACTAAACCCATTTGCTGAGAATCCCATCTTCTGGAACCTAGGTTCAGGGCACCAAAAAATTACATTCTAAAGTGTTATCCATGTTACTGGAACGCTTTACATCAGATTTTATGGGAAATAAAGAAGTACACCATATGTAGCATTCCTGGTGGCTAAATACTTATGATCTGGTGGATGGATACCATCAGATTCTATGGATCTCAAACCCTAAGAATTTGATAACCTTGCCTTTGGTGCTCCCAAGTCTCCCCATATCCCAAGGGGACAGTTTAAAGCATTTTGAAAAGCCTCTCATGTTCAAAATAGGAGCGCCTTTTTTTTTTTTTTTTTGCCATAAACCCTTCCCTTAAGCTTGATGCTAGAACATTTCTTGAAAGGCTCAGACCACTTACTTTGGCTTCAGTACCCTTGATGCACCATCAGTGTTCTAACACACTTAAGATTGCCTTTGAAGCCAAATACACGTCATATCATTGATCAGCGATGTGATCAATACCCAGCACTGAAAGACATCAGTCTTTCAACATTCCCAGTGATGGAAATACGAGGAAAGGCTAAGTATTCATCCAAAAGTTCTGAAGAAGTCTCAGAATTACCTTAGCCTGCATGTAAGTCCTAAACAGGACTGCAGTACAAGCAGCAACAGAGCACATTGAGAAGAGAGATGAGTACAGCTGCAGTGTCTGCGGAAACAATGCCATTACACACCTCACACACTGCTCACTTCACAGGAGACACTAGCTCTGAGTTGAGCTCATGAGCAATATTCTTCCACAATCAGAGGTTTGCCTGAAGTCCTGTCACCTGCAGAGCTCAGGAAGCCATGGCACACTTCAGAGATGGCCCAGTGCTGTTCAGCTGGCTCCTGCTGTACCAAGGCTCCTTCAAACCGCACACTTCAACAGTCAGCAAGTCCAAACCAACATGCACTGAAACACACTGCAATAGTCACTGGAATGGAACAGCCACTTCCTAGAACACAACTGTTCAGGTGCAATCTCCAAACAGGTAAGAGCAAGGTCTAACCTGAGGCTAAACACACAATTGTTAATACTCTTTAGAGTCTGGGTGGACAGTTTTGCCAGACTGTAATTTAAGGCTCTTAGGGGATACACTAACTGAGAAGAATTTCATCTGAACTACAGATTTAACCCCTAAAGCAAGACATAGAAAGTTAAACAAATGTTTCCATACTATGCTAAATTGGATTAATCTAGAATGTCAAAACACTAAACATCTACAGATAAAACAAAATAGGAACTGAAACAAGACAGACATTTTCACTCAGTACAGCAGAGGAGCAATAGTTAGTACTTGTACAAAATCAGTCTGCCAGCAGGGAAGTGAAAAACTCACAGAGAGACTGTGACAAATAATTGTATTTTGACAGCCCTCACAAGACCCAAATTATGATTCTGTGAATAAACACATCTGAAGCAGCAAGATAAAATTCTTTAATTGATCTACATTGCAAGTACCTTATATTGCTGGGAACATTTCAAGACCTGCTTCCATTCTGGGAGAGACTAACACCACTGAAACATAAATATTTACACTCAAGCATAGGCCATTAATTTGCAATAAAAGTTTCACCAGTGTCTTCCCCAAGTTAAGAAATTAAGAAGATTCTGACATCAGTCTGTGGTATTCATAATCCCTGAATTAACACTGACAATGAGCAGAGGGGGAAAAATTGCTCTCGGATTACTTACAGAAAGAAATCTGTATCTTCCTCTTCTCATCACTATTACTGATTGCTTGGACACAATTCTAAATGCTGCTCAGTCTGAGCAGAGAAGTGTGTAAACAAGGCCTGCTAGTGAAGATTGCCTCTCCTTCCCTGAAAGGAAGGTTCTAGTTTTAAAGGAACTAGCAGCAAGCAAACCGCTGATCCATGTTAACATCAAACTATTGCAGCTCAACAGAACATGTGCGAGGAGCAGAATCTGCTCAAAGTCTCAACACAACAGAACAACAGACCATGAGCTGAAGAGCAATCAGGAAGAAGGTCCACAAAGGAATCTACTTCATATAATTATCCACTGTCTCAGAATTAAGAATAGCAGCGCACAAGTATCACAGAGTACTGAACTTATTTAGGAAAACAGACAAGTCAGATAAAATAAAGAGACAAAGCACCACTCAGTTTGACTATTCCCTTTATGTTAATCTTGATCATATTCAGTTCATTGGAAAACTGCACCTAAAAATATAGGATTACCACGAAGTAAGAATACTGACAATACTAAAAGCCCAGGAGCTAGTAAAGAAAATCTTCTGTAGTTCTAAACATGAAAATCTAATTTGGTGAGGAAAAACAAAACAAAGATCCTTAGAGGAAAAAAAAACACAAAAGAAGCAAGCTCTTTGATTCCAAAAGGGATACTGGCCAACAAGAACACAAATGTCATCACTCAGCACTGAAAGGGAGTTTGGAAACTTTTTGCTATTAGACAGTATTCCTCAACTAAAAAGAGAAGAAATACTCTAAGGAAATTATCTTAACCATTAAATACTGTCACACCTTTTAAAGCTGCTCTGCAATAGCATGCAGTATATCTTGTAAATCCAGACTGTAATAGCCAAAACACTCGGAATTCCCCACAGCTGAACACATTAATGGAACCTACTCAGAGAAGACCACCATTTTGCTGTCACCTGAAGTGTGACACTTAATAATCCCCTTCACTGTAAGCTTTCTGTGGGGACAGGCTAATGAAATACCAGACACTGGCACCAGGACATTTTTAAGTTGCATAATCAGGCTTTTCAATTTAAAAGCTGTAATGCGGCAGCTTTATGCCTCTACTGCAGTACCTCAATTTTTACAGGCTTAAAACACAGAAAGGAATTTTTTAAGGTCTGCAATGAGAATAAATCAACAGAAATACACAAGCTAACTAAAATTTTCCTAGATTTTCAGTATGCAATCCTACTCTAGTATTACTATCCAATTTAGTATTTCTTATTGAACACTTCAATTTTTCCTTCAAAGTGACAGAGAGAGAAAAAACCTCACTTATAAACACTACTTTTATATACAGCAGACTCCATGCCGCCTCCTCCTAAAGGGTAGCTGAATTAGAAGTTTCAATGCACTTTTAACAGCCAGCATAAGATGACCTGATGTTCTTGATGCCTATATTAATAAAGACAAAAATAGAGAGATCCACAAACATATATAGTCTCAGAAACCTTTCAAATTACAGCAAGATTAGCTATGGAATAACAACTTGAAATTTGTCTTCTTTCTACTTTACTGCTTCACGCATATCACAGAATTTCTAGGAATAGAGAAATTATACGATGACCCAAAATCTACTCATTTCTAGGCAGCTAGATACAGCCTGTTTGAAAATTGATTGTATTTAGATTGCTAAAAGATAGTGCTCGCAAAATAACTCTTTAACAGGCTGTTGTGTGTATAGAATAGCATGACTCATCACTGCTGATGTTCCATGTTTCTTCCTTCATGGGATAAAACCTGTTCCACTGTACTTCACTGATTATGCCTCCAGCTGATTTCAATAATCATTCTTAGAGGCACAAAATGGAATCTGAGAGAAATAAAAAATGCATTAATATTAGGTCTCAAGGATTAAACACAATGTGTAAGCTAAATTAAATAGTAAGCTTAAAATATCTGCTTAATTACACCTATTAAAATTCCATTTTTGCTACATCAGCTACAACTGGGGTGGCAGGATTTTTATCACGGCAAGTATTTCAGTCAAGCATATGAGCTATAGTATTCCTCTATCAAGGCAGGAGCCAACAGCTGTGACAAGGAGAGGTTACAATGGCAAATCCTAAGAGATAAAACACACCCATAGCTTTTAATACCTTTTCTGCAACTGAAGGTAGGTATCCCCAAGTTAACATCAGTGCTATGCCTACATTCTCAAACCTGCCAGCCAGAAATAAAACTAAGATAACTGAAGACTAAGTGACTCACATAAGTGATGAACCTGCAAAGATTCAACTACTAGATTTCAGCTCTTGTCTAAAACCAACTAGTAGACACGTTATCTCATTAAATCTCTTGACTCTGAACTTTGCAAAAGCATGACCTTCTATACAGCTGAGTGATACCCCACCAACAGATCTCACTAATGGTGGTAATTGTAAACACAATGGAGGTAAAGAATAGGGTACTGCTACTACTACATATTTCAAAAGCTGCCTCCTGAACAAGACTAACCAAAAAACTTCTCAATGTAAAGTGAAGCTCTGTCAAAGGTAATAAGGAAAGCACTAAAATTTAAGCAAACCATATCCAACCAGAACTTAAGATTAGAGTCATAGTTTAAAGCCACAGGAATCACAGTAGATTAATCTGTTCTTCTGCATAACAAACCCCCCATAAACCCAACCTCTTCTTTCTCCAAGGAATAAGTGAATGTTCGTACACAAGCAGGTGTGGCAGCAGAGAGCCAGAGAGGCTATTCTGGTCAATAAGCTTCCAAAGACAAGTCAATAAGGATCATGAGAATATAGCACAAGAGGTTTGGCTTCATTTGGAATTAGATTAATGCATATTCCTATCTTTACCGGGCTGTTCTGTGTTTCCCCCCCACCTTCCACACACGGGGCCACCAAATAAAACACTGTGGAACAATTATTCAAAATCAGATTGAAACCAGACATGGGATTCATGATGCCACACCCGGCCCTACCTAATTTCTGTTAACAAACCAGGTAAATAGTGTCAGAGGAGAAGGTCTCTCTTCACTCACCAGACGGTTCCTCTGGCTCACTTTCATTCTCTTCTTCTGCAGGAGCCGGTGGAGGTGGTGGGGGTAGTTTTTTCTCTTTCTCAGCTTTAGCATTTCTCTCTTCTTCAGAGTAATACTCATCTTCTGACAGGTTTGCAAGACTCTCATCCATCTCTCTATACTCCACCTGTAAAAAGCACAACAGAACATAAACACACTGAAAATGTCTGTAAGTCATGCTACTAACATTAATGTTGCAAGTAACAAAATTGCTTACAGTTTAAAGAAAAGGCTTGAGTTACCTTATGCTGAGTCTTACCACAGATACCATGTTATAAAATGCAACAAAGCTTAACAAGTTCCAAATGCTTTTGCCTCAACCTAAAAAAAAAAAAATCTTCAGCACCC
Organism: Corvus hawaiiensis; assembly: GCF_020740725.1. NCBI lineage: Eukaryota > Metazoa > Chordata > Aves > Passeriformes > Corvidae > Corvus > Corvus hawaiiensis. Next base: position 2,786,546 of record NC_063235.1, read on the forward strand.
TATAGTAGGAACTTTCTACTCACATCAAGCCCAGTTTATGTGTATTTGTTATATTATCATTTAACCTCTCCGGTTTTCTTCCCTTCCTTCCCTGCCAAACTCAGGGATAACCAGCAGCCTGTATGTCCACTCCATATGTTCAAACTTGAATTTCATCAGCTAAGCACAGATAACCAGAAGTATACACAAGATTTCCTGTGGAAATCCCACCTGTGTCCTGTATGGTCTCCTGCTTACTGGGAATCTTGCGCTGGTACAGAGGCTCACGGCTGCTTCCTCTCCAGAATGGTCAACACAAGAAACATCCCTTTCCCTCATCCTCCCCCAATCTTTATTGCCATATATGTTTTGTTCTGTTCTCCAGTAAAAATAAATAAAATTACCAGCCAAACCCACACCCGACTCCAATTTAAAGGAACATGGAAACCCCAAGAACTAGCCTGGAAGGGCTGCATCTCATACTGCTTAGCCAATCAAGCTTTAATCCAAAGTAAGAAAGCTTTGTACACTGGTGTTGAATTTCCCCACTGATTGGAAAGGAAAAAAGCACTTCTCAATATGCAGCCATGGGAAAAATAAAAAGAAAGCAGCTAGTGACCCTCCCACATCCGACAGGTCAGCTTCCCCCAGGAAATGACAAAAACAGCTCTGGATTTCTCACCAAAAGAACAAAAAATCTTTCACAGTCGAAGTTCAGTCACTAAGAAGGGGCAATAATGGGCACAATTCAAAGTAGCTTTGGGAAGCCCGCGTACAGGAAACCCTGGATTCTTCAAGACATTAACATACTCCATGATCTGCTATCTTTTAAATATTTACATTCCACAGTGTCCAGCATATTCAGTTTTTCACACTGTTGCGCCTCCAGGACCTTCTGTGAACTCCCACTCTGAAGCAAGTTAACAGTGACCACTCAGCACATCCATAGATTACCACAGGTATTTGAAGCCACACACACACTACTTCTGTCCAAAGGCCCTCTGAAGTCTCCCATTCCCTTTGAGCTGCCACAATTTTCAAAGAACAATCAAGTCCAATAAAAAACCCTAAGCTTTTCCCTAGATTTATTTTCAACCTAGATACCCTCCAAAACTAAGTTCACACCACACAAATTCATGGGAAGGTCTCATGCTGGCCTGAATGCTCAAGGGGACAGATGGTGCACAAGAGACGAATGCCCTTTGCAGATAGATACCGTCAGTGCAAAGAAACATCACCAACACACAATCCACATAGAGCACTAATTCCTACTTGTTAACAGGCCACTATAAAGCAGGAATGCTGCCTCTGAAGATTACAGAATGGTCTGGACTAGAAGGGACATTCAAACCCATCTCACTCCACCCACCCTGCTATGGGCAGGGACACCTTTCACTAGACCAGGTTGCTCCAAGCCCTGTCCAACGTGTCCATGAACACTTCCAGGGATGAGGCAGTCACAGCTTCTCTGAGCAACATGTCCAAGGGCCTCAACACCCTCATTGTAAAAAATGCCTTATGTCCAGTCTACATCTACCTTATTTTGATTTACAAGATGCACCACTGACCTACCCAACAGGTCCTGCGTGCGAAGGACCAGTCCAGTTATCACATCATACAACAGCTCTGAAGAGCCACATTCAATGCTACAAGACAGAACAGTTCCAAAAAGTAATTTTAGCTTCCATGTCAAACACCCCAACCCCGGGCACAGCCAAGATCTTCAATATCTTCTGAAACAAGGTTCCAAGAAAAAGTTTCACGTAAAAAGGGTAATATTCTCATATATTCAGAACAACAGATAAAAATTACATACTACAGACCCAAACTGTTGGAGACCCTTTACAGCCTTCATATTTCACTGCTAAATCTCACCCTTACACAGCCTTGACTTAGCTCTCCAGTGCCAATGGAGGGAAGGTGAGGAACGCTGGACTGGGTGTGGCCATCACCTTCACAGTCGTGCAAAACCAGCATCATCCCATGTACATGAGCCTCGAGAGGCTGCATCCATATATCATAGTAACAGACGAATTTGCTGATAAAATGTAAGCTCATGAGCGCTCCAATACACTGCCATGGATTTGGAGTGTTTTTACTGCTCGGTAACGGGTCAGGAACCGCGAAATTCCTGAACAGCTGCAAACACCTCTCCTTTATGACAGGACACGAGTCCTCCCCAGAGCCCGCGAAGGTGAGCTAGGACAACAGGGAATCTTGATCTTAACCTTAAGACAATGTGGCTTCCTGGGCGCCCGCGTGTTCGTCCTTTGCACTCACGACACCGCAGCCCCCGCTCCCAGGCATACTCCCCGCCCCCTTCGGCACGGCCCGATCCCATGCTGAGCCCCAAGCCCCGGCAGGGCCGGGGCCCGGGACGCCCTGAGGAAGAGCTGGCCCGAACAGGGCCGGGGCCTGCCGATTCGAGCACGTCGCGCACGAGGCGCCAGCGGGGCCCGCAACCAGACCGTCCCACACCTACTTTGGCTCGCTTGCGGCGGCTGGTCCTGCGGCCCTCGGGGGTCTCGGCGATGCCGGTGGTTTCGGCGCCGGGCGCAGGGGTGGCCCCGGCAGCCGACGGCTCGGACACACCGCCCGGAGGCGAGGCCCGCGGCGGCTCCTTCTTGCGGGGCGTGCGCTCCGAAGCCCCGCCGCTATCCGAAGAGGAGCCCAGGGCCCCGGCGGCGGCGGGCGGGGGCACCGGCGCCTCTGGCCCGGCCTCGCCGCCCGCCGCCGCCTCCGCGCCCTTCTTGCCGCCCGCCAGCATCGCCCCGGCCGCACAAAGGAACCGCCCGAGGGGCTGCGGCCCCAGCTCTGACGTCACATCCGTGCCGCCGCGCGCGCGCACCGAGGCGCTCGTGCCGGCTCTGCCGGGCAGCCCCGGAGGCAGCAGGGGGCGCTGCACGGCGGCGGGCGGGTCCTGAGCGCGCAGCGCCGCCTGGAGCTCGTGGATCGTCCTTGTGCCCGCGCCCGACCCGCGGAGCCGCCACCGGTTCCGACCCCGCGGCCCTCGCTCGCCTCCATCGGACCCTGAGCGAGCACATGCCTCGCACATCGCTCGCGGCCATCACAAGCGGACTCCGCACACACAGCTTTCCTACTGATCCCCAGCCTGCACACCTGACCCACGTACACAGCAGCAGGACCTGCTGGAAACTGAGAGCAGTAAGGAGCCCTGTGGCCATAACAGTCCTGCGTGAACAAATGGAGGCCCTTGAAACGCGTTGAAAGGGAGACGTTTATGCCTATTTCATCACAGAATGGTTTGGATTGGAAGGGACCTTAAAGCTCATCTTAAAGCATGGGCAAGGACACCTTCCACTATCCCAGGTTGCTCCAAGCCTGTCCAACCTGGCCTTGGACACTTTCAGGGATGGGCAGTCACAGCTTCTCTGGGGCAACCTGTGCCCGTTGTTCCTCAGTAAAGAATTTCTTTATAATATCTGATCTAAATCTACCTTCCTTCAGCTTAAAGCCATCCCTCCCTGTCCTGTCATTCCAGGCTCTTGTCAAAAGTCCCTCTCAGCTCTCTTGGAGCCCCTTTAGGCCCTGGAAAGGGCTCTAAGGTCTCCCTGGAGCCTTCCCTTCTTCAGGTGAACACACCCAGCTCTCCAGGCCTGTCTCCAGAGCAGAGGGGCTCCAGCACTTGGAACATCTCTGTGGCCTCCTTTAGACTCATTCCAACAGGCCTATGTCGCTCTTATATTGGGGATGCCAGAGCTGGATGCAGCTCTGCAGATGGGGTCTCATCCTAGTGGAGCCAAAGGGCTAGAATCCCCTCCCTTGTCCTGCCCATGCTGCTGGGGATCAGCCCAGGGCCCTTGGATCTCTGGGCTGCCAGCACACATTACCAAGACACATCAAGCTTCATTTTCACAAACGATTCAATTTTAGTCCTTCTGTCACCTTTCAAGGTCTGGGACTTTTCCTCAGCATGTCTTCTTCCCAGGTTTCTACTTAGACCAGCAGAAAAAGCTGGTAAGGTAGGAAATAGGAAGTTGAAGCTCCAGCCTTTGGATAGGACACAAATGATCAATGCCCAGCAGTCCCACAGATGCCTGGGAGGAGCATACTGCCAGACATGTTCTGCTCTGGGTTCCCTTGTCTTGAGTATCTGAAGAGTATTTGCTAAAGGTAATAGAAAATTATATGCACACTTGCTAATTTTCTTGCCTCTCTCCTTAAAACTGGTCATTAGCAGACCTACTTCGGCTTGAAGCTGGTACTGGCTTATCACATGGCTGTATAGACACTGTAAGAGTATTCAGGTACCTGGGAAGGCAGAAGTTGCGCAGGAAGACTTAGGGGTAATTTTGACCGTTCTTAGGGAGACAGGAAGCAACTACAGGATGTAGAAGGTCTGCAAGATGTAGCTGATGCACTCCAGATGGCCAGTAGTAATGTGGGCAGGTAAAAGGTCAGCAGCATGCTCTGACAAATAACTGCAGTGCTGAGAAGCAACTGGAGCAGAATGGAACCAACTCTGAAACCTTGTTCAGTAGTTATATATGAAATCCAGCTAGAAGAACTGCAGAGATAACTAAACAGTGATAGGGGAGAAAAGGAAGTAACAGGCAATTGCTGTAAGAACACTATCTTTGCCTGTAAGCTAAGTATTTTAAGTATTTCATGCTTCCATAGAAACTAGCATTTCCTTCATCTTCCCACTTTAATCTCCTTTTGTTTGCATTTACCCAAATTTCTGAAATGGCCAGAAAATTCTTTTTTGCATACAATTTTTATCTAACGGATGAGACAAATGGTTTTCTCAAAGCACACATAACATGTTTTCCATAGCTTTACACCAGCCAATGTCTCATTCAAAACTTGACACATTTATCCTTCTGAATTGACAGATTTAAGTTAATGCTTTTATTTTTGAGGGCCTTTTATTAAATACAGTTAACATGACAAATATAGGCTCTCCATGTTTGTAAAAGTGTCTCCTAAATCCGTATCTATACTTTAGCTCCATATTTGCTGGGGTATAAACACAATTAGAATAAGGCGCACAAAGGGCTTTCAAGCAACATCTTGTTTCACCCAAGACATCATTGTGCCCATCATCTTATAAGGCATTTTTCCCTATGATCAGAAAAACAAATGTAAGCTAACAATAAAACATATGAGAGTATTCTGACATGTGAAACAATGACAATTTGCTTCAATGACTTCTCTCTTTGTACAGAGCTGAGCAGAACTTTTTCATTTACTGCAGATAGGAAATCTGATTTTTATATGGAGTATGTGTATTCAGGCTGGTTCAAAACATTTGTATGCACATGAAAACTTATACTTTACTTTTAATTTTACTTCAACAAAAGTAAATATAATCCCATTTTTCATCAGAAAGTCTGAGATAATCAATGCCGAAGCCATTTCCACATTTACCCATTTTGTTCTTTAGTAACTGATGTGGGCAAACTGTTTCCTGGGCTTTTCATATGTAAGAATTTTTATATATAAGAACAGTGATGAAGAATACTACTATTTCAGCTGGATTCATATTAATGAAAAACCCTCAATGGAATGGAGGATAAGCCCCCTCAGAATGAAAGCATGGCTCTGATACACTGGCTGAGCAACTGGACATTTCCATATACACAAAAAATCTAGGCAAAGTACAACAGAAATGGAGGAACTGAGATGTGGAAAAAAGGAGAACAAGAGAGAATTAGCAATTTTCTCAAACACGTGGGTCCAGTCCTGATTCCCTGTAACATCCTTCCCACACCCCCAGCAGCACCATGGGCAATAGGAGCCCACTATAATGCTACTAAATACCACCTAGTGCTCATTTTCAAGGAAGACATGGTACATTTCCTCAGCTATAATTCATCCTTCTTCCCACACTTCAGAAAAAGAGGGTTTTATTAAGTAGCATTTTTCATTATGACAGACATGAATGCAGGAGAAAAGCCTGCAGCTGCATTCAGCTTTTTAAAACACACTGGCAAGTACAACTATCATTACACAGGAAATCAAGTCACCCAAAGCCTCTTCACTGTGAAGAGGGTGAGACTGGGAAGGTTCACAGAATGCTGAGAATAGAAAAAGGACCAAAAGCAATGTTCAAGGCATACATAAACTGAAGTAAAAGGTGCTTTGAAGTCTATACTTGTTTTTGTCCCTTTAAAAGTCTATACTATGATATGGAAATAAAAGTCAGTGTGTGGGTGGGGGGGAAGGTCTTCACCCAGCACTTTTTCTAAATTAAGTTCCACGGTTTTGTTTTTGTTAAAAATAAGTCATTTATAATTTAATACCTGTTTCAGGATACTCAGATCTGTGGTGCTGTTAACAGTGCACTAATTTGCATTATCCATTTAAAAAAAACTAAAAAGCCGCTCTGAACTTTGCTTCTGAGATGGAAGCACTGTCTCTGAACCAGCAATCATTGCTGTCACTCTTGCTTTGCATCTTTCAAGGCCTGAAGTCTTTCTAAAAGGGGTGGGTGGGAGTAATGCCACATTGAAAAGATCCAGTCAGAAACAGGGAATCCTAAATTATCTTTGTTTAGCTTGATCAAAGCAGAATATAGGTCTTTAGCCTTCCCAAGTTCCTTGGCAAATGCATCTGCTTGAAACTCAAATCGTCGGCTTAATACAGTCAAACAAAATGAGAGAACCTGTGGAGAGAAATGTATTAAAAATTATTTTAAAATTCAGCTATCTGCAAATCCCTTCAGTGCCAGTAAATACCACCATATCTAGTTTCCCACATCCCACACATCACTGTAGCTGCAGACTGATCTCACTAAGCTTTATCCAAGCCATACCTCAAACTGGGAGTCCTACCCAACATGCAGCACTAAGCCAGATTATCAAAATGAGGCACCCAATACAGCCCCTAGAAACTTCAAACTTCCCCTGACAAAACAGAATCATTACTTAAATAGGATGATACTTCAGTGTCATTACCTCATTGTAAGGTGAAAAAATGAACTGGAAAATAATCATCAAGCCTATCAGGGTAGGTTGGGTGTCATAGAAACCAAATGCAGCAAAGAGTTCTTTCTGACCAATTAGCACAGCAAACAAGAAGAAGCAAAGGAAGGAATTCATCTAGAGAAAAGAAAAAACATTCTTAATTAAGATAAGTCATTACATAACCTCACATTACAGATTTGCACAGGGATGCCACTGTAAAAAAACAAGTAGATTACTTTTGAACTAATATACAGAGAGGAACAAACAGCTGGTCTTTACCTGCTTCTGAAACGCAACAGTAAAAGAACCACTATTTTCTGTCAGTGAGCAAAAAAAAAAGTAATGAAGGGAAATGAAAAAGCAAGAAGAGAAGCAAGGAGGAAGAACAGGGTAGAACCCATTTCCTTGGAATTAAGCATAGGTTCTAAAAAGTTTAAAGCCAAACAAAATGTGTCTGTGCTGTGTTGTACTTCTATTCCTGGAAACAATCTATGCTTCCATCTAAGCTGTGCAGCACTGTGTACAAGCACCGTGCTTGCCTGGCTTTTCAGAGCCAAGAGGCAGGACCATGCCTTACCAAGTTTTCTAGAGGGGGCGATTAGTACCTTTTCAAGCTAACTGGTTGTTTGGTCTTTTTAGAGTAATATGGAAGGTGCCAGAATACTGTTTGTTATTGAAACACACAGAACAGAAAAGAAGGATGGCTGTGATAGCAAACAACCAACAGAAAAAGTGTAAGATTTTGCAGAAGAATTTGTGAAAATTTCTGAAGTTGAGGATAAAGTCTATCACAGCAAAACAGTAATATCTAGAAAATGTATCCAAAGACAAATTACATGAGCTAAGTGGCAAAAACAGTGTACTAGTTACTAGCTAGCAGGGATCAATGCTAATACAAGAAATTGGGAAGTAATTGCCTTAAAGCAAAAAGCAGAAAGGGCCTCACTGAAACATTCAGCTGCACAGGTAAGAAAAAGCCAGTATGGAAGCAGTTTCCTTAACAGGAGCTTAACAGTGATGTTTACAGCCTGAAAAGCTTGTGAATAGCCTTTGAAAAAGAACAGAACAGCATTCCTGGAACAGTGCACACATCTCAAGAAAGACATGATTTACTAAGCAAGCTCACAGATGACACAAAACTGGGAGGAGCTGTTGACTCCATGGAAGCCAGGGAGGCCCTGCAGAGAGACCTCAACCAATGAGAGGGCTGGGCAATCACCAGCCATGTGAAGTTCAACAAGGCAAAGTGCCGGATTCTGCACATGGGATGGGGCAACCCTGGATGTACGGACAGAGTGGGGAATGAGATGGAAAGCAGCACCAAGGAAAGGGACCTGGAGGTCCTGGCTGATGGCCAGCTGGATCTGCAGTGCCCTAGCAGCCTGGGAGACATCAGGGACAGCACTGCAGGCTGGGCCAGGAAGGGGATTGTCCTGCTCTGCTCTGGGCTGAGCAGCCTCAGCTTGAATATTGTGAGCAGATTTGGTCACCACAATATAAGAAAGACATTAAACTATTAGAGACCATCCAAAGGAAGGCAACAAAGATGTTGATGGGCCTTGAGGGGAAGCTGTATGAGGAGCAACTGAGGCCACGTGGTCTGTTCAGCCTGGAGAAGAGGAGAGTAAGGGGAAGACTTCTTGCAGTTACAACTTCCTTGAGAGAGGAAGAGGAGGGGCACACTGATCTCTCCTCTGTGGTGACCAGTGACAGGACCCGAGGGAATGGCCTGAAGTTGTATCAGGGGAGGTTTAGATTAGATAATAGAAAAAGGTTCTTCATCCAGAGAGTGGAAGGGCACTGGAATGAGCTCCCTTGAGAAGTGATCACAGCACTATGCCTGACAGAATTCAGAAAGCATTTAGACAATGCTCTCAGCCACATGGTGTGGCTCTTGGGGATAGTCCTGTGCAGGGCAGGGAGATGGACTTGTGAGATCCCTTCCAAATCAGGATATTCTGTGGTTCTATGATGAAATTACAGAAGGTATGCAGGAGGGCAGCTCAGACAAACAAAACAGAAAAGGCTGAGAACTTGGAGAAAAGAAGCATGAGTGATACCTAGAACAACACAGATCTGTAACAAAGCAATTACATATTTCTACAGAGATTGCTTCATTGTTCACCCCCATTTGGGCATGCACCAAAATCAGAACAATGAAGTTATTCACCAATGTACAAGGTAAGAGAATAAAATATAAGTAAGTACAAATACCCTCCTATATCAGATTTCCTAATCCTCAGTCACATTTCTTGTCAGCTCTTAAAGGAATGAGGATGACAGATGCTCTCAGACACATGCTGCAAAGCTTTCTCAGAGGTAATAACAAAAACCTATGCAGGCTGGGAGTCGGGATGCATCCAGTCCTAGCCTAGCACAGGGATGGAAACAGACCATCAGAAAAGGCTGTGAGATTAAATAAGTGTTAAAAAGCAAGATATATGTGTCTCAACTTGCCTTGGTTCCAGCCAGGACAGGATCAATTTTTGCAGTAGCCAGGAAGGGCCATGGCCAGGACATGGAGGTTATTCTGTACCACCTCACGTCATTGCTGGGGGGCAGGGAGGCTCTTCCAAGGAGAAGGGGTTCCTTCCAGTTGAGAAAACTTGGCAATGGGAGCCACCTGTTACTGTCTATTACCAGAGTTATTTTTTCCCATGTAATTTCTTTCCTCGTACCCTCTGTCATCAGTATTGTTGTTACTGTTCATTTTCTTATCTCACTGCTGTTTCCAGTAAATTGTCCTTATCTCAACCTGTGATCTTTGCCTTTTGTGCCTCCAATTCTCCTCTCCATTCCACCACAGCAGGGAGGGGAAGGGGAAAAGTGGGGGAGCAAGAGAGTAGTTTTGAAGTCTTGGAGGCACTGAATTGGGGAGCAACATTCCTAAACCACCACAGCCTTATTTAGTGCCTGTGTGGCATGAAGGGTTGACATAAGAACAGATCTACCCAGACCGAGTTGGAAACACATTTGAATTAAAGATTCGCTGTATTAGGTAAGGAGCCACTGATCACAATGTTGCTTGGTCTGTTCATGTGAGTGTGGTCCTAACCCTGTATGTATTCCCCTTAATGCACCATGTGCTCCTCGTGATGATTATTTTTTAGTGAGGGGAGAGGGATCAGCATTGCTCTGTTGATGTACTGTGTGATATCAGTTTATGACATGATAGATACCATCAAGGGCATCAAGAGATTTGGGATGTGTATTCAGTGTTTCTCTCCTACCCTTACCTCAGGTGCTGCTTTTGAGAGGCCATTAATAAGGGTACTGAGCCTGTGGGGCAAGCAGAGGATGATTTTCCCCAGCTTTCCAGCCCCTTTTTGTCCTTCAGGCCTTTTAAAACACCATTTGAGAATTCTGAAGTCCCCTTGGATGTTAGGAAAAGCATGCTCTGGCTGATAAATCTGCCAGGCGTCTTCAGTACGGTCCACACCACGTTCAAGAGTTGGGACGGAGTTTTCTAGGAAGGTTATTCAGAGGTCTGCCCAAAGCATGGACAGTCATGAGTAGCACAGAATATGGGGGAAAATGAGCCAGTTTTGGGGGAAATTCTCTGCTCCAGTGGTTTGGGAGTTCTCCCCTGAACAACTACAGGACCCTGATAAAGTGACAGAACAATTGCAAAGCAAAGCTGCAGCAACTCCTGAGAGGAGCAACTTATTGCAGTATGCTGGGTCCTGGCTACTATTTATCAGACACTGCTCATCACTAGACAGCACCCTCAGAGGGAGGAGGAGGAAAGCAGAGCAACAGCCACTGTGGCCACTCAAACTGCAGCTGAACCGGAAGAACACCCCGTGCCAGTAGCAGTCATCTCTATACAGAAGAAGAAATACAAGACCAAATCAGTTTGCCTAGTGAGGGATGAAGAGAAAGCAGGGCCCTCAAAACAGGAAGGAGAGGCAAAGCCAGAGATAATCCCTATACCTGGGTGAGCTGCAAGATACATAAAAAAGATTTTAGCCACTGGTTGTGTGAGCCCCTCGTGGCCCAGCTCCTCCAGTGCTGGAATATCACAGCCCATGATGTGAAACTAGAGGGTAGTGAAGCCCAGCAACTGACATCCCTGTCCCAGGATGAGGGAAAGGTACCCCTTCTAGGATGATCTATTAGTGCACCAAGGCAAGTGGAATACCATAGACAAAGGTTTCCAGTATCTGAGAGCTGTGCTGGAGGTACTCTATAAGGCTTTAAGTAACAAGCAGTCCCCTGTAGATCCAGATGAGGTCCAGTGTACACAATCCACGGAGTGGAAGTTTTTAGGGAGCATGCCATCGCCGTATGCCAACTCATTGACTTGGATGTCAATGAAAGAAGGAGAACAAAACAGTGCTTCACATGACTACTTGACTCTGGCAATATGATGATCTTTTTCCTCCCTACCAATCTTTCTTGGCTGCGGAAAGACTGTCCAAGACTTCAAACAGACTTGAACGACTTGAGCAAGTTAAAGAGGAAATGTCCCATGTCCCACCAGCACGGACCAGAGTCTCTGCTATTGGGAGCAGCTGCCCCCTCTGCTCAAGAGAGAGGGTACACACCACGAGGAAAGCTGTGGTTTTACCTGTGTGACAATGGAGACGACACAAAGTGGGATGGAAAACCCACCTGTGCCCTAGCAGCAAGAGTACGTGAGTTGAGAGGTAGAACAACCACTGCAGGAAATTCTACAAGGATAAAAGCTGCTCCAGCTTCCAGTGGGAAGCTCCTCAGACAAAACAGAATAGCTGATGTTACTTCCAATCCTCTTGAAGGGACCTCCAGTTCATATTTACAAGAGGTGACCAATGAGTACTATGACCAAGATTAAAAGGGCCCTGGCTCCAGCCAGGTGGAGGAAAGGGACAATCGGATCTACTGGACTGTCTGGATCCAATGGCCTGGCACATCAGACCCGAAAGAGTACAAGGCTTTAGTTGACACCAGGGCATCTTGATGCCATCAAGATACCTAGGGGCAGAATCTGTCTCTCTTTCTGGGGTGACAGGGGGATCCCAACAGCTGAAGTGTGCCTAACTGGGAATGAATGGCAAAATCCCCCCATTGTGACTGGTTCAGAGATCCTGTTCATCCTGGGCAAAAATGACCTCAGGAGATGGTATTTCCAGGACCCAGAAGGGCGTCATTGGCCTTTCAGGATAACTGCTGTACAGACAGAGGAAATTTGACAGATGAATCCCTTGCCTGATCTCTCACAGGACCTTTTTGCTGTGGGACTGCTGAGCGTCAAAGAACAACAGCTACCAATCGCTACCACAACAGTGCATCGTCGATAATACTGCACCAACTGGGACTCCATGCCGCCGTCCATGAGACGATTCATGGAGAGCCAGAGACTTCTCATCAAGACTCGTTCATCCTTCAGTAGCCCCATGTGGCTTGTGCATAAGTCCATCAGAGAGTGGAGACTGACAGTGGACTATCGTGGCCTGAACGAAGTCATGCCACCACTGAGTGCTGCTGTGCCAGACATGCTGGAACTTCAGTATGAGCTGGAGTCCAGGGCAGCAGAGTGGTGCCACCATCAAAATTGCTAATGTGCTCTTCTCCATTCCTCTGGCAGCAGAGTGCAGGCCACAGTTTGCTTTCACCTGGAGGGGTGTCCAGTACTGGAACTGCCTGCCCCAAGGGAGGAAACACAGCCCAACTATTTGCCATGGACTGATCTAGACTGGGAAGGGTTGGATCTGAACTAGCAACATAAGGGTGAGTCATTTCTGGCTTGGTGGGCCCAAGATGCCTCAGATCATCAGGGAAGAGATGAAACATACAGGTAGGCTTGTGATCAAGGAGTGGACTTAACCATGGACACCATCTCCCAGGTTATTTATAGCTGTGAAACATGCTGTGATCAAGAAGGGCCCAAAGGGTAAAGCCTCTGTGGTCTGGGTGTCAATGGTCGAAATATCAATCTGGGGAGGCCTGGCAGATCGATTACATCACACTCCCACAGAGCCTCCGAGGCAAGTGCTATGTGCTGACAATGGCAGGAACAACCCCTGGACGGCTGGAGAAGCACCCTGTGCCTCACGGCACTGCCCAGAACACCAACCTGGGCCTTGAAAAGCAAGTCCTGTGGTGGCATGGCACCCCAGAAAGAATTGAGTCAGACAACGGGACTCATTTCAAAAGCAGCCTCATAGACACCTGGGTCGGAGAGCACAGGATTGAGTGGGTGTATCACATTCCCTATCAGGTACCAGTCTCTGGGAAAACTGAACAGTACAATGGACTGTTAGAAATCACACTGAAAGCAAGGGGTGGTGGGACCTGCAAACATTGGGATCTACATTTAGCGAAGACCATCTGGTTAGTTAACCCCAGAGGCTCTACCAATTGAGCTGGCCCTGCTCAATAGCCTACATAGCATAGATGGGGATAAAGTCTCTTGGTGCATATTAGAAATGTGTTAGGGAAGACAGTTTGCATTAGTTCTGCATCAAGCAAAGGCAAACCCATCTGTGAGACTGTTTTTGCTCAGTGACCTGGATGCACTTGGTGGGTAATGCAAAAGGATGCTATGCAGGGCCAGGAGTTAGACTTGGTGATCATTGTGCGTCCCTTCCAACTTGGCTTATTCTGTGATTCTGTGAAACATGATGTGTACCTCAAGGGGATTTGATTTTTGGGTGAACAGTCTATAATGTTGAATTATACAATACTGTTTGCTCAATGACACTGCCACTGTGTGCCATAACTACCATGACCAATGAGTATGGAGTACGTCGGATACACAAGCCGTGAGCTCCTGACGCAGCTTGCAACCAGCCAACAGCACACCAGCCCTCCTGTCCTGGAAGACATCTAGGACCGATAGAACCCACAGCCATGGACTAAATGAACTCAACAGACACCTTGGAGGTACAGTCACCAACTATGGAAATGATAGCTGCACTTGTGTGTGTATATATCCACACACATATATCTAAGTATATATATAGTTGGAAGGTGTAGGATCTGGGCATGTCATAGACGATACCGAATAAGGGGGGGGCTAATGCCCTGGTTCTGGCCAAGACAGAGTTAATTTTTGCAGTACACATGAGGGGCCATGGCCAGGACAAGGAGGTTATTCTATACCACCTCCCATCATTGCTGGAGACAGGGAGAGGAAAGGCTTTCCCAGGGAGAAGGGGTTTCTACCAGTTGAGAAAACATGGCAGAGGGAGCTGTCCAGTATTGTCTACTGTACAGTTGTTTTTTTCTGTACGAATCCTTTATTTTCTTGCACCCACTGTCATCAGTATTGTTGCTGTTACTGTTTGTTTTCTTATCGCATTGCTGCTCTTATCTCAACCAGTGAGTGATCTTTGCATTTTATGCCTCCAATTCTCCTCTTCAATCTGCGACAGAGAGGAGGGGAAGGGGAAAAGTGGGGGAGTGAGAGAGTGGTTTTGGAAGTCTTGGTGGGGGCACTGAATTGGGGAGTACCATTCCTAAACCATGACACAACTTCAGAAGGCTGCTCAGATGAATTAAAACGGCAGTAGACATGCTTTCTGAGATGCTTATTACCAACCAGATGAAGCAAGGGAGGGAACAGAAAGGCCAGTATATGTTCATTGTAGATAGAGCAAAGAAAAAAACCCAAACTTTCTGTCACAGAGCGTAAGTATATCAGGTGAATGTACACTGACAAATCTGAAAGAGGGCATTTGGAAACAGCTATAATTACAGATGTTCCAGGAAAAAAAAACAGTTTATCATAACTTACCTGGCTGATGATTATATTTTTGACAGTATGACCTAGTTTCCAGTGACCCAATTCATGACCGAGTACAGCCAGAACTTCTTCATTTTTACATCCTTGTTTCTTATTCTGAGGGAATAACAAAGCAGAAGTATTATCAGGTATATCTGAACACAACCAAATAAATTTCTTACTCATTTGTTTTTTCCTTGGTCATTTAAGTATCCCTAGATCAGACCATTCCCTTCCAACAGCAGAAACACACATATAATTTCTTGCTGAGCCTTTTTCATGAAGATACTTACAAAAATAGAATCTTTTAAGTTTAAGAAGATTTCTACTATGAGGTGGTGTTTTCTTATTTCTATGTATGCAGACATGCTGATGCAAACCTGAAAGAAGACTGAAGATCTGTCTTCCAAACACTCTCCTACCATCCCTCCTTCTCATCCTGTTTATTTACTCAAGCAAAGCATTACACTGGAAGCAGGTATTCAGAGCTCCAGACTTTCAGAGGAAAATTGAGAGCAAAGCCCTGTTCCTACTTCCTTCAACACTCAACATGTAGCCTTCCTCCCAAGGCGGTACTGTTCCTTTAAAAACGAACTGTCCTCTTCAAAAAGCCCTATGACATGCCTTAAAGCTATAGTTAGGAAGGACAACTGCACGTTCAAAGATCCATTAGCAAGTCAGAAGCAAACACAAAGGCTGAAGAACCTGTTGAAATGGAACACAGACTCTCATTATGACTAGATCAGGTGAGCTCAACATCCCCTCCTCTCACCACCCACTCCTGCAGTTTTGACAAACAAAACTCTAGGAACCACTAACATTCTGTCAAGGAACAGAAGCTGGACTGAATAACAGTCTAGACATTGATCTAACCTTAGGCTGCACAAGGCCATTTGTTTTTCTCAGAATTATTTCTTCAGGTTTTTCAGAAAATATTCCATTAGCTTTAGTCATTTCCATATTCTTCTGAGGCCACAACAGCTGTTTCAGCAGACTCATGATGTGCACCTGCACATCAAAGGAGAGGCCAGTGCCAGGCCACCATCCTGTTCTGGGTATGAGAGGATGCACATGTGCAATCTGTTTGTGCGGTGTGCCTCCTGCACCAAAAACTCTGCATGCAGTAAAAGGCACACAAATGACACACTGAGAATTAAAAGTATTTCCTTCAAAGGGAAGCTTTGATGTGGCAGTCCCAGGAGAAGAAGATGAGCTAAAACCCTGAACAGGTCCCTTATTCAAACAATTATAAGGAAGGTCTAGTTTTCACATGCAGGGAACTAATGTTTTGCTAAAGCCCCTGCACATTTTTACAGTCTCTGGTGCTATCTGCACAACTCAGCCCCAGAAATTCCAATTAGCAAACCAGGCATACTTTGGTGTTGAAATCCTTAGGGTTTGAGTTTTAGCAACTTACTCAGGACCTTTAAAACACATTAGAAAACACAAGGGAATATCTCACCAAGAAGTTAATAAAAATAACACAATGAAAAACAAACTCACTTTGGTTTTAGACTTTGTTTCTTCATTCTCACCATCTTCTCCTTCTGCTGGTTCTTTGTTCAAAGCAGAATAGTCTTCCAGGAGTGTGTCAAAGAGTACTATCCGCTTATTCTTGAAGAATCCATAGAAATAAGCATTGCTGTGGGAAGAACGCTTAGAACCTGATGGGGAAAATTCAAACACCATGATCTGAATAATCCCATGCACTGAAGCCTGTAAGGTATGGCAAAGACCAGATTCTTCCAGAGGAATTCTCAAAGTCCCCAAATGAACAGCAGACAAACTCAAGCACATCTGTTTGCAAGCTGAAGCATATTCTAAAATCTAATGATGACTCCAATAGAGAAATGTTGCATGTAATCACTAAAAGCATAAGAGCAGTCTTGAACACCTAATGTCCAAGAAGAAAAGCAAATTCTATTGCAATTTCAGATTTAGAGTAGAAAGAGCATTCTGCATTGACACTGCTGCAGGCAAAGAACCTGTGCCAAATTATGCAGAATTCTTTCAAATGTGCCAGCAAAGATGAATGTAAACAGATAAATATGAAGACTTTAGAAACAGATAAGGAGAAGAGATGGACTACAGATAACACAGTCCTGCAATACTATTTTGTTTGCAATAGGCCATTTTTTACAGCTACCTTTATCGAGATCAGGTCAGTCATGGACTGTTTCTACCGTCAATACACCTAGGGCCAAGAAACTTATCTCTTTCCATGGAATGTGGACAGTTTCAGTTGATTTAAAAGCTTATTTTTCCTTATAGACAGAAGTTGTAGCAACATCACGACTGAAGGATGTCTCCATGAGAGCAGATGTGGATTCCCCTGAGTTTTTTGCAGCAAAGGATAAGTTGGAAGGCATTTGCCTTAAAACACTTAGTATAAATGAATGAACTGCATAAACCCCTTAGGGCACAAATATCCATTGATTGATTTGAAGCCAACCTGTAGATGGTCTTTGTGACCTTCAGCACCAAACCACGACAGATTAACAGAGGAAGGGACTGGTCAGAGTATGACGCCTCAGCACCTGGTCCCTGCCCAGTGAAGAAATCTGAACGCCTACAGAATAGCAAGGTTTCCTTTCTGTGTGTAATAAAAATCTTCATCTTTCACTAAACATTGGTAGAGAAAGAACCTTTGTAATCTGCCTCTTACAGAATGAACCCTGAAAGTAAAGGACTTAGTTGCACATTTTACCAAGAATTCAGTTCTGGAGCAGGAAGAGCCAAGACAGAGTGCAGAAAAACACCAGTAAAAAACGTTCCCACATTCAGTCCCCCATGCCAAAAGGGAATGGTGCTGGCTCAACACTCTTAAGAATGCTACAGAAAAAAGGGGGGGAGTGGGACAGTATTTGGAGCTTTAGCAGCCTCCACTGCAGCTCCCTGCACTTAAGCAGACATGCTGCAGAAGCCAACACAGGACACTGCACAGGGGCTGCAGTACCAACAACTGGTTCATGGCACTTTTACCATTGTTAAAAGCTGGGATACTGACAGCAATACATTTGGGAAAACCGTACCTGTTTAGCAAACCCCTGCACTGACTCTCAAGCTTGAAAAGCTTTAGCTCGGCTTGAAAAGAGAAGCATTTCATGTGCCCCAAGTGTATCAGTGGTTCTGAGCAGCACTGAGGCAGAACACTAGCAGGACTTGACCAGTCCAAAGTTTTGAGTCACAGCTTCTAGGCTAGATAAAGCCTTCACCACCCTCTCCAACAGCAAACTTCTATCATTTTAGGTCTTTATGCCATCTCATACTGCTTTCACAACGTCAATAAAAAACACCTCTGAGCCTCACAGTTGGGACACAAAACCAAAACAAAATTTGGGAAAGCCCCTGAAATCAAATTCAGACAGGAGCAAAATAAGTAACAGTGGAAATGTCAAACAGTAAAGTACTCCATGAACATGGAATTGAAGTGACATGGCAGCTGGCATGCTCCATGTTATATTCCATGACCTGAGAAATTCAGTATTAGAAAGTGAAAAGAATTTGTCTAAAGTAGGTGTGAGACCATCCAGCTACAGCATAAGAAACCATCCCCGTGAAATAGGTATTTTTAATTTTCAAGACTTTTTCAACTGTTTTACCAAGGACTTTGAGACAATTAAGGCTAAACTGAAATTCGAAAAATTAAAAAGCTATTTTCTTTGTTTCACAGTTCTAAAATTGTAATCTTGACTACTTCTGTGCTCCCTGACTTGACCAACCTGCGTATTTCCATTCCACAGACCCAGGACAATGCTTCCAACCAGAGGCTGAGTTCAGGCTGTGCACTGAGCTTCAGGAAAAAGACCAGGAAAATGCTACAGACATTGGCAAGTATTGCAGTATCTGAGCAATGCAAGCAACTACCCTACTACGGCATCCACAATCAATGCTAAAACCCCACATATTTAAAATTACAAAGCCTTTTTATTTAAAAAAAACAAAACAAAACCTCACCTTCAACAACATACACCTTAGTCAATGGGAAGTCAATGCTCTTTGCCATTGTTTCAATTTGTTGCTTGAGCTCTCCCTCCGGAAGTGGAATGAATTTATCAAACAAAGGTGCAATATAGTCTGCATAGATTGTAACAAGCACCTGCAAACACATGTGGATATTAAGAACAGGCCATGCAAACGTGTTTAGTACTAAAGGTGGAGCAAAAAGTTCAAAAAGAGGGCATAATTTCAGAAAAACCACTTGATAAAGCAGAGTCCTGTATGAAGTGGGATCTATGGCCAGGCTCTCTATGGGCTGCTTTGTCTGGTGGCCAGTCCACAGTTCAGCAACAGGATGGGGCAGGTGCCGGTGCACAAACCACCTACACACTTCAGCAAAACTGGTGTGAACAGCACAGAAGACAAGGCCTCTGGGTAGCTGGGAGCAGGGAGCTCATCAGTGACAGGCTGTCACTTCCATGTACTTCACCAATCCTGGAAAGCTCTGAAGTGTTTCATAGTCAGCTGCAGAGATGAAGGAACCAGGAGATAGAAGAAGTGGGACTAATTCCTGCTAACTTGCAAAGCAACTGTCTAAAGAGAGGCAAGAAATTTCACGTCCCCTGTCTTCTTTCCATTTCCCAGCTGTTGGCAGGGCCAAGGCAGTTGACTGTCTGATGCCTCTGGTTCCACAATGACTAACAGCCTTGACCCAAAAACATCACTGCAGTGCACCTGCATCTCTTTAAGCTGGCATCAGCTGCGGCCCAGTTGAGAAAGCCAGAACTAGAATAATGTGATGGAAAGGACAGCTCAACTTCCTTTCCTCATACTCTGGATCTTCACAAAATTATTTTTATTTATTTATTTTAAAAGTTTAAATTCTGCTTAGTGAAAAAGGAACAGGACATGAGAGGCAAATGGACATCAACATTAACTTCAAAATTATCTTGATACGTTTTATTTCACTGAAAACACGTATCTGGACTTTTGACAGTGCGTGCACCGTTGAAAAAGTCCAATGAAATAGAAAATCAGAAAAACTAACTTTTGTGAAGTCACAGCAAGTGAGGGCATCAATATGAAACACCAGTTATTTTTGTTGCTGTCATTTTAGAGGCTTAAACCTCTGCAGATATTTTGCAGAAGGTGTAGGAGGGTATTTCATAGAACAGAAACCAGCTTTTCATTCCAGACTAGTGTTTCAGACCATATAGCATGTGGGGACTAATTATAAGGTTTTATCTCAGATCTTTCTGTAATGCCTTGGTATCAGCAGGCATAACAGACTAGTAGGAAGATGCAACTCTGATTACAGAGTTATGGAACTGGAATTTTTCCCTAAACCAGACTCTAAAGGGTAAATCTAATACCCCTTTGGATGATTTTGCATGTCAGAGGCTGTTCAAACACATAAAGGCCTGAAACCCTATAAAGTTGCAGTTGCAACACTATGAAGTTGAGGTGGCACACACCAATTGTCTAGGCATGCACTTAACCCTCAGGGGTGGAGGGGGCCCAGAGGAAAAGAATAAGCCAAGAATGCTAAGTATTCTTTCAGTACAGAAGTTTGCAGCTCTGTCAAGATGTTTTATTTTCTACCTTTTGTTGTGTAAAAGATAGACAAAACCTGTTATATCAGGTTCTAAAATATATCTGTAGCACCTCAGGACAAAATCTATGTGGACAGCTAAATGGGAAGCTGCAGGCAGAGCAAAAATAAAGTACTAGTTTGTAATAGGGAAGTGAGAGAGAGAAACGTGGCTTCAGCTGCATATGTTCTGGTTCTCACCTTGAAATTTAGTGCTTGGTACTACTCACCTACATCTTTCTACTCAACCTGCTTGTTAAAGACTACAAAAGGGGCATTCAGAAAGTTTCTCATATGAGATCATGCAATATTTTTTACAATCTATATTTTAAGAAAAGATAGCAAGAATAAATACAGTCAATGACTGGTATAAAGGAAGATAAATAAAAAATCTTTTTACTTTCAGTGTACAAATGAGGGCAGGCCATTTCAGAAAATCCTGTATCTTTCATCACTTATTTTAAAATTCCAACTTAATCCTTCTATGAAAAACCAAGTTTTTAAAGCTTTTAAGATGAAACACTTAACATATGAACTGGATATCACATAAAGAACTAATATCCAATTTTGCAAATAATAAGGCTACACTGGAAAAGTTGTAAGTATGAACTGTTTCACACAGATTGAGAGAGAAATAGCTCAAATGATGAGTTAGGATTTAAGAGTATGCTGCTGATCAAAGCTTGCAAGAAAAAAACCAGCTCTTTAAGAACTGTTGTCTGAACAAATCTTTCTGTTATAGTAATTTCAATACATGTGACCTGGCATTTTTGACACCTAACACTGTGATTTTTCAAAATGCATTCAAAAACAAACAAACAAAAAACCAAAACCAAACAAAAACAAAATACCCCAACCAAACAAACAAAAAAAAAGGGAATATGTTACAGCATAAGGACACCCGGACTAGAAAAAGCAGGAGCCAGCATAACAAAACAACAGAAACATTGTATAATTAAGCCAACAAACAAAAGCTTGAAATAATTCAAAGTAGCAATCTTAAACTGAATTTACCACCTAAGAGGGGCACTTCTGCTACTGCACTGTTGTCATCAAGCTTTGAGTTAGTGGCCATATAGAAATCTACTAACCCACACATTTTTCTTCAGTTACATGTTAAGCATCAGTGAAGCAAAAATGCTAGTAAGCAACAAATACAATTCAGATAATGAGATCTGTATCCCATAAAAACAGCATTATGAAAAAGCTTGCAGTCATGACTTAAAATGAGCCACAATTCCTTCCACGTTGTCATATCTGAGAAAATCAATGTAGCTATCAGATTATGCAAGTGGAAAATCAGATTTTCCTGTGTTAATTGCAGTGGCCTCCCACACAGCATTATCATCACATTTTTGTACAGATGTAGCCAGCCGGTGCCTCTGCTTTAGAGAGAAACCTGACAAATCAGAAGTCCAAGAAAGCTATAGAGGTGATCTGAATCTAGAAGCAGGGAGAAGATAAAGATAAAAAGTAACACTTACTTAAGTCATGAATAAGAAACTTAAGACAGAAAACTATCATGACTTCCTATACAAATATTCCTTAAAATTTTCTTGATAGTGCACTCCAACCCAGAAGTCTGAACTTCAGCTGAGAATTAGGGATTGACTGACCCATATTTACTGTTGGGCTAACATGGCAGGTTTTATTACACCACTGTAACATAGCCATTTATTCTTTTACTTGTTAAAGTGTTTTTTTAATCTAAAAATGAATGACTATATACAACGGTACTTGTGTAATTTCTACCTTGGGTGAGCACTGGTTTGTATATTGAGGAAAAAGGCAGTAGAGCACTATGCTGAAAGAGACAAATACAGCCCTCAGAGTAACAATAGAAAGTATCAAATACTTATGATATAGATAAAACGTTATTTTACATAAACCCTAAAAACATCAGCTACAATTCAGTGTATGAAAGCAGCTATATAAGCAGAACAATGAAACATTGCTATTTCTCTTAATACCAAGCAATGCACTGAGACCTGTGCAGTAACCTACAAGAAATGCCCAATGGAAACACCACTGATGAAAGCACAATCTGCTTTGCCTTGCCAATCTGCTGGCACTTGCCCTTGTGCCCTTTCTGTATTTAAGAGAAAGGAAAACCTATTACCGCATACTGCTGTATTTCCAGTACTTATTCTAAAGCTTTTTCAGTGCTTATCTTTCAATTGATGAAGACACTCCAGTATTAAATAGATTAAATATATATGACATTAACGTCATATATATTTATCAAATATATATGAGCTATTATTCCTAAACAAGTACATTGAGAGCAAGACACCCTGTTAAAGTTTGTAGATATTAAAATTCACAAGAGATTTAGATTTTTCTTCTTTTCCTTTCAGCTGGGTTCAGCATGCTGAGCCATGCCAGTAAGCTGGAATCTGGAAGAAACCCAAACATCTCGTACTCACCAAGGAAACAACTAATGTGAAGAGCCAGGCATAGATAAAGAAGTAGTCTCCCCCTATTTTAATAATGTAAAGCAGAAGGGATGTCACTGGCAACAGAATACACTGAGTCACAACAAACTTCTTGATAGCATCCTTAAAAAAAAATCCCAGCGTCTGCAAAGAAAGGATAAATTGTATCAGTAATATGTCAATGTAAATATTAACATGCCATTCTGGTTAGTGAACTGATCCCTTCAGTTAAGACAAATGGCAAAACAGCAATGCCAGTGTCATAAGAAAATCAGAGTCAGTCAAAAAGGAGCTTTTCTAGCAGCTCCATACAACCACATGGACTCAAGCCCATGCAGATACACTCTTCCTTAGTAAGGCCTGACCCAAAGCATCCTTTTGCGTTGCACATTCATTAAAGGAGGAAGACAAAATTTAAGCTTATCTGTCCCTTACTTCCTTTACCAATCTATATCCCACACATTATGGATTCTTAGAAAATAAGAAACTCTCAAAGAAGCACTGCTACTGAAAATGTTTTCTCTTTCATTAAACAGCTGCCCCAGTTCGTCTTAACTTTCAGTTACCACTAAGCTAGTTGTCCTAACTGGAAATAAATAGAAATCCTATTACAGATTTTCAGCAATACCTTGGGCATTTTACTCCAAGCTTCCACTGACATGCAGTTACTACCAAATAGCTATCTCAGGCTTTAAAAGTATCATAACTTTAACAGAAGCAATAGAAATTTCAAAGACCTCTATCTGAATGATCTGATCTAGTGACTCTGCAACACAATTAAGACACCCATCAAGCTCTAAAGGATTAGTATGTAAAGATCTTTCAAACAAGGCTGTACTGAAAAGCTCTGAAAGAAAAACAGGTCAACTACAATCCGTTTAGCTCGTATTTTCATTTTAAATCTCTCTTTACTTCCAGCTCCACAATCTAGGAGGAGTAGAGCTAGCAAATTGCATGGTGTCTTTCATCTTTGGTGAGTCTCTTGCTTCCTAAGGCAAATGTGACTTTGAGAAAAATCCTCATTTTCAGCAAGCCACCCCTACAGAAGGAAGAGTCTATTTGAAGATCAGCTAAGAATCATTGCTAGGAATTCCAAAGTCTGGGCCAGTACCAGGTGTGAATTTGACTTATTCACTAAGGGGCCCAGACCATCAGTCTGAAATGGAAGGTGGAGATATGACTGTTTGTAAGACATCCGGTACCTAAGACATGGACTCAGGCTTTAGCTCTCAGCATGATGACCACTGCCAGGAAAAAACCCTTGTAAAAGACCATGAGGTAGCTCAGTCAAGCATTTTATTTCTATGGGTGTCAGTAGCACATCTTCATTTGCTTGTTTGATTAGGCACTGACAACAGTGAAGCATGCAGAGAGCACAGCTCTTGGGAGTAAATGTTCCGATACACCCAGAATACTGCTTACCTTGCCTAAAGCAACAATGAAACCACATGGATTCTGCAAGCTCTCAAGGCACTTTTAAAGAAGCCCAAGCTATTAAGTGCAGTATTTGACACTTTCCTTCTGCAGAAAGGCAGGGCCTGATCAAGTCAGGTTCTCCATCCATCAGCTACTGTGCCGATTGGCTCTAATTCTACAGTCTTTGGACTTCTGTGTGCTGGACATGAAGGGCTTGCAGATTCCGCACCAATACAGAACTCACTCCTCACTAAGGTAGGAGAAGCAATCAAGGTGTAGGCCTGATGTAACTACTAAGGACTGATATGAGAGACAAGAGTGAGAGATGGCATTTGATGTGTGTTTAAGGATTCAGAATGTCAAAAGGATGGCTAGGCTAGGCCAGGGCATAAGCACATTGCAAGAATTAGGACTCTGCCAGCCTTTACAATTTTTGGGGACTGCAGAACAGAAGTGATAGCCAGAGAACAACCAAAATACTTTAAACATATATTGCCTGTGGAGAAAAGACTGATTGACTCATGCTCTGGAAACACAGGAACATTCCTTCCTTCCTTGCTAGGAGCAGGACGCTAGCCTGGCAGTGTGCTCACTGTCAAGTCTGCAGAAGGGATTAGGATCCCCAGGACTGTATCTCAGAACCACCTGGGACATGAATGGCCATGGGCACCCTCAATCTGACAGTGAGGATCTCCTCGCTTGTGAGAAAAAAGTGACACACAGGTTTTTAGAATCACGAGGTTTTTACACAAGACTAGAGAGCTAAGTGGAGTTCTGAGTTGGTCACAAGCTCAAGGTTTATGACTAATTAGGACAATCTTCAGATTTCCTTCTCAAGGCCTGGAGCAGGAGCTGCTATTGACACAGTATTGAAATATCAGAGGTGGGGGGATACACAGCCAAACCAGCCTTGTCATTTTCTGGGAACACACAGATTTAACAGCAAAACTGTGCAGTGAGAATTTTCATAGTTGGTCTTTCCTGGAAGGAAAACAGTATGCCATTAAATAAATTGATGTGAATCAAAATAATACCAGATGTGTCAGGATCTACACATTTCTGTTTTAAAGGGTGCAAACTAGATCACTGCACTTAAAGCCCTTTTTATTACTTACTTCCTTTCTTGTTTATAAAAAGGAATAAGAAGCATCAATGTATCAATCTACCAGGAACATAAGGAGTTTAGAAACAAACTGATTTCACTTCTTTAGTCTTCCCACCTCCATAGAGACTGGAAGATGAAATTGGCAAATAGAATCTCTACTGATATTAAAATGAACCACATTTGCTACCCATCTAAATTTCATTCTAATGCAAAAAAACCAAACAAACAAACCAGCCAAACAACAACTTCCTAGTAGACTTGGAACAGAAAGTACTGTAGACAACACCAGCTGGCTCCAAAAGCAGAAAACAAATCTTATGCTCTGGCATGAAATGGCTAATGATGGGCCCCAGATTGAGGTTCTTCTCTCAGAAAGAATATCTCATCTCATGAGAAACTGATGCTGACACAGGTGAAACCAAGTTGGTAAAAGCAATTAAGAAAACCAGGGCTGATATTATATGGGTACCCAACACAGGTACAAATGAAGAGCTGAATTCTCCAATCTAGTAAAGACTGATTTAAGAAATCAGTAAGTGAAACAAAATGAGAAGGAAAGTAATTTCTTGGTTTCCTTTCACCTGGGCATTGATCATAAATCAGGAGTGCCCCTATCAAGCAAATGATCCAAACTTCTCAGGAAAGGCAGATGGAGGGTTCATCCAAAAATGAACAGCTGAGGCATGAAACATTCTTTGTCCCATCCCTAGAACACACATCTCTATGCTCAGAGGCATGGGCTCACACAGCCTGCTGCTGCATGGGCACTCCTGCAACAGCCACTGATAAAACTGATTCTTATGCAGTGTGAGTAGAAATGTCCCTAAAACTAATGATCTTTGGCACAGATATGGACAGACCAGTCTACCTAACCATCTGAACCCATCAGGTCAGCACAAGTGCTCTCTGCAATACCTGTTGATTGAAGCCATGTTTCTCTTCTATGACAAATGTATTATACAAACTCCATGGGAGACCAGTCACTGCACTGAAGAGTGTTGCAAGCAGTAGAAATACCAATGACTGAACAATCTGAAAAACAAAACAAAAGAAAACCACCTGATATTTACTGACCCATACTAACAAATATTCTGGATGTTAAAAATGGCTTTTAGGTCAGTGACTTAACTGAAACCAGTTAGAAGATGATGCTAGATAAATTCACAGAATTAACTTTTTCATGATGATTAGATTATTGCTCACTCTAATAGCTTACTAAGGATTTGGAACACAAATTTGGATACATGCTTCATCCACGGCACAAAGGCAACATAAGCAGTAGCCTCAAACTTCTTACCCTTTTAGTGTGCAGGTAGATCAATTCTAGTACCAGTAAAAAGAAAACACCCAAATAAAGAACTCCCAAAAACCCAGCCCACCACCTCATTTGATTCAAGCAGATACCAGACTTTGCTTTTAACATATAAGGCTGTTTTAATTAGTAAACTAATTTAAAAGCAAGCTAATTTACTGTTACCTGTTCTCAGAATCACACAGTCATTGTGGGCACCAGAAAATATCTGTTCTTTTTACTATATTATAGGTTAGCTACATCTCACTTTTAACTAAACACCAACTTAAAAATTAAAATTATTATTGCAGTAGGGACCAAATACTTTCACAGAAATTTAAGGCCTACTTACCTCATATTCTGGTCCAAACCCAGCACGACCAGAGATCTGACCAGACAGTTTCCAGAGAAAAGGAATTCCTCCACAGAGGAGAATCATCTTGAAAACAAAACCACATACCACAGAGGCAGTATGAAACACACTGTCATCTTAGTCTACTAAAATTTCAGCATGGTAAGAACCTTTAAGGGTGAATAAGACAAGTTTTATAATTAGCTTTTTGCCACCCCTCTGATCTTAACAGTGATAAAACAAGCCTGGAATATCTGGCAATAGTTAATTTTTACTTTACAGAAGTAGAGAGAAGGTAATTTCTTTTTTTCCTGTGAAATACTAGCATATTTCCAAGCCTATTTTCTGTAGACTTTGCTGCTATATTGGCTCAGACATAAGGTATATTTTCAGAAGATCTACGTATACATATACCCATATACATACATATATCCATACTGCAGCCTCTCGTCTTGAAGAGGAGCCACCCTCCTCTCCCAGAGCAGAGGTTCACCTGTGTTCCCTGCCCAGAGAAAAGCCCCAATTTCATTTTCACTACTGGAGCCGTTATAGCCATTTTGAAGAAAGCTTCATGGTCTCCTCCTTGTGCCTGCTCCCAATGTCTCCTGACATACTGGCTACCAAGGAACAGGGAGTGAACATTTGGGATACACCACCATCAAAGAAACGCCCAAGCTAGAGCTACTGAAGCAAGAGCTCACTGCAGCTCACGGCCAGGCCTGGCAGCATTTCTTATCAGCTCAACTTGTAAATATTTCATGTTTGCCTTCTTAGCAAGTGATGCATCCACTATATATATATAAATCACTTTTCAAGTAAGCAGCCTTCCAATACTGATAATGCCAGGGGGTTATTTATTTATTTTGAAAAGGCTTACTCTTACAACCTAATTGTTAGGGTGCATTTTCAGTGTCAGCAGGAGATGGAAAGGATCAAAGCAAGTGTGGTGGTTTTAAAAGCTCAGCATAGAAATTAAAGCCATTTAAACTGTACCCTTTCAATAGTGGAGGGGAACAAGAAAAAAACCCAACTCAGAGTGATTATACATTAGAGTCACAATTTACTAAAGAAAACAGCAGTAAACACAACGCTAAAAAAAAAAAAAAACAACCTGTACAAAAGAGAGAACTGGTTTAACCAGCAAAGACAAGATATTGCCCGGTCCCCCCTAGGGCAAAAACAAGATGGCAGAGGACCTCGGTGCTAGACCTTTTGGGTTGAGAAAACAAAGAACAATGTGAATAAACACAACAGTATCAATAAAAGAGGGTACAAAAGAGAGTGTTCCACCCACAACAGTATTTACCACCAAACAAACAAAATTGCTTCCTGAAGACAGACGTTGTTTCCACACAAAAGCAAAACGGTGGCTGTCCAGTACACTGCCTGCCACGCTGCACCCAGGAGAACAAAGGCAGCACACTGGAGAGGATCTTGCTGCTCAACAACCTCCCCCCAGCCTGGAAACAACGGAAAATGAACTAAACAAAACCTGGAGAGCTAGTTTTAATAAGGAACTATGCTGACAAGCTGCTCACTCCATGCCACTTGGCAGGCCTTGGGTCCCACTACATCTCTCCATGGGCGGCAGTACCAGGGGCAGCACGGCGCGGTCTCAGGCACAATCCCTCTCCCCGGTGGCTGCGCAATCCGAGGCGGCTCCGACCTGCGGTGCAGCAGCTCCTTCTATCCGAGGTGGCAGCGATGGCAGGTGGCAGTGGCCTTGCGGGTATTGCAGGAACCCCGGCCCTGCACTCTCTCCTCTCACCAGCCCCAGACAAAAAGAACCACGACCCTTCCACTTCATCTTTCCTGATGAAAACCATCCCCTCTTCCAACATGACATGGTGGTATTGAATACTCAACACTGAAGCTCCACTCTCCTTGTTTTGTAACCGTAAGAGCAAGTTTGTTCCTCCTCTACAGACTACCTGTAGGTTTTAGACCTGACAGTCCCAGAAGTATCACCCTGAACAAAGATAGCTATTAGCATGTTGTTGATACTAATTAGTTAAAAAGAAACCCAAATCATTAATGGCTGAAATAAAGCATTCTAGTAATTCTAACACAGCATCTCCCCTTCAATTAATTTGCTGGGTTAATGAATCATACTTCAACCTATTAAAGGCAAAAGCTTGCAAAACTGGCATTCAGTTTCATCAACTTTGGCCACAATAGCCTCTTTCAAGTTCAGGCAGTTCCCAAAGCCAATAAAGAATGTATTTTATGCTCAAAAAAAGTGACAAACCCAGACAGCGAAGGCCACCTCACTTCAGACGGAATCTGATAAACGCAGGACAGATTCTGAGAAATAGAAAGACACGCCTCAGCATCACATACAGGAACAATAACTCACCATCACAGACATGTAGAAAAGCTGTACATACCCTACACAAGGGCTATATCCACTTTGCAGAATATAGTCATAGAAACTTTAGGCTGGAAAATCACTCTAAGATCATTGAGTCCAAACCAGCACTGCCAAGCCCACCACTGACCCACGTCCCATTCGCATATTTTTTAAATCCCTCCAGGACTCCACCTGGGCCCTGGGCAGACTGGAGAAATTTCTCATCCCAGATAAATCTCCCCTGGAGGAGGGTTTAACTTGAGACTGTTTCCCCTTATTCTCTGTTCCAGTGCTTGGCCACCCTTTCAGTGAAGAAATATAATATCCAATCTAAACCTCCTCTATCACAACTTGAGGCCATTTCCTCTGGTGCAGTCGCTTGTCACCTGGGAGAAGAAGAGACTGGCCCCCTACATGCCAGGATGCCCCCAGTTTTCTTGGCCACCTGTGCACATGCCAGCTCATGTTCATGAGCATCCCCAGGTCCTTACCTGCTGGGCCACTTTCCAGCCACTCTGCCCCCAGTATGGAGCACTGCCTGGAGCTGTTGTAACCCAAGGGCAGGATGTGGAAACAGACTGCTCCAAAACTTCTTTATTCAGGCCAGTACTCAAATAATTAGCTCGAAGCTTTAACTCACATATTCCACAGTTTTTCACTTAGCTTTTGTACATCAGCATCACTGCAACACAATCAATTCATTAATGGCGGCAGCAGTTTGAGACATACCTATTTTCTAGCTATCACCATCACAGCTGAAACAGTGGAACAACATACAAACAAAGATGCCTGTTGGCTTAGTAACTGACTTTGGCTGCTGCTTAGAAATCAACAGCATAGTCTGGATTCAGTGGCTCAGGTGTGGAAGACAGCTGGATGCACTAATTTCGTTAATAAATCAATCAGCTGCTAAAATCATTGTGGATTTGTTATTACAGAAACAGGGATGGAACAGAAAGAAAATGTCACAAAAGAAAGCTAAAGCTATGCTTTTCCTACACAGGCAAGCACAATCACCCAATGGTTTGGGTAAGAAAGAACCTCTAAATACCACAGAATGGTTTGGGTGGGAAGGGACTTTAAGGATCACCTTGTTCCAATCCCCCTGCCACAGGCAGGGATACTTTCCACCAGACCAGGCTGCCCCAAGCTGCATCCAACTTGAACACTTCCAGGGATAAGGCAGCCACAGCTTCTCTGGGTAGTCTGTGCCAGGGCCTCACCACCTTCACAGGAAAGAATTTCTTCCTTATAAGCTAATGCTGTCCTCTGTCTGTTGTGATGCCATCCCTCCTTGTCCTGTCGCTCCAGGCCCTTGTTCAAAGACCCTCTCCAGCTCTCTTGGAACCCCTTTAGGTACTGCAAGGGACTCTAAGGCCTCGCCATGATGTCCAGGCATTAGAAAGAAAAATTACTTGTTTGTAGAAATGCCTTGTTAAAGTCTAGGGCTTGATATGCATTAATGATCTCAGCCCCAGGGAAACATTACCAAAGCTTGGGCAGAAGGATGTACACAGGAGAGAATGCTGAATTTCTGAACCACAAGGACATTTGGCAGAATCCCCAAGTTAAGATGAAACCAAGAAAGCTAATCAGCTCTGACTGGGTAACAGGTAATTCCAGCAGGGGCAGATTACAACCATGGACCACCGACCCAAGAAACCCATCGACTCACAAGAGAAAGACTGAGAATTAGCATGAGAAGCAAAAGAATAATTTAATCAACAGAAGGTAGAATACTAATTAATAAAAGAACTATGTAAATTTTAGTTAATGAACCACAATTTTGTTTGCTAATATGTATAAATGGTGTAAAGTTTGGATGATTGAAGAGACAGCCTTTTGTGGGCTACCACCAGCTCCCAACAACCCCAACTATCTTAGCCTGTCTTTGAAGGTGAGGCACTCTAGCCCTCTGACCATTTCTTGCAGCCTCCTCTGGATCCACTCTGACAGGTCCATGTCTTTCATGCAGAGGAGACCCCACAGCTGGAGGCAGCACTGCAAGTGGGGTCTCGCCTTAGTGAAGCAGAGGGGCAGATTCGCCCTGCTGCCCATGCTGCTGGGGATCGGCCAAGCACACGGTTGGCTCTCTGGGCTGCAATCACACATTGCCAACTCATGTCCAATTTTTCATCTATCAGGACCCTGAAGTCCCTCTCTACAAGGCTGCCTTCAATCTACTCATCCCTCAGCCTGCGCTGGTGCTGTGGATTGAACTGAGACAGGTGCAGGACTTTGCACCTGGCCTTGTTGAACTCCGTGACGTTTACACAAGCCCATTCCTTCAGCCTATCAAGGTCACCCTGGACAACATCTGTCCCTCCTGCCCATCCACTGCCCCACTGAGCCTGGTGTCAGCTGCAAACCTGCCAAGGGTACTGTAGCGGGTTCAGTTTGTAACCGGGCAGAAGCACCAATTTAGTGTAGTGGTTTGGTCCAAAATACTCATTACTATTTACCTTCTGTGAGATAAGAACTAGGAGAAAAGCAAAGCAGGCACCAAACTTGAAAGAATATAAAGTGGTTTATTAACAGACCTAAAAGAGGGAAAAAGGAAAAATAAAATCGTACCACACCTTCAGAACTCTTCTCTGCCCCCCACCTTTCTCCCTTCTCCCACTGACAATGTAAAAAAGACAACCCTTGAGATGTTCAGTCTGTTTACCATTTCCATAATAGCCTTGTTCAGTCCATTTAGGAAGAGGAGTCTCTCTTGCTCATACTATGGAGACATTATCACGAGACAGCTGCCTGGGTTGGTTCTCTGCTTGCATCATGTGAGAGTCCCCCTCCCACGACTTGCAGCTTTTCCCGTAACTGCTTTCAAGGGTCCACTCTTGAGCTACTGGGGTGCAATTTTAAGGTTGAGCCGTCCAGAAACAAAAGTTCTCTTCACCATCTCTGGGAGCATTTCATCTCTAAGAACAGAGGTCCTCCTCCTTCCCTGGGAGCAAAGGGTCCTCCTCATCTTCATCTCTAGGACTATCTCTGGGAGCATCTCTAGGAACTGAGGTCTTCTCCTTTTCCATTTGGAGCAAAAGTCCTCATCACTTCCATCTCTCCCTGTTCAAACTTCTCATCAAATTACAGCTGCGTCAGCATCTGCCTATCTCAGCGCAGGTGCTTTTGCTCACAAGTACAAGTTGAACACTCCAGCCCCCATGCCTTCATGAAATTACAACGGGTACTCTGATACCTCACAGCTTCACAACAGAATTTCAGCTTTAAGCATCTCCTCTTTCTCCTCCCTCAGGTTTTCAGCTCTTCACAGCACTAAAAGGGTTAATCTCACCCGGGCCTTGCAGCTGGAATTTCGATTATCGCTGTTGG
The DNA here is from genome assembly GCF_020740725.1 of Corvus hawaiiensis. Taxonomy (NCBI): domain Eukaryota; kingdom Metazoa; phylum Chordata; class Aves; order Passeriformes; family Corvidae; genus Corvus; species Corvus hawaiiensis. Next base: position 2,818,974 of record NC_063235.1, read on the forward strand.
TCACATGACCTTTGCCGGGCATCAGTGGGCAGCTTCAGCTGAATCTTGGCCGAACTGGAGAGGGGGAGCCAGGCCACTCCATCTGCATATAGCAGGGCTGTGGCGGGGGCTGCGGGTGGAACAGGGCCCATCGGCCCCAGGATGGCTGTGGTCCAGCCCGGCCTGGCCCGAGCAGGGCCTGGGGCGGGCCCGCCGGGTCCCCATACGGGGCCCTGCAGCCACCTGTCCCAGCGCCTGAAACGAGAGAGGGCTCTGCCCGGGGTTTGTCTATTCTTAAGTGTGGATCACAGAGGTGGTCAAAATTCTAAGTGGCTTAAAAAATTGTCCATGTTCAAACTAGCCAGCCAATAGGTTCTGTCAGGTCACAGAGGAAGCTGTAAGCACCTCTTTGCAAGAAAATCACTTCTGGGACTATGCCTGCTAACCCATGACAGGTACACTCAGTCCCACTGAAGATATTAAACAGCATTCACCCAGATGTGGACCCTTGAGAGCCACCACTGCTTTCCACTCGGAAACTGAACCATTTGCTTTATCTCTTTGTATGCAGCTATCCAGACAGTTCTTTATTCATCTAACAGTCCATCTGGCAAACTCATATCTCTCTTATTTAGTAGCTACAATGTTTTGGGCAACCATAACAACAGTAGGCCCAGAAGAAGATAAACACAGACTACTGATTCAAGTCTTTGAATAGCATGGCGCTAAATTCAGTGGCAAAAAATGCTCATTCCAATCATGTATATTTTCTTTAGAAACAACAAAGGAACCTGCTTTGGCTAAAGTTCTTGAAATCAAGAAAAAGCTTCAGAACCTTTTGACTCATTGCACTTGCTAGGTGGTTCCAGCTCACCTTACCCACCAACTCACCACCAGAGAGAACCTCTGATTTCCAAATGAAATACTGCCTCTCAAGTCAGTCAGAAACATAAAAGCTCTTCAAACTCATGTAAAAATTGTCTCGAGTTCTACTGAGCATACCGAAAATCCCAACAAGAAGAATATAACAGATTGCACTGACAAAACATCCTTCTTACAAGTTCATACAAAAGGAAATTAAGTACAGGTGAAGCAGCACAAAGGAGATCAGGAAATGTGAAAGTTAAAAGGTACCACAAATCTCTGAGTACTGGGTTTGCATCATTGTTTTACAGTTACATGACCAACTCTATTTTACAATCCTATTTTCATTACATTTTATAACTGACATTTATGCTTGCTTAAGTTCATCGTGAAGTAGGATATTTCAATTTACTTTGCAATGCCAGGCACTTCAGGATTCCTTTTTGTGGTACTGATGAGCAATGGTATTTCAGTAGTGCGTTAGAAGAGGTTTCTCTTCTCCTAAGACTGTAATTCACACACATAAATAATTTGTTCTAACTAACGGTTCTGTTTTTTCAAATATGTGAACATTACTTGCCCAGTGTAATTCTTCTTATAGTTCAGAAGTATCCATTGGTACACTCCCTGTTCTCACAGGCTGCTCATTTTACCTTCTACTTAAATTTTATCTAAAAATGAAAGTAGTTGCATTCCTCCAAACACAGGGAAGGGTCTGTATTTTAACAATTTAAAATAACTCTCCTGCTGCTTATTAATTTTGCAACAGAAACTATAATAGAACATAATTAAAACGTAAGGTAACACTGTAGTTGAGCAGTATGACTCAGCACTGCAGAAAGAAATTACATACTTTCTGCATAATTACTTCTTTTTGTGTAGCAAATACAGCCACAAACAAAAACAGACTATAAATGTCAGTGTTCGCCACAAGACATCAGAATGCCAATGGTGTAGCTGCATGGGACCACTAAGAACCACAGTATTTCAGTTTGAGTACATGAAAAATAACATATGAAAGGTACTTACAGTGCCCTCAACCTCTGAATAGAGGCCTGACCAAAAGCTGAAAGTACTTTTGTCTAGCTGATAGAGACGAGACTTTTCAAATGTTTCTGAGTCCATGATCTGTCCCAGTTCCTGTGGTACATGTGTTGTTGTTCTATACACCCGCCTCTGAAAAATTGAAGACAAAACTTAAAGTCTACATCTAATATTTTAAAGGAGATAAGTAAGAATGAAAAGTAGCACATAAAATGATCCCATGGGCCACCACAGAAAGTTAAAAGAAAAAAAAAAAAGGAAAAACAACACACAAAGGAACAAATATTCCTGAATTCCTGTTTTCTATCAAGTTCTAAATATAAAACTGAAGCATAATTATTATGTTGTAACCAGGAACTGATTTGCTGGCTTAATGACTTATTTAGAATAGCTCAAATACAGATCACACAAACTGATTTTTCCACAGGATGTGACTTACTCCACCGGAGTTAACGACTGAGCTGTTTTGAAACCGAACACCAGATCCTCCATGCGAGCCATGTGACTTCACCAGAATACATACCTACTGAGTTGCTGCACAAACGAGGTGCTATTTCAAGTATAGAACTTGTCACTTAAGCATTTTTAACGACTAAAAGTCTTTTCCCTCTGCTGTCTTGTTTCAGTATATTTACCTGTTCTCTAAGGAAAAACTCCTACCCTTTGTCACTTCGAAACACATTCTCCCCTGTCCGGGGCACCAGGCTGCAGTGTCCCTGATCCCAGGGCTCAAAGGAGCTGGCAGCACCGCTTCCTGACCTCCGCGGCGCTCCCCACCCCGCTGGGTCTGGCAGGGACGGGTGCGCGCGGATGCTCCGCGTTCCTGGGGCTGGAAACACCCCGGTGTGTGGCTGCTGCTAAACCTGCCAGGTGGGCAGGCTGGGGGTGGAGATGCGGCTGGCAGGCGACAGCCGGGACCTGACCGAAGAGACCCTCCGTCCTCTATGTCGTATTTATTCTATAATAAGAAGAGAGCGCTGGAATGTGCCTTTCCAGGGTGGCTATCACTCGGAGGCTGCCCAGACATCGCCTGCTCGGGGAGGCGGTGAGCGACGGCCTGTGCAGCTCTTGCGGCGCCTCCCTCCTCTTTCCTTCACCTGTTAAAACTGTCGTTATTTCAAGTCACGCATTTCCTCATTTTTGCTCATACCGCTCTCTCTCAGCTGTCCCGGGGAGGAGGACCGAGCTGCTGGGAGTGCTCAGATGCCGGTGACCCTACCGCACTCACCCAACTCGCTGCTGTGAGTACTCCCACCACCCGCTACAGCGCGCTGAGGCCGCGCCCCGGGACAGGGCCGAGCCCACCCCAGGCAGGCGACAGGCCCCGCGTCGCTCAGCTCCGGCCCCGGCCACCCTCCACGTGAGGCCGGGCCGGGCCGGGCCGGGCCCGGCACAACCCCGGCCCACCAGCAACCGTCCCCGCCAGAGCTGCACCGACCTGCCGGTGCGCCAGGAAGGCCTCCCAGAGGTAGACGGCCCACGAGAAGACCAGGACGGAGCAGAAGATGCGGCGCTCGGCCGGCAGCTCTGCCCACAGGTCGCCGGGCAGCGCCATGGCCTCTCCACCCGCCGCACGCTGCAGCGCCGCCTGGCGGCCGGAGGAGCCGGGGGCGGGGCGGGGCGGGGCGGGGCGGGGCGGGGCGGGGCGGGGCGGGGCGGGGCTGAGGGGCGGCCGGGCGGGCTCCGTGTGGGCGCCGTGGGCTGTGGGATAGGCTCGGGCTCAGCTCTGCCCGGCACGACTCCGCTTGGCTCCGCCCGGCACGGCTTGGGCTTGGCTCGGCCACCCCAGTCAGGCGCCCGCAGGGCTGGGACGAGGCGTGTGCGGGGCAGCATGGCGAGGATCTAGGCAGAAGTTTAAATTACTTCAGTATAATTTACTGAGACTGTGCATATAAGGCCTCGCTAGTACTTGTTCAAAACCTTTTACAGAAACACTAAGAGAAGTACAAAAATTAACACTGACTACTTGCTGATTTATTTAAAGCCAAAATGCCCACTTCAGATTTGGTCGCTGTAATGCTCCATGAAGACAGCACAGTGCTGCTGAAATCCAGAGCTCGCCCAGCAGCACTGCGGACAAGAGTGCTATGCAGAGCACGGGGACTGCATAATTGACAAAGATGCAGTAAGAGGGGTGTTAACGTTTAGCCACTTCTAGATATGGCATTTTAGTATCATCTAATTTCTACCAGTCTAAAGTATAACAGAACATGTCTTTGGATTTTTAAGTCATTAACTTAAAATAATGCCAACTTAATTTTCTCATTATCTATCAGTTACCTTTTTTTAACTATTTAGAAGAATGACCTGTCAAATATATTGAAGCCCAGTGTTTTCTGTAACCTGATATATCCCTGCAGAAGAACAGGCTAGATGAGGAAGCACTGCTCCCGGTGAGCCCTGCTACTGGCCGGCACTTTTCTCCTTTTACAGAAGAAGCTCTAGAAATTCATCCAAGAGGGCCACACCAGAAGCCTGGTGTGCACTGCACTGGATCCTGACTAATCCCTTACCTACTTCCTTTTCTATAACTTTAAATCTTACAACATTTTCAAGAAAAGCAACAGCTCTCCTATCCCACCTCACTCCCTGCAAACTCATGTGAGCATAGGGAATACTGCTGTGGGGAGTCGGGAGAGCTGAAGGGCTGAAGGGCACCAGCTGTAAACTGTAGGGGGGAGACCAGGCTTAGCACCTGCCAGGGCCAGGCCAAGCCAAGGTGGTTTCAATTCAGCCTCCTCTGCTTTCCGCCATAACCATGCTCAGATTCTGGACACGGTATGTGAGGACTTAACTGGAAATTGAATTTCTCTCAATTAATTCACTGCAGCCAAGATTCAGAATCAGCATCATAAAATTTGAAGACCTTGCACAAGAAAAGACAACCAGAAAAACAACATGCAAGAAAAACCTGGCTCTGCTGAGAGCCCTGCTAGAAAGACAGAAGTCAGTCTGGAAGGTCTCTCTTTCTAAAGGTGTTTACAGTTTTTTACTACCCATGGGAACACAGCAGGGCACCCCACAGCCTTGGGGAATTTAGGTATGCACAACCAATAAACACGTTTTTGTCCTGTAAAATCCACACACTTGTAGACAACAATTTTAAAAATGGAAGCAACATTCCCTATGAACTGTGTTTTCTGAGGTATCTGCTCTTCACATTAATAATTCTTTTTTTGGAAATCAATGCAATGGTGTTCCTTTACTGCAGAACAAAATGTTTCTCCTGCACGCTTGAAAGCAAGAAGCTGGAAATGTTACATCATTGTAAGACAAATTCTGGTAGCAATTGGGAGGGAAAATTATGGCCTACCTCATGGCATGAAAACAGAAATAGACAGTGAAAACTCTTCAAACCTTTACCCTTTTGTGGCCTCCTTCTCTAATACCCATCTGTGCCAGGCAACTAGATCAGATAAAAAAGCCCAGGAAGAAATTGGGATAAAGATGTAGATTCATGCTGTACAGTTTTGATGGTGTGACACCTATTACCTCACTGAGACAGTAGTGGATTTTGTAGATGATGGAGTTCAAAGACTGAAACACGCTGTCAGTCTCTGAAATGGGCAAGATACAATTTTTGTAAAGTGCTGTATTGGTATCTTTCAACTGAAGTACCAACACCCTGAACCCACATTACTAAAAGTCCTGGCAGTGCATGGGGTGCCACATCACCACAGGATAATGCCTCCAAGCTGCTTTTGTGCAGCCCAAAGCGACTCAACCATTTTCTAAATGAAACTCTTGGATTGAGGAGTGTTGCAGAACTTGTCTCCATACCTGGCAGACAGAAATGGTGTCTGTCCGTCTTGTCCTGTGGTATATCCCAGCCTATGGAAATAGCAGTAACTGAACAGCAGGAGCCTACTCAACAGGCTCCGTATCACCAGAGGTGCAGTGGGTACCAGTCTGCCCAGCATGCATTGTGCAGTCTGCACTGTGTGTGGTTTGCAGGCACACAGTAACTCATTTGGTAAAAGCAGATTCGCATTTGAGGAAGTGAGTTTCACATGCAACTTGTTTTGTGGGATTAAAGAATTGTTACAGAATTAATGTGCAATATGCAAAATTGTTTATACATCAAATGGCAGGATTAAATTTTTAATAGAAAAACTGAGCTCGTAAGCTTAATACACAGCTAAAGCAGATTAGGATTGTATAAGGGTAATTTTGCATCATTTGCAGAGTTCTTTCATGGCAAGTTTGCAGCAGACCTTATATGAACAGCATACAGTAAATGCAAACTTAAAGTCACAGATTTATAATGAAGCAGAACAGCTTCAGCCATGCCAAGCAGAAACTCTTTTGTTCCTTATTTCTGGACAACTTACGTGGTACCAGAATCTGTCTAATAATTAATTCACAAACTCCATGAGGTTGTTCACTGGGAATGATGTATGAAGTCTAAAGGAATCAATACAAACCTCTCTAAAAGGTTTTCTTGTGTACATAGGTAAAAAGATCACGCTGAACTGTTACCCCAGGTAAACAAATTTCCACCTGTCAGCCTAGTGCCAACTGTCCAATGGAAGCAGAAAGCAAAACTTCTGTGTTTAAGAGCCTTCAGGTTTGCAAACCTACTGTAACTAGTCAAAAACTATATATTAAAAAAAAATCTGTACATTTACATTATTTGTAACATAATACCTTAAATAGTCTATTTACCAAAATCTGCATCTACATCATAAAGCAGCACCTTGGGAATAAATTCCATTTTTAATTTTTAAATTTTCTTCTGGTTCCTGGCTGGTGTAAACAAGCAGTACTACGTTTAAAATTTCTTAAGAAAACCAAGTCATACCCACGTTGCTCAGGACAGCTTCAGGTTCTGGCACAGAGCAGATTTCCCTTCACGTGTGCTCAGGGATGAAGTGGCTGCCATCATCCTACGTGACACAATTGTCTCAGGAACACACAATTTTGTTACCTTCAAGGAGGACTCTGCCAGCCTCAGGAATCATCAGAAAACTGTCTCCTGCCTTTTACGCTTGCAAATAGTTGCTTTGGTGGAATGTCTCTCTGCTGTTCTCCATGTAGAAAGTCCTTTCACGGACTCTCACAAGTCAGGTAATGTATCACCACATTCAGTATTGGTCTTGCATATAATCATTATTATTTTTCTGACTATACTCACCACATTTTAAATTGTAGGAAGCCATCAATGACATCAAAACTACTTTTTAAAAGATTTGGGTTATTTTTAGGACTACACAAAGCCAAAGTTTGCACACTGCCTGTGTCTCACCACTTCCCTGGTCTGGGGCATATGTAAACATATCTTCAATCTCATTTCATCCTGCATTCTCATCCGATTTCCCTTATTCAAAGCTAAGTATTTTACACATTTGAATTCTTTAATATTGTCATATGTGAAGCTGGTTATCTAGTGGAAATACAGCTGCTTGACCTGAAACTGAAGCCTCCAAACCTCAAGGAATTTACTATTCAGGCTGACCACAAAGGGACAGGTTGCTTTGTGGGATACTCAAACCCCAAGAGGGTACCAGGGTCTCTCTTGGCCAACACCTGAAGCAGTCATCACATGTCTATTAAGCTTGCTGTTAAACTCTTCTACTGTTTTGAGATCTTGAAGATTTAAGTATGTTAAAACATGACTCGAACTTGACATTAAAAGGTACTTCATTATTTTAGAGAGAGAAATTACTTTGCAACACACTGAAGGGTGTCTGACCCTGTTGCAATATTTAACCTTTTGACACAACTTACTTCCATTTTTAGAACTTTGTGAGAAGATTGATGCACTATATTTCTTCCATTACAAGAAGCTTATAGTTTAGAGAGAGGAAATTACATGAAAAGCTAGGCAGTAAACTACACTTCTCTTGCTTGGTGTATGATTTTTAACCTAACTTTTAAGGATGCCCAAATAACTTTCTTTTTCTAGATGTAGTATAGAGATGCCATTTCTGCCTAGTTTTGGTCATACCACAGTTCACTAGACAGCTGATAGCTGCCATCATTCCTGCACCCAGCCACTACTCATGCTCTATTTCAAACATTTCCCACAGCTTTTTCCATTTCCTTTCCACTGCTGCTTTTCAGATCACAGTTTAAAAACCCAGAAGCCCCAACAATACCCAAGCCCTCAATCAGTAAGAAGCTGTGATTGCTGCTTGCTCATTAGAATCCCCATGGAGATGGGGAAATATCCCCTAGAGGGGACAGCGATTCTGGGCCTCATGATGTAGCCATGTATGGCAAGAAACGCGACAGAGAACAAGAAACAGAGCTTAAAATATTAGCTGACTCTTCTTGTGAATCTTCCTGCTAGGTTTCATCCATTGTCAAAAAAGCTAACTGGGGAACCCTAAATGTATACTGCTACTTTCATGTGACACAACCTGCTTGGAAGCCTGGCAAGACTCATCACACACTCAGGTGGTGCCAGACAGTCTCAGAAAGCACCCTCCCCCTTTAAAGGAACAAGGACTTTCTCATGCGTAAGTGCTTTCTGCCTGTACTAATTATAGTTCTTTCAAGTCTGAAAAAAGCACGGAGAATGTTGTAAAATAAAATGTAATACTTTACTTTTCTGTATCTATTTCATCAGTCTGATAAATTATCTACAAATGCATAAAACTTAAGCAACATTGTCCAATGCACTCAGAATGGTCCCAAACTCAATTACAAGTAGAGCACATTAAAGATTTACTGTACAGTAAACAAATGGGTGAAAAACTGTAATTTATTGAAACTCATAACTCAAAAAATATAAGATGCTGTAGTGTACAATATGTTACACAAAGCACCCTGGGGTGCACATTCAAGTCAAGTAATAACTCCATCACCCCCCAAACCCTGGTACCCCAGTACTTGTTCCATATACAATCATGCACATTTACTCTTCAAGAGGAAGCCCCCAGTATTCTGATGTGTTAAATAGCACCAAAATCAGCATTGTTCATTGAAGAAAATGGGGAGCTAAATTAACTTGGCCATTACTTTTGACAGATATTATACATTCATGGAATAAACAGTCAAAACTAACCTAAAAAGTGTGTACTGTAACAATTACTGTTCTAATTTGAAGTTCTCCCCGTACAGCAGTAGTGGAGGCTATCTGCTCTAAGCAAAGCTACTTATGTACTTCCTACACACAGCTCATCTGCTTTTTTTGTTGGAAATAAATCTATGAGAGGTGTGGAAAACTTGGATCTTTCAAGAACAACTACTGGTCGTAAGTAATGCAGCTGTTTTAAGGCAAGGTCTCCACAGTCCGTTAGGGCCTTGTCCAAGATTGCCCTCAGATTTTCTAAAGAAGGGGCAGTTGAAGACTCTGACAGCAATGGCTGGATTTCTGTTAGCTGCCCAGGATTATTCGGGGTTATGATTACATTTTTGTCACTTACAAAGTTGTTTACTGGTGTATCCCCTTGACTGTCTCCCTCTTTTTGCAACACTTCATCTACTGACAACTGCTCAGGAGACTCCCATTCTACTACCTCATCACAATCATCATCATCACCATCATCATCATCATCATCTTTTCCCTCACTTTCCTGAATAAATTTTAAAAATGAAGACTCAAATCCCATTGGTTTATAGGTCTTTAAATCAAATGGTTTGGACACAGGAGGCTTTTGAAATTTGTCTTTTGTAGCACAAAGTACATTTCTTTTTGCATTCTGATTAACCGCACTATGTGGACATCCTTCTGGGTCTTTCTCTCTTGGCAACTCTAATTGTAAACTGGAGAAGCAAGAGCTGTTCTCTCTTTCACTACTTTCAGAAAAATCTTCAGTTTTAGACTTAGTTGTCTCCCTGGTGTTAGGCTCTTCAAAACAGGTGTTCTTTGAACTGTGGTTATATTTTAAAGTGCCTGAATACGCAAAGGCACTGGCATCAAAATTCACACTACTCGGTGGAAATAGTTTTTGGTCTTCATTACTCACATCTGAAGGATCACAGACAGGGTTTGGAACAAGGGGTTTGTCGCTTTCCTGCACAGACTCAGAATTAGCCAATTTATCCTCGTTAACTTCTACACCTTTTTTATCCAAGTCTGAAGCTGTGTCAGAGCAAGACTGCTTTTCAATCATGATGCCACATTTAACACAAAGAACAAGTTTCTGAAGGCGCTGCTCAATGTACATGTTGGTCATCTGGTGTGTGCGCTTGTAGTGCCTCACTATGCTGCTTTCCAGTTTGACAACAGACAGGCACCCCTGGACCATGCAGGGGTACTGTGTCTGGTTAGACTTCTCTTTGCACATTTGTAGGGCTTCCTCTTTTGTTTTGAAATTCAGCAAATGCTTTTCTCTACTTCTGCTAATTCTTTTAGCTTTTTCTTTTAATTGCTTCCCATTCTGCTTGCTTGTGTCAAAGCTGTCTTTCAAATAATTTTGCTCATTTTTATTTTTATCTTCATTATCTTCCTCTTCTTTCTGATTTCCAAAGAGACTATCATAATATTCACTGTGTTTGAAATATACGTGTTGAGAATAGTTACTGTAATTTGTGAAAATTCGATTGCAGCCATTGAGGTCACAATGGATTTCAAAATCTTTGTTTAATTTTTCTTCATTGGCATGTTCTTCTATTAGATGCTGTTTAAGCTTATTAAATGTATAAAATACAGCAGGGCAGTGGGCTTGGTTGCAAGCAAATCTGGCAGACTCAGCTTCAGAAAGCAGTTTTTGATCCTCTAAGATTTCATTGTGGAAGTCACTACAATGTTTAGCAAGAGCTTTAGAACACAGAAAACGCTTACCACACTCTTTGTGTTTGCATGCAAATATTTTTTTACATTTGACAAGCTCCCTTTTTGTTCTTGCTTTGTCCTTTTCTAAGCAGAGCTGTTCCTTATTATACTGGTGAACAGTTCTGTAATGGCGAATCAAACCTTTCTGGTTTGTGAATGCCGAGTTGCAGCTTTTATGTATACAATGAAATGGTTTGTGGTACTTATGCAATATGTAACATAAGTTTCCTTTAGTAACTGTTCTTTTGCTTCCTCTTCCCTGTCTTGCTTCCAGTTCTTCCCTATGACTGTCCAGAGAAGTTATGTTAGATGTTTTTCTTGTTATGTCATTGTCTGTCTCTTCATTGGACTCCAAATCAGTCTCAGAACAGCAGTCATCCTTTTTTGGGTGACACAGCTGTTCAGAGTCCGAATGTCCAGGGAACCCAACGCTGTTCACACAGGCAGGCACTGGAGCAGTGCTATTCTTATGCCCTCTGTCCTCTGTACATAAACCTACATGATCAAATTTTTCATTAGGACACACTTTGTGAGCCACCCTCTCACAGCCAATTTGATGTTTGTTTCTATAGTGAATTCGAAGATGTGTTTTTCTTGTAAACGATCTTTGGCAAATATGACACTTGAATGGTGAATACCGATGCTGGAACATATTTAGCTGAAGAACCATTTCCTTTGAATAGTTATGCTTTTTAACGTAATGCATTAAGAGAGCTTCTCTAGTCACAAACTCAAATGTACATCCTTGACATTCACAGAAAAATGGTTTAGCTGCCAGTTGAGTAAGGTACTGGCTGGGTAAATTATCTTGTTGCTCTTGAAGCTGACATTTTGAGGTAGTTTCATCAACTGTCTCAGGGCACTTGGCATCCCTAGATGAATAGCCCAGAAAAGGTTTCTGTCTTGAAGAATTCTGAATGTTAACATTTTTTAAGCTTAGATGTTTCAAGCCTAACATTAGCTCCACCATGTTATCTTCAATATTTAGTTCTTTACAACTGTCATAAAAAGATGTTTCAGGGGAAGAAGGACAAGTTTCCTCTCTCAGGCTACTGCTTCCTTTAACATCTACAGCACAACACACACTTTCTGGAGAGTCAGCATTTGTATCAGAATTATGACCTAACTCTGTACTCATGTCTGTAGGGGATTTACTGTCCTGAGCATCACTCAACAGATCGAGAAAGTATTTAGCTTTCATTTCCATATTTCTTTTACCTTTAAAGTTGTATGGATGGGCCCTTCGAAGGTGTTTTTGCAGACTTCTGGAATTTTTGTGGGTCGAACAGCAGCCTTCAAAACCACAGGGAAGGTTTTTTTCATCAAAGCAAACTGCCACATTGGAACACTGTTGTTTCACATCTGCTGGATGGAAGATTCCTTCCTGGGACACAACAAAACCTGGAACTGACTGGTTGTGAGCCACTGCTCCAAGCAGCCGAGGAGATGTCTGACCTTGGCTAACTGCAGCATCTGTCCTGTGCTCCCCACAGTGCAGGCTGCAATTACTTTCACTGTTTAGATCTTCACTGTCAGAGAGAGATTCTTCCTTCATCTGTGGAACTTCCTGAGAGCCTGAGGGATCCAAGTTATCATTCAGATTGGAATTTTCAGATCGTTCAAGCAACTGAGACTCTGGAAGATAACTGGATTTGTCTTCTGAAACGGACCCTTCAAGGTTCAGCGTTTGCTTCCCTTCCTCATTTGATACTTGGATATCATGTGCTGCAAGGTGATTCTGAAATTCAGTTTTTGAATAATAAAACTTTTTGCAACCAAAGTAGTTGCAGGTATATGATGCATCTCTGAAGTGTTGTGCTTCGTGATGGTAAAGCTGCCCTAAGTCACTGAAAACAATATTACAGCCATTTAGCTCACATTTATACCGAAGATCATCGTGTGTTTGTTTGTGATTGAGAAGCTCATTAACTGACCCAAACCTAGCGTAACAGTCCATAGACACACACATGTAAGGCTGAGGCCCGCAGTGCACACGCTCGTGCTCCCGCAAGTGGAAGGATGTCATGAAGTGCCGGCGGCAGAAAGCACACTTCTCCCTCCTGTTTTTCATATCCAAGTAGTGTTTTGCATTCTCATCATTGTTTTGATGTTCAGCTTTCAGATGTACACTTAAGTACTTAAACTGTTTAAATACTCTAGAACAATCTGTCCCAGGACATGGGTAGATGTCTCTATCTTGCAGCTGGCAATTTTCCAATTGGCTGAATGTAACATATTCCTGTGTGTCATCGTCAAAGCTTTCAGGGAGCTGTGGCTGGTGTGACCTTTCTGGAAACACGGGGGGTGGGCTGCTGGAAGCTGTTGCCTTTTGCGGTGATCTCTCTTTTTTCAGAATTATTTTCTTTTTAGGTCTGTGTGTTCTACTAGGTGGCATTTTAACATGTTCCATTACATGTGGTACAAAAAATTCCTTTCTCTTGAACTTTTTTGTGCAAACAGGACATGTATAAATACCATCTTCCATGTGCATCTTAGAATGATGCAGTATTCTGGCCTCTATACACTCCCTTTTGCAGAGCACACAAAAAAACTTGTATTGAAGCCATCTCTGGTATCTTTCTGAAGAACCAATTGGTTTTTTTACTCTTGCTTTTTCCTTAGGGTGGTTCATTGTGTCTTTCCCATCATAATATTTGTGTTCTTTTGTCTCATCATAGTCACTAAAGAAAGTTTCTAACATGTCGGTTTCATTGAGTGACATATGACAACCTGCATCATCCTCAGAATCAGAAGCTACCTTCCCTAATAGTTTAAGACAATGCCGCTTTAAAGTCTTCCAGTCCCAAAATTCAGGATCAAATGGCCAATATGCTTTCAAAGCTAACAACAGTTCACAGCGGAGTGAATTTGGAACCAGTGCATTTTCTTCATCAAATTTTTGGTCTGGCTGCATATAGAGCTCTTCCAACGCATTAAATCCACTCAAAGTTGGCTCAAGTAAGAATTCTGTGAGCTGACAAGCTCTTCTAACTTCAAGGTCTTCTGGTAAAAGGCATGCAATTGTTTTACACACTGATGTCTTCATTTCATCACTTCCATTGGACCTGATCTGAAGGGCTCTCACACATAACAAAACAGACACGGCAAGTCCCGCTTCCTCTGCCTGTTTGCAGAAAACAGAAAAACAAAAAAACCAGTCACAAAACAAATGTTATTCTTCTCTGATAAATACATTCTTTCTAGGAAGAAAACATGCAATGAGAGCATCCAACAGACAACACCCCATTCCAAATGTATTCAGGTTCCTGAGCATTAAGTGCCTGAGTCACAGAGCACCCTCTAAGGAACTGCAGTTTATCTTACACCAGGAACCTCTTCTGCTTTTCATGTGATGGGAACCACTGCACACTTAGTGTGCACTCTGGAGGAGTCATACAAACTAGTTTAGGCATGAGATGTTGCAAAACACTTTTCTAACTCCTCTCTCTCTTAACTTAGTGACTCTCAACCATAACTAAGCCAGATTTCTAAAAGAGAATGGTGTAAATCTTCCATGTGCATTCTTCCTGCAGCATCCACCCAGGATATTAATTTAGAATATGAAGTACTGTGTAATAAGGAAATTTATGTAAATTCACACCTTGAAACAAAATAACGTTCAGCAGTATATGCAGTACCATAGCAGAAATGATTCTTGATGAACCTAACTACTATTTCACTTCCAAACACTTTCTGCGGAGTCTGTGCAACTCTGAGGTGCTGCTCAGCAGCATGGGGAAGATGTCTACATTAATCACATGCTAATTTAAAATATGGTATATTCCAAATTCTACATGGACAAATTGAAGGCTACCTTGTTCCAAAAGTGTATTTTTCAGCATAAAGAATCTAAATGCATGAAGTAACTATTTAGCCATTATTAGTAAAGATAAGTAACAGTGAAGATACTTATGAATAACTTAGCCGACATGTGCCTACCACAACTACACCTGTACCAGCCCAGACTGTAACGATCCAAAATAACTACAAACAAGTTAACAGAATTAGCAAGCTTTTATACTCAGCATTCACAGCCCACCAGACATCATGCCATGCTTCTTTAATTCAGTAAGAGTTAGAACCTATTTCTCCAGAAGAAATTTTAGTATGGTTTAGCATGAAACACAGAAAAACCTGGTATATAGTTACCAATGTATTATGATTTACAGATAAAGTATACATTCACGCACGTCTTAAAATTAGAAATGGGCCAACTCTACAGAAACTAGGACCAAACACGTCTCTCTGCAGTCCTTGGCAGAACAGAGTTCTGGACTCTGTGATAGGTGAAGAGGACAATCATGCAATCCTTCTGATCCTACTCTGACTCTAAACCAGGGCTCTGGCACTTGCCCTGCCCTTGTCACATCACACTTGGCAACTCACTTGGGTCAGAGTATTAACTCCAGCCAGTGAAAGAGACTCCCAGGCAGAAAAAATTGGAGAGAAATGTAACTGAAAAAAGGAATCTTGTATGTTTTATCCATAATCTATCCTAACTCTGAATAAACTCATGACCATGTCAGAATGCAAAGGGATAATCAAACTGTAGAGTTAATTGGAACATTCATAAAACTGAAGTTCATGTGGCTAATTCTAATCTATGTGTGCAAAACTAGGCTGTTTTTCAGGAAGAAACATTGGAAAACCTATGGGAATGGGGATGTTCCTAAGGAAAAATCCCATATCTAATTTAAGGTCTATGATCCATGTTGTACTGCTATTGAAAGTTTAAATCCTGTCAGCTAGTTTCTTTTTCCCCCCCAATAAAGTGTGCCTGAATAATTTTCATTCTTCATTGCCCTCCACAAATTTACTCTCATATACCAGAAACAGGAAATTTCCGCACAACCAACTGCAAGAGCCAGTGCAGCCATTGAAGGCAGACAGAGATATGCCACTGAACAGACAGCCAGGGGAGGCCAAGCTATCCTGCAGTTCTGCTCACAAGGAGCATGCTGGGATCAACTAGGGTCTTTCCATTAGTCCGTAAACAGAGATGATGAGTAAAAAAAAAAAAAAAACATATTTTTTGCCTTTCTGTGATTTTCTAAAGACAGGCTTCAGAATAGAAGGTAGAAATACAGATGTGATTGTACCACACGTTTTGAGGAAGAGGTATTTTCTTAGAATACAAAAATATGAGACATTTAAGTCAAGTCTTCACCTCTTAGAGATGCTGTGGAAAATTCTCGTGTGCCTTGCTTCTGAACAAGCAGCAGATGAAAACACAGCTATGCTTTGTTTGCAAAATCCTGTCATACTGTACTTACAAAGCAACAAACCTACCCCTCCACATTGCCTGAAGGTCACTTCATGAGATCAAGCCAAAAACAAAACTACAATGGCAGGCACTTTCCATAGATTTTTACTAGTACGTTATTAGGCACTTAATCAGAAAGTATGAATAATGAAATAAGCGATATTTTTTTTCAGTTTAATCTAATTATTTAAAAAAATAATAAATTCATGTAAACAGCTCTGGCTGTGTCCAAAGACTCAGGACTGTATCTTACTTACTTCAGACTGTATGACTCTTATCAAGAAAAAGAGATGCTGTAGTGTCTTGGCAATGATGCCAAACTGACGACATCTCTCCAAAAAGGAGTCTAAAGAAGGATCTATTCTTCTCTGCAGCTTGCTCCAGAAAAGTGTCAGTTCCCTGCGAAGAGTTGAAAGCAGAATGTAAGAACATTGCAGATACACACAATTTGTGCAGCCACAGTGTGTCAGTTCAGAGCTGATGCCAAGAAAAATGTGTTATTCAAGGACAGCACACTCTTCAATTAGGTCCTGATCTCAAAGTGTCACCAAAGAGAACTGTTCCTATGCCCTACTCCACCACCAGCTCAAACCCCAGTGTATCTCCTGATATTTACTGGGGAAAGACACTGGCACTGGGATTCATCTCACTTAACGGACACATCTATAGCTGCACAGACTTCCTTTCTAGACAAGAAAAACAGTCCCACACTTCCGGAGTCTTTACCTCTCACATAGAAATTTAAAATGGGTAAGATGAATCAAAACAGAAAGTTGCCACTTCTCTTCCAATAAACAAGCAGTTTAGCTGCTGACACCTGTAGCCAGGTGATGTGGCTGCCATTAAAAGGGCCTCTTACAGAGCCACCCTTTGCAAAGCATCATGTAAGGGATCTGTAAGCTGAAGGCTGTCTGCTGTCTCTGTGCTGTTATGTGCTTTTCCACATGAGAGCACAAAGCCATTCTATTAAGCAATTTATTATACCCAAGGCAGCACAGCCACTTAAGGATACAACCCGTCACTTGCTGTTGTTCTGCCAGCACATGGACAGTCCAAAAGTAACAGAACCATAGGATCTGTATCTTCTGTATCACTTGAAAAAACTTTTCTTCTCTTCCTTTGGTAAACTTCACCTTTACTGACATATCCACTGTGTACATCAACTACACGTAGAGGCTTCTGACTGCAAGGTCAGTCACAGTTTTGAGAACCAACCATCAAGAAAATACATCCAGGACCAAACACCAGCGAGATTCTTCCTCTGAATTACTGCAATCCTACTCTCAAATGCTAAGCCTAGGGAAAGGTCCTGTCCTGGATCAGACCAGGGATATAATTTTATTGCACAAAAAATGGACAATGTTTACTGGTAAGTTTTGGGGCGGTTTTGTTTGGAATTTTTTGTCTGCTTTATTTATAGGCCTAAAAATGTAATTAACAGCCTTTCATAGCCAGAAAGAGACAGCTGAGAAGTCAGACAGACAGGCCTATAGAAATTACATAGAAATTACCACATAAGCAGTGTAACTCAAGATGTTAAAATTTTAAATGCTAAAACAGAACCAGAGAAAAGGAAAAAAAAAAAAAAAAAAAAAAAAAGGGAGACACCCAGAGTATTGGTAGTGTTTTCTACTGCCCTTTAACCCCTAAAAACTGAAAAAATGTAAAATTTAATTGAACATCAGGATGATTAACATGGAAGAACTGCATGAAGGGAAGCTTAGGCAAGGAAAGCACAGAATATATCACAGAATATGCAGAGTTGGAAGGGACCCACAAGGATCATCGAGTCCAACTCCTGGCCCTGCACAGGACCATCGCCAAGAGTCACACCAATGTGGCTGAGAGTGTTGTCCAAAAACTTCTTGAATTCTGTCAGGCTTAGTGCTGTAACCACCGCCCTTGGGAGCCTGTTCCAGTGCCTAACCACCCTCTGGGTGAAGAACCTTTTTCTAACATCTAATCTAAACCTCCTCTGACACAACTTTATGCCATTCCTTTGGCTCCTTGTCACTGGTCACCATAGAGAAGAGATCTGTGTCTGCCCCTCCTCTTCCCCTCATGAGGAACCTGTATACTGCAAGTATGAAAAAAAATTTAATTCAGCATTACCACAACAAAAGAAATTTGAAATACAGTTTATCACTCATTTTGTATGTCTATTTAATACATTTATGTAGTTGGGAGCTGGGAGAACAGCAAGAAAAAGGCTTCACTCTGGATAACCTCTTATTCCCAAGACTTTTTGGCAGAGAACTAAGTTTTCAGTACTCGTCCTGTTCTCTCTTTGTACCACCTTTCCTGCAAAGCTGAAGTATGTTGCTGGAAGGCATCCTTAAGGATGATGATGTAGAAGTATTCCTCAGATAATCTTCACACATGAAGAAAAGCAAAAAAGGACAATTCCAAGCATTTGGGCAATTTTCCATTTCAAAATTGATGTGAGGCAGTGCTGAGAACAGAAGCATCTCCAGACAGACAGCTTTTTAGTAATACTTAGAAATAAAAAAAAAAATTAAAGCTTACTAACATACCAGACCAGAGAGAATTTTCTTAAGTTGTGCTTAGCTCCAGTTAACACTTAAGGCTGCTTGTGCTAATGGTAAATGTAGATAATTTTATGGACTGATGAATTGCCTGGCTCCCTGGAGACTGCAGTCATCAGCTTGCTCAGAACCACTGCCCAGAGCAGCACTACTTCTGTGACAAAGTTCCAAATTCAGATGGCATCTTCAGTCTTAAAAGCAGTATTACATAACATTTTATGAATCTCAGCAAGAACCAGTGTAAAATTTTCCAACTTTGGTGAGGAATAACATATACAAACCTAAGTTTGCTTTCATCTTCAGCTGGGAGATAAAGCTTGACACCAAGAGCTCAAACTCACAGACCTTTACTGATCTCCTGGAGGTACCTACTTGAGGCTCCAGGATGAGCTGAGCTAAGCTATTGAAACAGCTTAACCTCTCCAAATATGCAAGAATCACAGTCAGAAATTTGTGCCAGGCTGGGGAGTTACCACTGCACCATCAGGGAGATGGTGGAACACAGAAGACAGGAGCGAAGGGAGGTAGATTTTCCCTTCCTAAATTAAGAGTGATGTTACAGCTGAAGAGGTTTAACACCTTCCAGAAGCCCCAGTGTTGCACCTTCCCTGGAACTTGTCTGACCACTGGGTAATCAGCACTAATCTGCAGAATGCTATCTAGTTTTGGCTGGATAAGATAATGTGCTTACTACAGATTAGAAGGGTCAGTCAGGACAACAAATAAGGCACCAAAACAGGGCTAGAATGGACCTTCTGCTCTCCAGCAGTAGCAAACTGTCAGGATTGGTTTAAGTATGAGTATGGTACCAAAGCTTCAGTTTTATCACTACACAATCCAAAACAAGAGAGTGCCAAACACATTTTTCCTTCACACTTGCAGGTCACAGCTGTCCAACAGGTCTTTTCCTTTGTTTTAACCAGAATACTTTCAATTTGCATAATTTATACTGGTTCTCTCTGACACTGCATAAACCAAGATTTGGAACAGAACAAGGGGAATGGGAGGACTCGCTGGCAGCCAGCAGGACTGCCCTGGCCAGCAGCATCTGTGACAGGCCAGCCAGGAGCTAGCAGAGAATCTTTCATCAACATACTGCTACTCTAAAGATCAAGAGGGACATGACTGCAGGAAACCATTAATTTAAGGATTCTCTAGATGACCGGAACATTTCCAAGTACACAGAAATGCTAGGGCTTGCCTGTTGACCCTAATCCGTAACAGTACAAAGGGAAGCTGACCTGCAAATGACTCTGTACCAGACAGTCTTGGCTTTTCTTACTCTCTGCTCTCCTCTCAAAGATCTCAGGTAAATGTTTTAGCCACCATTCAGCCCTGGTCAATCAAATTACATAATACACCAGAAGTATACTACGAAAGATAATTAAAGCTTAAATCATTTATTGACTTGAGACATCATTATGCAGGTTTATGATTAAATACAAAAAAATTACATTTTCTTATAGCAATCAAAATCCAAAAGGTGTTAATGGCATTGCTAGAAAAACTTTAAGTAGAATCCAAATCAGCAGATCAAGCAGAGTAAAATAACTGTTCAACTACAACCCTTTTTGAACCAGACAGGACCTTCTTTGAAGTTGTCCTGGGTAACCCCCAAAAAGGTGTATTACGTATCTTGTATTCAGTATCTGTACTACAACAGTCTGCCCCAAATTGTTACTCTCTCTTTAAGACCTGGCATCTGGAAATAAAACCACGGAGGTTAGGGCTGCCAGGTCCTTTTAAAGTTGGGGTTGCTCTCACAGAAGCTCTCTTTCCTTTTTGTTCTTGTGGGGAAGCTGGGACAGCACAAGGCAGAAGCCTTCTTTTATTCCTCTCTGGGCTCTGGAGGGAGTTGCTTCAGGTAGGTCTCTGAGTAGCAACAGTAGCAACCCAAGAAGTTGCATTTTGCAATCCAAAACTGTTTCAGAGTGAATGCCATAAATAACCGTCTCCAGTGCAGAGCCAGAGCCAGTCAGGGCTGGGCCACCATTCTTTGGTGCTTGATGAGTCTGTTTTCTTCCCCCACCACCTACTTATTGGGGCAGTGACCCAAGACAGCAGCGATGACACCAGTGGACTCCAGCGAGTGACAGGAGGAGGCAGCAAAGGGCAGAACTGACCTCACACACACACGCACTGCCGCAATGGCCAAAAGGAAGCTCTGGAGGCCGACATTGCACATCCAGAGCTTCCCAGGCAAAACCAGCAATTACCACCTGCCACCAAAACTGCTTCATAAACTCCTACCTTCCCAGTTTTTTGTTCCAGGGGGAAGGTTGAGCCAAGCAGGGTTTGTCTGGTATCTTTGCCCTTTTCTCTCCACACGGGGTGGTCTGCGGAGGGCGCCATCTTGAGGGAGGGGTTTCTCTGCCATTTTGTTTCTCTTTTGTTCCCTGGAAGTCTGGGATTCAGCAACTTTGTATCTAGTGATTATTAGTGTCATTTTGTTATTTACTGTTATTTTGTATTTGTTGATGTTTCCTTTTTTAAGTAAACTGTTATTATTTCACTTTTATCTTCTTGCATTCATCTGTCCTTATTGGTGAAAGAGGAAGTGGTTAAAAATAAAAGGGCAGGTAATTAATTTTGGAGTGTCCACCCTTTAAATTGTCTTAAATGAAGACAAAAGTGAATTAAGCAATTTCTGCCCCTTTAAAACCAGCAGCTGGTCACAGAAAGAAGAATGTCTCAGTTATGTATTCAACTTAACTCATTATTTTAAGTGTATATTTATGTTGTATTTAAGCCTATAGAATGGCTTGCAAGCATCTGCTAGCATGCCATTCCTCTACATTAGCTTTAGCTGCAGGATGATACTAAATATCCATACTGCAGTGAGTCCATCTTCACATTTCCTGTCTTTCCAGCCTGCTCTGGCATTTGTCATGCTTTCGATGGAGCTTAGCTTACCAGTGCAGAGAATATTACCTTATCTCTTTTCCAGAGTACTGCTCAAAATCAGCCCTACAGTGAGTGCCATAGTTTGTATGGAGCAGAGCTCCTCATTTCTGTTAGCCATAATGCATGCCCACTACATCAGTAACATGAAATATCATGGAATATCAGTCAAGCTGGCTGATCTGACAAAAGCACTCCTCCAAATTAAAAGTTTTATGTCATATCAGCCACTTGAATTCATCAACTTTGTGGCTAAATAATTGTTGGATCTACATCTGCCCCCAGGAACACAGGTGGAGGTCAACAAAAAGGCCACTCCATTGAACATTGCCCCAACAGCAAGGCATCCTGACTTTTAAAATAGATTTATAGTCTTAGAGTGAGAAAGCAGTCTGATGGTCAAGAAGTATTACACCAGTTTCACAGTACAGGAGTCCATCAGAAGGTGAACTTCTTCCATCTGTGCTCCAGCATCCTGGAAGCTTTGCTCTTCAGTTGGTCCAGATGGCATTGGCTGTGTCCAATGCTGTTGTACAAGGACTGCTAGGTACAGTACTAGAACTTCAATTTATACATCTATACTATGTCAGCATTACAATTAGACAGAAGACTTCATTCTCCCATCTCATCCCCAGGAAAGGTAGCTGGAACTTGAGAAGTCTGTCAGGATGGCAGCAGAGGGGGCGTGCTATGCATGGACAGGGCAGCACAGTTTGACCCAGCACCTTTCCTCAGAACGACTGAAAACAATGTAGACATAATGATGTGACACAAACCTGCTAACCTTCTGTAAGTAGGGACATACTTATGTTGCTGGACTGCACTACCATTTTTATTTTCAAGCCTTCACTGCCTGTCACCTAGGCTAGCCAAGTTTAAAGCTGATGTGCAAGTTGCATGTTACAGTTGCACGATGTTTCGGGTAGCATTAGCCTCAGGTAGGCCTCACCTGGGAGTCAGACTGACACGGAGCTGAGTAATCTACACATCTGAGTTAGAGCTACAGGACCTGAAAATTGCATCCCAATGCTAAAGAGTTTCAGTTCAGACTTCATACTGCAAGCGAAAAAATCTACCCACATTTGTTGTCACAAAAAAGAAATGTTATTCTGTAACAATAGGTGCTACATCCTCAAGCCTGTTCCCCAGTCCCAACAGTCTGACAACACAAAGTCCGACCCTCTTCGTTTGCACCCTAGGGATACAGCTCTTAGAATGGAATATGTCTTCTTGGACAAAAGCAAGTAATGTAACTTACCCTAGAAGAATGTTAGTTGTTGTTTGTTTCTGTCTTTGAAAAGAGAACACGGGGGTGACTCTAGCCTTGTACCTCTTTGGACACAATTCTACTCTAATCTCTAATGACAAAATTCTATAGTGAAAAACATCCTCTAGAACTTCAAGTGTGGTGAACTCTCCTGAGTCTTCCAAAAGGTTAATTTCTTTCTACAAGGTATGCTTTGCTCAAAAAGACATTTCTGGCCTTTTTGTACAGGATGACTGGACTAGACTGAACTGTCAATCATCCTGCAGACACTGAAGTGCTGTAGAAACTTTTTTAAATGGCTTTAAATTATGGAGTAAATGAACAATGCCATAGCTAACCAAATCCAAATTCCCAATATATTCTCGAAATGTCTGGCCACGTAATCCCCATGTTTATCCAGACGGGGATTTAAATGGGAGAAAACTACATATTTAGCCATGCCTTGAAAGCCAAAACTACAAACCCATTTTCTGAAGGACAGAAACCAGCTCCTCTGCTTTGGCTCTACAAGTTTACCACTGCTGAAACAGAGGTGCAGAAGATTCTGTATCTCCAGCCAGTTAAGGGGGCAGAGTTTTACTGTCACAATCAGGCCAAAATCTAGTACTACAATTCTTGGAGTTACAGAAATTATAAAAATATAAAAAGGCTCTTGGGGGGAAAGTGGGGAGAAGTTGTTACAGGCTGTTGCCTCTGCTCATTCCTAGTACTGACATCGCTGTGGAATGGGTGAAAAAAATGCACCAGACTTTCATGGGGCCAAGTATTCCCAAGGGAGGAACAGACTGACAACATACACTTTGTGGAACCACAAAGCTAGGGGTTTAATATCAAGCCTGAGAGCACTGACCCACCACTCATAGATCTACTACCCCACAGAAGTATTAGTGTTCATGCCAATAATGTGAGTGCTGTTTCACTTGTAAATTGTTTAAACATTACTTTTGTCTAACTGCTCTATTAGCATAGAAACTTGTGACAAAATAAGTAATTATCTAGAAAGTGCTTCAGTCTGATGCGCTTCTCAAGTAAAGGATAAATCCACCTTTTCTATATATTTTTGTACTATATTAGCTCAATTCTAGCCAGCAAGGAACCGTTAGCAGAAGCAGCAATACTTATACTTACCAAGAGCAATACACATTTGCTGTTTGAAGCTGATGAGTAAGATACGTTGTACAAAGAATAAATGCAGTGTTTTCTTGTCCCTCAGATTCCAGATTACATATGATGTCCAGTACTTCTTTGCAATCCACCTTTGCAATCTTTAAAGAAAAAGAAAATTAAAAAGAAAAGGCTAACTTTATTCTCAGTATGTTTACTAAAGAAATGCACATTTACTGTATCAAAGCCTAACAAATGCACAAACAAAACGTCTCCCATACCATGCCACACCTTTCAGCTACAAAACAGTATGAGCAGTTCACCTGTTAAGTTCTGATCCCTTCTCAATATTAGTTTTCTTTGGGACAACCTTCCATTTTTGGCAGCTTAGCTAAATACTTGCATGCAGGCAACCATCTGTCTAGAGCTTCCCATTCTGTCTCTCTGCACTTACAGGATTCTTGTGTTGCTTTTGAAAATTAGAACCAAGGTCCAAAAAGATCAAGAGTTCTGAAAAAGCTGGCCTCTTGTTCTCTTCATCCCTAGGCGCTGATTCTGACCAACCACATTTCAAAACATGATGTTAGAAACAAAAGTGTTTGGAGTAGTGTGCTGATTTTAGCTGGGGTAGAGTTAATCTTCTTCCTAGTGGCTGATATGGGGCTGCATTTGGGATTTCTGCTGCACACAGGGTTGGTAATACAGAGATGTTTTTGCTATTGCTGAGCAGCGCTTAAACAGAGCCAAGGAAGCTGGGAGTGCACAGGAGGTTGGAAGGAGAAACAGCCAGGAGAGGTGACCCCAACCGACCAAAGGGATATTCCAGACCATGACATCATGCTCATTTTATACAGTGACAGGAAGAAGGAGGAAGGGAAGGGCATTGAGAGAGATGGCATTTGTCTTCCCAAGTCTCCGTTATGCATGATTGTGCCTTGCTCTCCTGGAGATGCCTGCTCATGGGTAGCAGTGAATTAATTCCTGGTTTTGCTTTGCTTGTGTGCATGGCTTTTGCTTCACCTATTACACTGTTTCTACCTCTACCTACAAGTTTTCTCACTTGTACCCTTCCACTTCAGTCCCTGGTACTGCTGGTAGGGGAACTGAGCGAGCAGCTACAAGGGGCCTGGGTTTAGCTAGGGTTAAACCAGGGCAAGGAAAAGAATCCCAAAGAAGTTCTGGAGCATCTATTTAAGGTAGTACATATCCGTGTATCAAACCAGGGTCTCAGCTTGGATATAAGCCACAAACAGCAATTATGAAGAGCTTTTACTATTAAGACAACACTAGGTTTTAACACATTTTTCCACTGGATCTATTCCACTTCACAGAACAGACTGTGTTCTAGCAATATGTACTTTAAACAGCTGTTGATATCATAAACATTTCAAACTTCTTGTTCATCACAAAAGACAATGACAGAGAACAAATAACAGGAAGTTAAACTGATTTTTGCAGACATCTCATTCAGCAGGAAGAGCAGAAGCAGGGATATTAACCCAGTTTCCCATTCAGGCTTGACACTGGAGTTCATTGAGCAATGTCAACATTTTCTAGGGTCCACTGACTTTTGGTGTTCAGCTTGAGACCCAGAACTGACCTCCTGCAGCAGACATTTCTAGAGCAATTCACAAAATGCAAGGGCTTGCAGATATGTCAGTTTTGCATGTATTAAAGTAAAATACAGCAGATTTTTGGGGGGGGGGGGGGGTGAAGGGGGGAAGTTATCACTAACTCACCCGTGGCAAGAGAGAAACCTCAGAAAATTATTTAAGAGACAATGCTTTGCTGTCTAAGAGAACAGACATCATTGATCCTTGCATGTCAAAGATAGTAAGCCCATACAGTATCTGTAAATCAAGCGTCACCTCCAGCAGGCAGGGGAGGGTTGAGAAGCAAGCCCATACCAATAGCCACATGACAGAATTGTGAAGATGCTGATCACTGCCCAGGAGAGAAAGGGGCTCTTGTAAGTAACAGGACAGTGCTGCACACCATCTCCCCCCAACATTCCTTGCCAGCAGCACCTTTCTTACGCTGTCGTCAACCTTTGGTACCTACAGCCACACAGGCCTTGTAGCTTGGGTGGGAAGTCTAAGTCTGACAGCTGGGCAACTCCAGCCTTCTCACAAGTCTCTCTTCACTCAGCTATTCCTATTCTTCATAGATAACAATTTCAATCAGTATATTTTAGAAGGCAAATTTAAAAAGCTAAAATTTAAATTTAAAGCTAAGTGACACAAACTTTGTGTGTTTGATAATTTCCACAATTATACACTGCCATCTCCTCAATACTACAGCAAATATTCTTAAATACTGCAGAGGCTGCCTGCAGCAGTGTGATAGAATTCTGATCTTTCAAGTCTTGGGTTTTAGAAACACAAATATTGTCAGTGCATGTAAGTATGGGACAAGTTTCCTTCACAGATCTGAAGGCAACGTGGCAGGCTACCTGTGAGCTACTCGGCCAGACATTACTTGACAGAGACCACGCTCATCACCAGTTCCATTAAAACAACAATCACTGAACACCACTACTACTGTTTTAAAAACTACAAAATTAAAACCTATTTACTAGGGTTTCTGAGGCTACAGAATTATACATCCCGTATTCTTAATAGTCATCAGTTATTCCTCAATCAGACTTAGGCTGTAACAAGACCCAGAACTTCTGTTGTGCACTGGACCAGCAGGCACACCACCAGCTCCAGCACAAACACAGCCTGGCACTTGGAGAAACCTACAGCTACACAGTACATCAGAGCCATTCTCCCCCCATAGAAATTTGATTCTTTTTGGACAAAGTCACTTGCATTCAGGACATTAACTACTGAGTAAGCAACAAGGCAAGTGGTTTCAAGTCCCATTTACCTCAATCTTGGTCAATGATAATCCATCTCATTTCAGCTCCTGGGGTTTTTGCTTTTTGTTTGTGAGATCTTTTTTGCTGGGAGATTGCTTGTGAGATTTTTTTTTAATATTTAAGACAAGAAGTCCAAATGCACATCTTGCAATCATCCAACATATCCAGACAGTCACTTAAGTGACAAACCAGACATTTATTGAAGTCTACTAAACCTGAAATGCTGACCACTGTTATTCTGTTATAAACCCAACTAGAACAACAACTCATTGAAAGCTAGAAGACTACAGAATGAACACTGCTAAGATGTTTTAAATCAGAATTGTTGAAAAATGATGCCATCCCCCCCATGTTCTATTAACAAGCATGCCAGTTTATTCCTCAAAGTTATTCCAAAGAACATACAACCATGTAAGATTTAACTTGTCTTTGTTTTCTATGTTACCTTAGTTTGAAGGAAAAGTTGTGGCATTACAGTGATATTTTATTTTTTATGTCATCATAAAAATTTCCTACCACTAACCTAAGGCTTCTACCATTTTTTAGTAGGACACCATGTCGATACTCTTTATTTGGAGAAGGCCTCCAAAAGATGACTGCTTGTTTCACAACTGAATTTTTTATGAATGGGATAAGGGGCATTTGCTTAAATTGACTCCCTGAAGAGCTTTACTCGCTGACTTTGGATCAGTCTTTCTCAAAGGAATTCCAAATTAAACAAAACCTACTTTGATAATATAAGGAAGCTCCTCTGTGTTCCAGCAAACACTCACACTAACATTCGACAGAAATGACCAGTTACAATTCAAACTCTCAATATGGCTTTAATTTTAACTGGTTGTTGCATTTCAAAATCCTTTTTTATTGTTACATGTGGCTGGCACTAGTCTTGCAGAGAAAACCATCATAGACCATAGAAAATTTGGGGCTTCATGCTTTTGCAATAGTAAATCACTATGTAAGAGAACTGCTTTAATTAGCATTTTAATTGGTTCAATAAATTGGCAAATTCAAGCCAAACATTGGAAGTCTGACATGATCCTTAATTCTACTTTCTACATTCACACAGAGCAGCAGTGAACAAACAATTCTAGAGTTATATTTCTTGTTACATGTGTGCCTCAGAATCAATTCAGGGTACCAGGAAGCACCAGAAAGGCAGGGAACAACTTTATATGCAGTATGTAATATATACACACACCCACATAGACGTATGTTATACACAGACATACATATACATGTATTTACATACCTCTACAGATGTACGCACATACAGATATGTAGATACACTTGTGTGTGTATATATATGCTATTGCTTATAGATATAAATAGAAGTCGTTTAATTTGTAGGAGCTCAGCAATTTAACTTCCACACCTGCCTCAGCCCAACCACATCCAATTCTTGGAAAGGGATGACCACACATTGTCTAATCTTCCAAAACAAATTCTTTCTCTTCAATCCTCCCCAAACTATCTTCATTCCTATTCAAGCTTTCTATAATATTTACTTTCTTAGTGAAGCCCTGTTCCTCTACCTACCCCATCCTACTCTGAACTTCAAATTTCACTTAACTTTTGCTCCTTTTATTACAGTTTATTCCCTCTTCCCCCTGGTGGGGTTTTGGTTATTGCTATCTATCATTCCCCAACAGCTGCCATTCTTTGAACTCTTATTTTTTCATTTTTCACCTTTTCCCATCCCTTTTTCCCACTTCTCATTACACCTGACAACCTTCTACCTGAGGAAGATAATAGGTAACATGATGATACAACACATTCCTTGCCTCTTAAAACAAAGGTGTAAATGAAAGTGTTTTAGAAGTCTCAGACTTTAGCAATTCTGTAAGGGTGCCAACTATACAACACCTGAGACCAAGCATGCAAAGAAACATGCCATGCAAATCTTCATACTGCCAGCTATTAAAGTTAATTTTCTGGCACTGGAACACCACTGACTTTATACTTTTCACAGTTTTGGCTACAGCTCCAGTTAAGTCAATAAACTGTACCGCTTTAAGACACTGCTTTGATGCTTTGTGGCTTCATTTCCCCATAAAAAGTTTAATTCAGCAATTAACTTGATTCAATTCATCAGTGTTCCAGCTTTTATACTTGACTGGCAAGAAAAGACTGTTTTG
Organism: Corvus hawaiiensis; assembly: GCF_020740725.1. Classification (NCBI taxonomy): domain Eukaryota; kingdom Metazoa; phylum Chordata; class Aves; order Passeriformes; family Corvidae; genus Corvus; species Corvus hawaiiensis. The sequence continues at coordinate 2,847,665 of NC_063235.1, forward strand.
AGTATCAAGGTAAAACAGCTACAGCTACACTTCTCAACCCTCAAATTAAACAGAAAATGGAACAGAATTTAATGTGATTTCTCCAGCATTCCTCATTAGCAGCCAATCCAATCAGAGAACATGCTCTAAGCTACCCATCAACTCCAAAGTTTTCAATGCACGGATCATGTCTGCAGTGAGCTGTTAAATACATTCTCTGCTCCTACAGCACTCTGAGGGGAATCTGGCTCAAAGTGCAGACTGAAGAGTCACCTATGCAAATATTTATTTTTCACAAGAAGTATTTTAAGGAACAGTTTTTAAAATAGTTTACATGTACAACAAGATCACTCTGCCACTCATGCAGGAAGTGCAGACATGATGAGAGTTGCTTTTTTTTTTTTTTTTTTGTATCTCAAGCTTCCCCTGGTTTCACTGAGGTTTATTCAAAATGTCCAAGTCTCACACTTAAAACTATACCAAATACATACAAGTGAGACTGATCCCATAACAGGTGTGTGACATCAGGAGGCAATAGAGGCAAGAGTCAGCTGTGCTACAGCAGTTATGTGTGAACACAAATCATTGCTATGGTTGTTACTGTAACAGGAAGACTGCTAAAAACAAGTTTAGAGTTCAGGAAGAACAACTCTAAAATGTGTTTTGTTTGTTTCATGATTTCTTTTTCTTAAAACTTTTCTTAGGTCAGGACGACTACATGAGAAGTAATTGCTCTGGTACCAGTGCTGGAGTCAGAAAAGACAGTTTTCCAATTGTATTTTGCTTACTAATGGAACTAAAGTTATAATTTTTAATCTTTCAAACACATCTAATCAAGCATACATACATACTTATCCACAGCAGCAGTTCACACAAAAGTTCTTTTCTATTGCAGTCTGCAATACATCATTCCTCTTTTGGAACTCTGCAACAGTTTCACTCTTCAGCTTCAGTTCTTAGTATTACACAAATAAATTCTAAAATGCTTCATAAATATAGATATATATTAAAAAGGGACTATCGGTTACTAACCTCCTTAATGGAGTCTTCATTAGGCAGCATTGAACACACACATGTGATGTAGGCTTGGCGAAAAGATGAAACGTTTGCAATTTCTGGAGAATCTGCACACAATTTCGACAAGAAAGTGGCTTGGGGGATGCAGTTTGACTTCATCAAGTGTTTTATTCGCATCTGCAGAAAGGAAGGCCCTTCTCGTGTAATCAATTTATTAGCTAGGAAAAGAAAAAATCCTTTGAGAATAGACCAGTTTACAGGCGACACTTAAATGAAATTGTCTCACTGAATTCACACTTCTTTACAAATTTGTGTACAGTCAGTGTTCCTAGGAAACTCTAGGCATGATTGCAAGTGACAGCAATGGACTGTCTTCTCCCAAACTCTGTAGGAAGAGAATGCTGGGCTACAGAAAACAGATGACACAGCCACCCCCACCACGTCCCCCGCAAAAGATAGCACCATTAAGATGTACGCCACAGCAATGGCTAAAGGATATTGATCACACCAGACAGACACCAGTAGTTTAACTAAAGTTCAGAATCATCACCTTTTAACTGTACCTTTATATTCCAAAAATCAAAAAACATTTCAAGGCAATCATTATATGCTTTTCAACTGGAAAGTTTTCCACCCAAGCTGTTAAAACCCCATGTAATGCCAAAATACGTAAAATGAAGTTGAGGGTGAAAATATTATCTTTGTGGTACTTTTGAAGAATTGTGTTTAAGACATGCTAGGCTTACGCTCTTAAACAAGCAGATACAACTAATCATTATGAGACTTGATGAACTAATTCAATAGTAAAAATCCCACTTCAGATTACCTTTGTAAATAGCTAGCAAAATTTACTTATTTGGATTAAATACCTCACAGATTTAGTTTAATTCTCTTCCCAGGTGTTTATCATAGAAACAGAATCCAGTTGGAAGGCACCGGCAAGTCCTGCTCCTCTCCTCAAAGGACTACCTCAAATTAAACTGCATGACTAAGAGCATTGGCCAAATGCTCCCTGAACTCCGGCAGGTTTGGTGCTGTGACCACTTTTTTGGGGAGTTTGTTCCAGTATCCAACCACCCTTGGGGTGAAGAACGTTTTCCTAATGTCTAACCTGTGGTTACCCTGACACAGCTTCATTCCAAGACTCCTGTCTTGCTGCTGGTCACCAGAGAGAAGAGATCAGCACCTCCTCCTCATAGCCTTCTTGAGGAAGGTGGAGACTGTGATGCAATCACCCTTCAGCATTCTCTCCTCCAGGCTCAACAGGCCAAGCAACCTCAGCTGCTCCTCAAGGCCTCTCCCCACCTTGGTCACAATCTAGTAGTCTGATGTCCTTCCTGTACTGAAGCACTCAAAACTCCTCAACTCAAAACAGGACTCGAGGTGAAGCTACCTCAGCACAGAGAAGAGCTGGGTAGTCACCGCCCCCTCGACTGGCTGGTGATGCTGTGCCTGATGCACCCCAGGACACAGTTGGCCCCTCTGGCTGCCAGGGCGCACTGCTTACTCATATTCAAGTTGCCATCAATCCAAACCCTCCAGATCTCTTTCCACAGGGCTGCTTCCCATCTCCTAGTTTGTCCATGTAAGCAGGATTACCGTGTCCCAGGTAGAGAATTCATTACTTACTCTTGTTAAATTTCATATGGTTGGCGACTGCCCAGCTCTCTGGTCTATCTGGATCTCTCTATAAGGCCTCTGCTCTCAAAGGAGATCACAGATCCTCCTAACATTGTATCATCAGCAAATTTATTTCATGTACATTCAACTTCTGGACCAAGATAATTTATGAAGACACTAAAGAAACCCTACCAGTGACTACTGGTCACCAGCCTGACATAATCTCATTTACAATAACCCTTTGCACCTGACCTTTCAGCTCACTTCTCATCCAACATACAATGGACTTATCAAGCTGTCTCCTGGACATTTAATCCAGGGATGCTGTGAGAGACAGCATCAAAAGCTTTGATAAAGTACATGTGCTTTGCCTTGGCTGGTTGTCGTGGTTTGACACTGGCCAAATGCCAGGCACCCATGAAAGTTGCTCACTCATCCTTCCCCTGCTACAGCTGGGCAGAGGAGAGAAAAATATAATGAAGGCTTCATGAGTTAGCGCCAAGAAAAACAAGGAGAAAACACTCCAAGGGCAAAACAGGCTCAACTTAGAGGTACAGAGCAATTTATTATTAACAAAATCAGAGGAGGATAATGAGAAGTAAAATAAGCCCTTAGAAACACCTTTTCTTCTCCCAATCCCTCCCCCCTTCCCACCAATAGCACAGGGAAACAGAGCATGGGAGTTTTGGTCAGTTTGTCACCCAAGGTTTTTCTTCCACTGCTCAGGGAGAGGAGTCCTTCCCCTGCTGTGCCGTGGGGTCCCTCCCATGGGAGACAGTTCTCCGCGAATTTCTCCAGCATGGTTCCAACCTCATGAGCAGCAGTCCTGCCAAAACTGCTGCAATGTGAGCCCCTCCAATGGGCAAACAGCCCCCCGAAACTGCTGTGGCATGGGTCACTCTTTCACGGGGTGCAGTCCTCCAAGGGCAGGCTGCTCCAGCTTGAAAGCAGGGGCCCCCTCTCTCCACTGGGTCTCCCACTGGATCACTGCCTCACACAGGTATCCACCCGCTTCAGCATGAGGACCTCCCCCACTGGGCTGCGGATGGATCTCTGCATCCCCCGTGGATCCCCATGGGCTGCAGGTGGACAACCTGCTTTACTATGGTCATCACCATGGCCTGCAGAGGAATCTTGGCTCTGGCACCTGGAGCACCTCCTCCCCCTCCTTTTCCACTGATCTTGGTGTTTCCATGTTGTTTCCCTCACATGTTCTCATCTCCTCATCTTCTCTAGCTGGAATTCAAATTACCAGCTGTGTTTTGATTTTCTTCTTAAATATGTTATGACAGAGACATTACCACCATCTCTAATTGGCCCAGGCTTAGCCAGAGGCATGTCCATCTTCAGAGCCATCAGGGATTGGCTCTGCCAGACATGGTGGAAGCTTCTAGGAGCTTCTCACAGAAGCCACCTCCATGGCCCCCCCACTACCAAGAACCAGGCCACGCAAAACCAACCAATGATGAAATCATGCTTCAGAACAGCTGTGGTGCTATTTCCAGCTTAACATAAACATCTACAAAAAGCCTTGATAAAAGTCTCCAGATCTGTATATCATTCAAAAGACTCTTGCAAATTAAGAGAGACTATTCAACACATTCTTATACTACATGTAGTAATGCATATGAACCAAGGAACAAACTGGCTGATGAAATGTAAAAAAAATCATGGAAATGCATGAGACATTCTGATAGAACACATACTAGAATGGTGTTCTGCAGAAACTGTAGTCAGTCAGTTAACTTTGGTGCCTGCAAATGACTCTGGCTTAGTCAAAAAAGAATGCTTGCTTTAGACTAACAACTTAATGAAAATATTTCTATTCAATGGCTCTTCCACTATATTAGCATCTTATTATTACTATGCAAGATGGATAGTTAGCAAACCAATGGTATATAAATTTCTGAAAGAGAGGATTGCACATAACACAGAACAAGAAAGTTTTCATGCTTTCTGCACTTAAATTATTGCCCAAATAGAACAGTGTGTTTTAACAGACGCTACACTAGTTGGCAGAAAACTCACAATGTGCACCTGAACAGAAAATTCATTTCAGGCTGTGGTGGTGTATTCCCCCTCCCACACTCCTTTCCAGGCTGCAGAGTGATTGAGATTTTTTGAGTGATCTCAAGCACACTCATTCGGGACACAGGCATCAGGTACCTACCACGTGCCTGTAGTGAAACTTACTTGTATTCTACAGGAGTCAGCTCAGTGGTCCATTAGAGAATCATTTTAAGATTTAAGTCTATGGTAATGGTTTCTGTTTTTCATAGGAAAAATCTCTGAGCATTAAACTCTTGACCCAGTGACACTTCACATTAAAGGAACTTCAATGGTTAAAGCAAAAAGAACTGCCTGACCAAGAGGCAGCCTGCAGTAACATCTCCAGTTGCTAGGAAATAAGCCTCCTCTCTTCCTTAAAAATTGCATCTGTATGACACTGTGCTTGAATAGTTATCAAGGAAAGCTAACAGTGCTTCAATATAGGTATTTGATGTAAGAGACTGCTACCACAACACAATGGCCAGGAGACCACTACTAAGGGAAAACTCCCAGAAAGCTGGCTTACCCAGTATCAGATCAGTCACCTCTCCAAGTGGAAAACTGCTTTTCATGGTCCTAGAAGGAATGGGGTTTAGTGCCCACAAGCAATTCAAAGCAATTCTGTAAGTGTCTCTTTCTATACCTCTTGGCTCACAGAATACTTTTTTTTTTTTTCAGGTCCATAAGAGGAATAAAATACTCTTTTTACCTCCTCTAAGAATTATTTAGATTCTTCTTGATTACATAGCTAGACATGCACATGGCAACTCCTTAAATGAAGTTTTACTGACATGTCAGTCAGCTAGTTAAGACATGGGAAATATTTTAAGAGTACCTACACTCAGCCAAATTAAACACTTTCAGTTTAACAGTTACACTTTTATCTTCCAGCACAAATGAGAGAAACTTCGATGAAGGTTGACTCTCTGCCAGTATGCACAAGAGTCTCAACTTGCTGCAGTCTTTCAGAGTACTCAGTAAGCACATGCTCCCCAAGGGTGGCAGGTCAGTGCCCTCGGGCCAATTCCTTCATACCTGAGGGAGTGTATAATGAACTCTGCAAAGGAGGCAAATGACAAACTGAGCTCCTCTGTCATGTAGATGTAAGTGATTATGGTAGGAGCAACATTCAGAAATTAGTCACTAGTCAGACATCTGTCTTAGCACTTAGCTTTATTCTAAAGTGGAAAGTTTCCTCTTTTCCTGAAAAAGGAACAAAACCTGAGGAACAGACATCAAACTGAGAAGAGCTGTTTTCCCTCAGAGAACCTAATTTTGTACTCAATCCTAAATCTGTTACATTTCCATACATGTCCATGAACAGACTTTCTTGTTCCTTTTCTTCCTAGATCTCCTGCTGTTATGTGTTCTGTCACAGTGTTCTATGAAACATCTCAAGACTAAAACAGCTTGCTATAAAAATCAGTGCCGATACCCTGCAACCCTTCCCTCTTCCAAACCCTTTAGCGAAAAGGGCAGTGCAGTTTCAAACTCTACACATATCTTAGGAGCTTTCTTAAGCCAGGACCAAAAAGTAAGGATAAGAGACTCCCCCCTCACCCAAAACACTTGCAGTAAAAGATAATTTAAGTTACACCAGAATATTGTGAATACAACCTTTATAAAGCATGGGTGGCACTAGAGCATGAGAAGACTGTGGTCACTATGATAAACATTCAAGAGAAACAGCATCTTGGGTGAGCATTTCTGCAGAAAATCCCTGTGGAACAGGACAATAGGACAATGTGCTGAAGCGCACTAACAAATGTTAAGTATGTACAACTGACACTGAGGTCTGTATACTATACAACAGCAGTGTGTTGGACAGTTATCCCAGCTTTCCTATAAACCAACTCTCATCCCGACAGACATACTAAGTTGTTGGTATTCATACCAACAGACATACTCAGCAACAAGCTCACCCCAATCTCCTTGTTTCAGGATATGTTTGTTAAGACAAAGGGCGGAGGGGGGAAAGTCTTGGAATCAGAGTATTAAAGCTAGCTGCCTGAGGCCTGTGCCTGAGGCACAGAACTATGTGGGATGTCATAACTGCTGAACAGCATCAATTATGGTCACATCAGGATGCTGGTATCATTTAGTCACCTAAAAGGCCTAAGTTGAAATTATTTTTTTTAATGGCCCTTTCCTCAAGCAAATATTAATGCCCCAAACAACCATCCTCAGCCAGCTGACAGTAAAAATCAGGAACCATCAACCTAGCACACAGCAGTGCAATTTATAAAAGCTATAGAAGCAGCAGACAGAACTCAAGCTGCTATGAAACTTTTGCTGGAACAAATTTGGTAAATCATATTTATATTCGATGTCAGTTCCTTTTCCAGGCCAGTGCATTTAAAAAAAAAAAAACAAACAAAAAAACCATTAAGAACTGTAAACAAGAAAGGCAGGAACCTGACACACCTTCAGGATTGTTCACTCAAGTAAGCATCTGATGATCATTAACGGGAACTACCAGTTCACAAAACAGCTCCAGCTATGTTGGAAAACATACTAGTTTAAAAATTTTTTTGTATGATTTTAGCCATATATATCTTTGCCCCAGGGGAAGGAAACTGAAGCTTCTTTCCAGGGCACTGTTTCTCTAGGTGAGGCCTGATGGGCTTAGCATTTCCACAGACTGGAAATGGGAGTAGCTCCAGCAAGATAAGGCCATCTAAAGAACATCAACAGAACATCAGCAGCCATCTACGGAACATCTACTCCAGACTCTGCCTCTGGCAGAATTGGAGACATCTCCTCTGGAAAAGAGGGATAAGAAAATCAAGGAATGAAGATCTAATTAACATCAGAAGCGAAGAAATCCAGATCCAATAGGAGACCAAATACTGAGAACTATACAACTTGAGACCAATGAACACTGACCCAATTAGCTTCTATGAGTTTTGACTGTGTAAGAGATCTGAAAAATCTAGAAAAGGTCATGTGTCATGGAATAATTCTCTCTGCACACCCGGGCTATGTGTGGATAAGATGATTTCTGTGGTACATCCTGGCCAGAGAATAAAGTCATGCCTTGACTCTCTAACATTAAAAATGTTGTTGGGAGGGTTTTTTGTTTTTCTCGCCATTTCGGTGACAGCTAGGCAAACTGAGCAACTCTCACATCTGGCTTACCAGTGACTCACGGCAGCAAAAAGTAGGAATGCTTTTCAGGTACTCATCACAAAAACCCAAAAAGCGTGAAATACAAACTATTCAAAGAAACTAAGCTTTAGACAACTGAAAAAAGACACTCTGTGAAGCTGCTGTTGTATTGTAGGATAAAATGGCAGTTTGACTAAGGCAACTGAAAATCCATTGCACTGGAGCTCCTTCCACAGTCCCTACTCCCATGCCTAACAGCAGAACTACCATCCCTTCTGGGACCTGCAGGAAGTACATTTTGATTCCTCCTATTTCTATCAAATGGAGCCTACTACTAGCACAGAACATCATACAGATCAAAGAAGTGACACAAGTGAAAGAAGGAAGACAAACCTCGTAACTCATCAGTGACTTACAATCTACTACAGAAACTAGCTTTTAGTTCATATGATTCTGAAGGTAAAAAAGGATTAAGTTGATTTAGTAGACATCTAGAGATAGTTGCTTAATACCAGCTCCAACCATGTCCTATATGAGGCCAAGAGACTAATTCCAGCTGCTCAGATGGAGTTTCTGCAAGAGAAATAAAATCACAGCAGCATTTGACTGCCTGGCATAGAGAAAAGACAGGACTGAACAAAGAAAAGGAAGTAAAATAAAACCAAGATTTTATTAATCATAACCCATGGTATAATACAGCTTCATGGATCAGTTCGTATGTCAGCAGTAACTTCTATAGTCACTGAATCACATTTGTCTGATGATGTCAATAAGATAAACCAGTTACATTATCAGCACAATCTAGGAGTCAAAATATTTTCCATGCCGTAATATACCATAATGGCATAGAGAGCAGGATTTCTTTAAGTTTTCATTTTGCCTTGTACCAGAGCATAGGGTAACAAGTCTGGCACATAAATCTTGCCTTCTGAGAAAAAAGAAAACTTTACCTATGGCCTCAATCTACTTAGAATCATACAGTATCTTGAGGTACAAGGGACCCATAAGGATTACCAGCCCAACTCCCTGCTCCTCACAGGACTGCTTCTCTTCTGCTGCATAACAATATGCATTATTTTGACTTCTTTGAAATGTTATTGGATAGCTGGCAACAGCTACAGGAGACTGAACTTTATGCACTTCGTTGTCTTTCACAGTCTTATGTTCTTTCCTACAACTCGCTGCAAATCTTCAATACCTCTTCACTATACTCTTAGTCTTCCAAAAGGCTAACAAAACCAAAAAACACCAAATAAAACCCCTTCCATCCCACGTAATGTAATGGCACTAAATTATTTAACTACTGAAGCATTACTTTATAGTATGTATAGCTATTAAATATTGCGATTCCCTGCCACTGTTGTCCGCAGGGACAGTGCGAAGAACGACACAGAATTCAAGTCCAGGATAAATGGCATTATTGGGTGCTTGACCATACACCTCCCAGAGTGATTGGCTGAATGCTACAATGCCTATTTCAAAATATTTTCTTCAGTGAACCAAAACAATATCCACTGCATTCTCACAACACCCTGCACCTGCAAATAGTTTACAAAATAGCAAACTGCCTCTCAGCTAGTTTGCACGAGAATGGAGATTTTCACAAGAGACTGTAAAAGGCGGAAAATTTTTCCGCTAGCCTCTTCAGCATCTACAATTCCCCATCTCCCTATTTTCCCATTTCCACTACTAATAATGCTACTACTATCTACCACTTTCACAGTACTTGCTGCAAGCCAAAGGAGTAGAGCAGAACAGGACAGCACTCTCACATAGTGCTCTCCTTGTCTTTCTACATGTCTGATACCACACTGAGCTCTGCTAGTATTTACTGTTCCCTGCACTGTTAGTTGAAAACACTCAAGCAATATCTAAACCATCCTGCTTCGGTGCTAAGAAGACACACTCAGCTCAGAAAGATCATCTAGCTATGTCTAAGCAGCTATGCTGTGTGTCCACAGGCCACAAGGATGACACTTTTCTCAGTTTATCTGCTCTTTGATACCCTGAAAGCAAGCAAAAAACCAAACTAAGCTTGCTGAGATTGCCACAAATGCAAGACACACGGTAGAAGCAACATTTTAAGCAGATATTCAACTTCTCAGAAGTTCCCTTTACTTAAAATGTCTAACACTTCACTTGAGAAATATGCTTTTTCCAGATTTGTCTAATACAGGATTCCAGAGTCACATTCAGACTTTTTAGGGATGCCTGTGGACTATTCCAGACTACCTGAAAATGCACCTGTGCAGAAGAGCTCCAATGAATGTCACAGAATCAACTGTGTTGGAAAAGACCTTTTAGATCATCAAGTCCAACCTATGACCTAACACTACCTTATCAACTAAACCATGGCACTGAGCATCACATCCAGTCTGTTTTTAAACACCTCCAGGGACAGTGACTCCACACCTCCCTGGGCAGACCACCCCAGTGCCCAATCACTCCTTCTGCAAAGAATTTTTTCCCAATGTCCAGCCCAAACTTCCCCATGTGCAGCTTAAGACTCTGTCCTCATGGTCTCCCAGTGGTTGCCTGGGAGAGGAGGTTGACCCCCACCTGACTACAACCTCCTTTCAGGGAGATGTAGAGTGTGATCAGGTCTCCCCCGAGCCTCCTTTTTTCCAGGCTAAACAACCCCAGCTCCCTCAGCCGCTCCTCCTTCACTAGCCTTGCTGCCCTTCTCTGGACATGTTTGAACATCACGACATCGTTCCTAAAGGATCCCCTTCATGGGGGGCCCAGAACTGGACACAATACTCAAGGTGCAGCCCAACCACTGCCAAGTACAGTGCCAGAAGCACTATCCTAGTACTGCTAGCCACATTATTTCTGATACAGACCAAGATGCCACTGGTTTTCTTGTCCACATGGACCCACTGCTGGCTCATGTTCAGTCGGCTGTCAACCAGTGCCCCCAGGTCCCTTTCTGCCTGGCCGCTGTCCAGCCACTCTGTCCCTAGCCTGCAGTGCTGCAGGGGGGTTTTGTGGCCAAAGTGTAGGACCCAGCACTTGGACTCACTAAACCTCATATTGCTGGATTCAGCATATCGATCCAACCTGTCCAGATCCCTCTGCAGAGCTCTCCTACCCTCCAACAGATTGACGCTCACATGCAGCTTGGTGTCATCTGCAAATTTGCAGATGGTGGACTCAATCTCCTCATCCAGATCATCAACAAAGCTATTTAACAGCCCAACACTGACCCCTAGGGGACACTGCTAGTGACTGGCTGCAGCACCATTCACCAGCATTCTCTGAGCCCGGCTGTCCAGTCAGTTCCTAACTCAAAGAACACCCGCCCAAGCTGTGGGCTGACAGCTTTTCCAGGAGTATGCTATGGGAGACGGTGTCAAAGGCCTTGCTGAAGCCCAGGTAGGCAACATCCACAGCCTTCCCTGCATCAACCAAGCAGGTCACCTGGCCATAAAAGGAGATCAGGTCACTCAGGCAGGACCTGCCCCTCCTAGACCCATGCTGGCTGGGTCTGATCCCCTGGGTGTCCTGTATCGCCTGTCCATGTGATCATACTCAGGATGCTCTGTTCCATAACCTTGCCAGGCACTGAGGTCAGGCTGTGTCTTGGGGTGACTTTATGATGTGTATCTCATATCGCTGCCCTATGCCCAGAAATTAATTTTTGTGCCTTTCTATGCCTTTAAGCCGAGCCTGAGAGGGGGAAGGAAAAACTGAGCAAAACTTTTTCAAAGCAGTTTGCAGCTTGTTCAAGGTCACACAGAGATAGCAACTTTTTTTTTCAGCTGTGGCAGGAGAGCAAGAGGGAAGGGAAGCACCCGGCTTGCTTTTCTTTCCAGTTGGCTTTTGGCAATTTTTTTTTTCCTCAGCTCCTTTTCCTTCAGAGAGTTGAACTTTTGTTTTCCTGGGACTTTGGTTTTTCTTCCTTTTCTCTCTGCTGGACTGTTTCAACATCATAATACATTGGGAGGACTTTCCACCGAGGCCTTGGCCCTGGAGGTGGGCCCACCTCCTCATCTCAACTCCAAGGAGGGGGAAAGAGAGATCTGCAGAAGGACTCTGAAATTTTCCCAGGTTTCTCTCAGCAGATTGAGAGGTTTTATTATTTAACATAATTATCTTTTTCCTGTGTGTTTGTTAAATAAATAGTTTTTATCTCTTTCACTTTCCTTTGAGGAAAATTTATTTACTCCCGAACCTGGTGGGGGAGGGGTGGTTGTGACCTGCCTTCTCTCAGAGGATATATTTCTAAATTTGGCCAAACCGGAACAGGCTGACAGGCCTGGAGGTTCCTGGATCCTCCTTCTGGCCGTTCTTGTGAATGGGTGTCACATCAGCCAGCTTACAGGCACCTGGGACCTTCCCAGTGAGCCAGGACTGATGATAAATGATGGAGAGCAGCTGGGTGAGCTCTTCTGACAGCTCCCTCATCACCTCAGGATGGATCCCACCTGGTCCCACAGACTTGTGAGCATCTAAGTGGCTCAGCAGGTCTCTAATTGTTTTTTCTGGATTACAGGGAGGGGCTATTCTGCTCCCCATCCCCATCTACCAGTTCAGGAGACCAGCTGTCCTGAGAACGACCTGTCTTTCTGTCTTTCTGTTGAAAACTGAGGGAAAGAAGGAGTTAAGTACCTCAGCCTTTTCCTCATCTTTAGTTACTATATTCCCCCCGCATCCAATGAAGAATGGAGGTTGTCCTTGCCCCTCCTTGTGCCATTAATGTATGTATAAAAACATTTTTTATTATCCTTCACAGAAGTAGCCAGATTAAATTCTAATTGGGCTTTTGCCTGTCTAATTTTCTTCCTACATGACCTAGCAACATCCTTAAACATTTCCTGAATTATCTGCCTCTCTTTCCAAAGGTGATACACCCTCTTTTTCCCCTTAGTTCCTTCAAAAGCTCCTTGCCCATTCAGGTCAGTTGTCTTCCCCACTAGCTCATCTTTTGGCATATAGGGATACAGTCTGCTCCTGCACCTTCAAGATTTCCTTCCTGAAGGATGTCCATCCTTCCTGGACCCCTTGTTTTTAAGGGTTGTTTCCCAAGGTACTCTCTGAATCAGTCTCTCAAACAGGCCAAAGTCCACCCTCCAGAAGTCCAGAGCAGAAGTTTTGTTAATGCCCGTCCTCATTTCACCAAATATTGAGAACTCTTATTTCATGGTCACTGTACCCCAAACGGCCTCCAACCACAACATCTCCCACCAGCCCTTCTCTGTAAACAGCAGATCTAGTGGAACTCCATCCCTAGCAGGCTTGCTCACCAGCTCTGATAAGGAGCTATCCTCCACACACTCTAAGAACCTCCTAAACTGCCTCTGCTCTGCTGTGTTGAGTTCCCAGCAGATATCTGGCAGGCTAAAGTCTCATACAAGAACTGGGGCTGGTGATCTTGAAACATCCTCCAGCTGCTTGTAGAACAATAAATCTACCTCTTCATCCTGGCTGGGTGGTCTATAACAGACTAGACTCCCACCAGGATGTCAGCCTTGTTGGCCTTCCCTGACTCTTCCCATAGGCACTTGATCTTACTGTCAAGAGCCTCCCTAATATACAGGGCCACCTCTCCACCTCTTCTCCCTCCCCTGTCTCTTCTGAGGAGCTTGTAGCCAACCATTGCAGCGCTCCTGTCATGCAAGTCATCTCACCACATTTCCATGATGGCAACTACACCAAAGCTCTCCTTCTGTACCATGGCTTCCAGCTCCTTTTGTTTGTTACCCATTATCCTGGTTTAAAGGACAGGTGTCTGCCAAGGAAGGCAGTAACCTCCCCTGGAATGGAAAATATGACCCCCTTCCCTCCAAACTATTATAACCTTGAAATTATGGGGCTTTCAGGCAAAGATATGGGAAAAGGAATGAAATGTTTTAGTAGTGTGTATGTGTGTGTGTGTATATATATGTATAACAAGGCAAACAAGCAACAACAGCAGCAACAACAAGCAGAAACAGACACCCAGTAGCAACCTTCTCTCAGCAGTCAAGCACTTTTCCCTTCGGTGTAGTTACGGTCACAGCCGGCAGGGGCGCTGTTCGCTCCCGGCCAGGTTGGGCAGGTGTGATGGCTCCCCCGCGGCTGCAGGGGGCGCTGTGGCGCGAGCTTGGTCATCTCTCTCCATGCAGTAATGGCAGGTGAGCTGGCAGAAGAGATGAAAAAGAGGCTTCCTTTGCAAACCCACAGGGGCAGCTGGTCCCAGTGCCCCTCCGGATGGTGAGATGGGCTGTAGCAGGGATTTCGGAGCAGCAGGCTGGAATGGCAGAGGCGAGCGGACCCCAGGGTGGCAAACAAAATGTAGCAGAAACTCCGTGGCCATAGCAGGAGCCAGAGGGGATCCGGCGGACACAAAAACCCTGAAGTAGCAGCAGAAAACAGCGAGGCTGGACAGCGGCAGCCGGGCTCCTGCAAAAAGCCGGGAGATGCTCCTTTGGAGGGCTGGGGAGGGTGTCAGGGTCCCGGGTTTTCCCCTGAAGCACCTGAGCAGATGGTGAGGGTCCTTTCCAGTGAGATCGGGTGTTAATAAGGTCCCAGTTCAACAGCTGCTCTTAGGAGCAAAGCCTCACCCACAGTAAGGAAGAAGCAGTAAAGGACAAAACTCCACGGTGGCAGCAAATTCTCCCCGGTAGCAACAGCGCTGTCTCCTCCAGTTCCGAGAGCAAGAGAAAGCTAAGAGCTGAGCCCAGTCCCTCACCTCTCAGCCAAAATCTCATGGTATCTCCACACTTCCCAAGAGAAAGCCCCTGAGCTAAGAGACTGTAGCCAGCTGCACCCTTCCCCTCACCTTGGCCACTTCTTTTGTCTCTCATAAGTATCCTCATTACCATCTCTTAGGCAACAAATAGGAGAAAATTACCTGAAAGAAAATTATCCTAACCTCCAAAACCCATGCTGCATGCATTAGTGTACATGCACTTTAGCAGTGCTGCTGATTCAACCCTGACTCTGGCTTACCACACTTGGGCTCATCTCTGGAGAGCCTGGTTTCATCCTGTTCTCCCTTCAAACTTAGTTTAAAGCCCTCTCAGTCAGCCCTGCCAACTCATGGACTAGAATCCTTTTGCCCTTGTTATATAGATGGAACTCATCCGATTCTAGCAGGCCAGGTGGCATAAAACTTGCCCCATGATCAAAACACCCAAAATTCTGCTGATGGCACCAGCCCTTAAGCCATTCATTGATAACATGGGTTCTCCTGCTGCTTTCGTAATTCATCTCTGCTACTAAAGAAACCAAGCAGAACACTATTACAATATCCCGCAGTGGCAGGGAGGAGAAGAGAGATCCAGCAGGCAGGAATTGTGCAGCAAGATTGATTTATTTAATTATTTTACAAACTCTTTTATAGACTCTTTTCTTCATAGTCTAATTGGAGAAAGGATCAGCCACCCCCTGGGGCGATTGGCTAAAATCCTAAAACATCCATTATCAAAATATTTTTCTACTGTACCATAAACAAAGCTCTGCAAGGTCGCAGGTGTTCATAGTTTATAGAACTCTGCTAATATCTTCTGAGAGAGAAAAGTATCTCACGGGACTGGAAAGAAGCAAGAAAGATTCTTGCTAGCAGCAATATTGTATCCACAGAACACCACCTGCACTCCTGCCCCATCAACCAACTGAACCAGACCCTTGAAGTTCCTTTTAATTACCCTGGTGCCCTTCTTGTTGACCTGACCGCTGCCACCCTGAACAACCAGCAGTGGGTAAAGGTATCCTGTTGCCTTTGCTTGCATCCAATGAGGATGAGGACAACTCTTCTGAGTATCTATTCAGATCTAGCTAAATAGACAAATATGTACAAAATAATGACCTCTAAGAAATCAATAGTTTCAGGTTGCCAAGTGATCTCAGAAATGGACACCTACATACTGCCCAATTCAGCACAGTCAGAGATGTGTCAAACAATCAGTTTGTCAGCAAAAACTTCAAACAAAATTTAAAGCCAAAGCACTTAAACTATTCTGTCCTATTCCTGATGAAGTCAACAAGCAGTCTGACCTATATCAAAGGTCATTCCACGCTGAAACAAAAATGCATAGCAGCAATCAATAATATAGGCGCTGCTAAAATGAGCCACATGGGTAAGAAGCAAATTAATCTATAATGGAGTCCACACAGATGCATATAAGGACATCAATCCTACTGGAATTCACTCCAGTCCTACAGAACAGCTCTTGGCCTGCCGCATGTAAAGGAGTTTGCAAAGTCAGCTAACCCTTAACCCTTCCTGGTACACAACTTTTCAAGTAAGGAACTCTTCAACAGATGGAAGTTTCCAGGAATATGGGCCAATTTTGAAATGGAAGTCCTTTTAAGCAGAAATACACTTAGAGCAGTAACTGTTCAACTGGATGGCCTACCACCACTGCCAATGAAAAACTCCAAGGCAAGATGTTAGTACAGAATGCAATTCTTTTCAAGATCTGCTGGAGATGGGATTAAATGCTGTTTGCAGTTGTCTTAGTTTCTTTGGCCAAGGATGAGAGGTGGGCAGAGCCTGGAACCATATGAGCCTAGGCTATTATTCTATTACTCCCACTTCATCACTGGGGTGCAAAAGTAAAGGATTCTCACTTCTGGGAAGAAGGGGGCATGGCTTTGGGGGGAGGAAAAAGGGAACGTGCAGAGGAACCGCCACCACTCTTGTTCCTTTCTTCCAGGGGAAGAAAGGAAATGGAATGGTGGGATGGCTCCAGTCCTGCCAGACAGGTTTGTCCATCACTGTTTTCACTGTCTCAGGCTTGGGAAAGGAATATGAGTGAGGATAATTTGTCCACCATTGTTTCTTTTTTCATTGTCCGGGGCTTGGGGAAAAGACATAAGGTGTGCTGACACTGCCTTTTTAATTGTCTTGAGAGGTGCAGTGGTGTGGTCTTTGGTCCTGCTGAGTTTCTTAGAGAGCATTTTTGCATGTAATCACCTTCTTTTATAAACTGTTGTTATTGGTATTGTTGTTGTCACTGTTCATTTTCTTATCTCATTGCTGTTTTCAAGTTCTTATTTCAACTCTGCCTTTGTCTCCCTCTCACCAGAGGGATCGGGGAAAAGGGAGCTGAATGGGGCTTAATGTTTCCAGCTGAGTTTAAACCACAACAACAGTTCAAATGTTTACTGGGTTTGTAAGTGCACCCAAATCCAGCCTGCCATATCCTCCTGCCTATGGAGGCTGTTAATGCCATTCAGTTCCGTGGATGGAATTCCAGTATCTTTTTGTTCTCCTTTAATTTTTAAGACAATATTTTAAACTCTTCTTCCCTTCTATATTATTTTTAACTTTAGACTACCAGAGGTAAACTTCAGTCTAGTGCACTGTTAATGAAAGACATAAAATACCTACAAGCACTTAATGGTAGCACAAATGGGAAAAAAATTCAGAGTAAAGGAAGAATTTAACAGAAGACATTAGAAAGACTATATTACATAAAGTGACACTAGCACCTTCTTTTCCTCACCTCCCAAAAGTTTCTGATTCAAGATCTTATTTCCATAGTCTAAACACAAAGTGCTTCCCAGCCTAGAGTTAATAATACTCCACACTGCCGTCCCACATGAATCTTTTAAGCCTCTGAAAAGTGAGGACATACTCAATTCCTCCCTGTAAAGCATTCAGGAAAACATTGAAAAGCACAGTTATGAGAAACAAACCACCTCAGGAAGAAAAATTTCTATATTTTTATGATGAAAAAAGAAATAATTCTTAAATGGAGTTTCAAAATATTCGAATTGATGGATAGTACAGCCCAAGCAGAGGTGCATCGGTGGTATTATTCAAAATGCCAGTGAGACCGTTTCATAATAATTATTATTTAGCAATATATGAATACTACTGCACAGTACAATTTAAAATGCAACTCTTTTCTGACTTCAAATCACTGCTTACTCACCAAAACTGCACCAAGTAATTTCTGAACAACCACACATCATCTCTAAAAACACGCTCTTACCTTCCTCAGTTTCTACTGGTTGCTGGGATAGAACTTTAAGAAGAACTGGATTTTTCCATACCCCTTCCCTTGTGATATCCACCAATATTTGGAGGTTGTTATTCCCAAATTCCAGTAAAGCATCATGTGAATCCTATAAAATGTAAAAAAAAAGTCATTAAAAGTCTTAGCTAAAAATAAAGCCAATGTAATTTTATATTATCTATCCTAATATTTCACTATATTCTAATACTTTCACACTATTCCTCTCAGTCATTACTGCTTTGACAAGTTTTCATTGGGATTTTAGTAGTTCCATGTACTTTCACTTCTCTAATCCTACAGCAAAACTTTCCCATTTCAGACTACTGAGTTGACCGAAATGGCTTAAATCCAAAAGCTTATTCTGCAGTTGTAACTCTTCTGCAATTTTTATGTTTCTCCATGTACGTGTGTATATAAAAAAAAAAAAAAAAAACCAAAACCCAAGAATTGTATAAAAGACAAAGGATGATTTTGTATCAAAGCATATAATGCTATTGAAGAACTAGGAAGAAAAAGTAGTTTTCAAAATAAGTAACAAAATGGTAAGAGTCTAAAATTGTACATTTAGTATTAACACTAAAGATGAGCCGGTCAATTCACTTTGAGAATCATGAAAGACATCAGTCATTAGTTGGAGAATGCCATGGGAGATTTCATCATTAAGATGAAAACATCCTTCTACTGGATATGAAGATGCTATTTTCTTAGAAACTAATCTATGTCCAGTGCATTTACTCTAAGATCCAGGGGTTTCTGATCCTAACAGATTTGTTGCTGTGAAGCCTCATCCAGAGACTCTCCACAATCAGCAGGCCTCCAGGTGAAGTTCACTCACGAAACCTCTATACACAGCACACTGCTCAGAGTGATCAGGGCCCTACCACTTTGAATTCTGGAAATCTGAGGACTAAAGGAGGAATTAAAAAAAGACATTACACATGGGAAGAATCTAGAGTCTAACACAGAAAAGAAAGCAGCTTCAAACAAATTCCAGGCATTTCATGTCCCTAGTAGGAAAACAGATGTAGGATGACTTGAACTCAAAGAACTAAAATATCACCTTTCAGAATTTCCTAACACTGACAAATAAAGCCAACTAACTGTAAGCAATTTGTGGCTACACCTTCAGTAAAAATGCTTCTCACAGCAGATCTTAAGTTCAATACGGGGCAATGCCCCCTAGTTCCAGTGAGCTAAGTTTCAAGCTGTTCATATTTGTTAAAAATCTTTAACCTCAGGCTTACTTTTGATAGCCTCTGTTGTATCCTTCAGATATACTGGAATCAATTCTGTGTTCTGAATTATCAGAATTAAATGGAGCTAGTGCTATGACCACTAAAAATATGAGAATAACCAAAGAACTTTGTATCATGGGCTATCGAAAGACACCAATGAACCACTTTCCACAGTGCAACACACAAGACATGTTTAAGTCTGTGAGTTACCTTCTACAGCCAAGGGAATCTGCTATGAAAATGACCAACATTTTTCCATTAACCATTCACAAGAAAGAGCATCTTTGCATTTAACGATTAGATGTCTTTTAATAAACCAGATACTGATGTGCAATATCCAATATCAGATGTCATTTCAGACCATCTTCACTATTTTGACACAATAGTCTATTTCCTTTCTAATACCGCAGCAAACTGTACTGCACAAATCTCTGCACAAGAGAACTTGAATTTTAACTCTTGGGCAAAGCATCTCCCCACTAAGGAGTGAGGTTTTAGTCACAGTAAAAGACTCATGACAGGAAAACTACATTCTTACAGTGAAGGGTTCATTTACATTGATCCACAACTCTCTCAAATTTCTTGAAGGACTCCTCTGGATTATCTATGAAACCATCCTATCAGATACGGTACTTAATAAATCCCAAATTAAAGTGAAGCATAGTCAACACAGGGTTCTTCTCTCCTCACTCCCTGATTACATGTGTCTGCTCCAAGTACCCCATAGCATATTTGTGTATTGTATGTAATAAACTCAAGTACTAGAGCACCACTGAACTCTATGTCCAGCAGCAAGTTTATACAGATCCATTTTGTTCTCTGGACAGTCTGTCAGTCTCTACAACAGAAAATTATGTGTATGAACCTCTTTAGAGAGCCTGTGCGTAACTTTAGGGCATTCTTTCACTAAGCTGAGAATACAGGCAAAGTTAGAATCATTCCCAGCAAATACCAAGTGAATATTCCAACAATCCAAACGGGACCACAAAAAGATGTAGACACTCCTACAAAGCTCATTATAGCAGACAACTTACTGCTTGTTCATCTAGCACACAATGAATTGTGAAATTTTAGAGGGACAGCAAGAACACTGGGTAGTGTTCTGCAGCACAAGGTGTTAAGTATCTGGAGGAGACCTCAGAAGCAGCATAGGGAAGTCAAGTAAAAGTACGGCGTATTTTCTGTGTTTCTGTGTAAGCTGATAAGGTAGCACCCAAATGTACCCCTGATGCTAGAAATGGGTATTACTGTATTCCATAGCTAGGCCAATCTTCCTATGCTAGTCAGGACATTAAAGTAACATAATGTCCAGACTCACCTTTAAATAAACAGCATTTCCAGCTATAACCAGTCTTTACTGTAATAGGCCAAAGGGGAAAGGAGAAAGCAAACAAACCAAGCTATCAGCTGTCATTGTTGAAGTCCTTTCTACACATTCACAATCTTCAGCTAATCTTCACAATTAGCCTCCATGTCTCATAAAGTTTGGTGTTTGACAGGGACTTGGATGTGGGATATTGCAGAGAAGTTGTCGAGGCTTGCTCTAAGACTATTATCACTTGCTGCTCGCACACCTGGACACAAATCATACCACACTCTGAGGAAACACAAAGCTCTAGAGGCCAAGCTGACAGACACGTGGATCTCTCCGGTTTTCTTCACTTGGCCGACAAAAGGATGGACCAATAAAAGCTTGAGAAGAGCTAAACAGGACATCGAGTAACAGAAGACACTAGGGAGGCTGAGGTACTCCATAACTTTGCCTCAAATTTTCCTGTCAAGGTATGCACTCTGGCCTTCCTGGTCCCTGTCAACAGGGGCAGAGCTGGACGTGGGGAAGAGGCATGAACCAGCATGCCAGAGAACATCTTAATCACATTAGCATCCATGGTATCAAACAGAAGCCAAGGATGTAGATGGACATTATGGATATCACTGCAAGTCCAGTACAAGGCTCTGTAAGGTCATAGTCACTGGGGAAAGCTTTCTAGCAACTTGAAGAAATCACCAAGAGTAAGAAATCCTGGGGAACTACAGGCCAGTCAGCCTGTCCCGAGGAAGAACATGGGACAAATTCTCCTGGAAACTACATCCAGCAATCTGACTACCTTCTGTTGTGATAAGCTACAGATGACATAAGTCATACTTGGCAAGGCTTCTGACAATCTCCCATAGTATCTTTGAAACCAAATTGTTAAAATAAGGAAAAGTGGACAAAATACAGGTGAAAACACCAGCTCAAAAGCCAGACTTAAAAGGCTTGTGACAAACTACAAAACCCAACTGGCAGCTGTCTCCCACTAGCACTTCTCAGGGTCAACAGTGAGCTGGTATTTTTAACACATTTATTGTCTGAATAATGGGACAAAGCACATTCATTCTCTGCCAGCCCACAGGTGAGACAGAACCTGAAGAGCAGCTGACACTGTTGGGCAGGCAGCCATTAAGACATCCAACAGGCTGCAGAACATCGCTGACAGGTACTCAGTGAAGCTCAACACATGCAAATGCAAGTGCTGCATATGGTACAACCCCAAGTATCAGAACAGGTTGGTGGCTAGGTTCCAGTTTGGCATCACAGGTCTCTAGGGTCTGTCATTTAAGTGTAGGTCAACAGTGAGCTCTTACTGCAAACAAGGCTAGCTATGTTGAACAGTCTTGAACAGAGCATAATCAAGAGATTCCTGAAAACTTGAAATTCCACTGCAGTACAACACCTAGTTTGCAACTGTCCTGTACAATTCATTTGCCATAGTGATGCATGTCCAGCAAAGACCACCACCTTTAGAAGAGAGGGTGAAAAGGAAAATCTTAGAGCTGTCTTTATCTTCACTATATTGCCAGAAGTTAGTTGGAGCTGTCCAGCGAGGGAGTCATGTGAAATTCTGTGTGTGTGCGGGAAGTGTTTCCATATGTAAACATTCTGATTTTTAAAGGACTAATGACAGTTTGTGCATTTTCCATTTCTTAAAGACAGCATTTGGTGGGGCAGGATCCTGAGCACCCTGATTTAAGAAAGCCCTCTTACTCTGAGTGAAGAGGTGAATCAGCACTCTTCGCTCAGAAAGTAACCGAGCTTTCTTCCAGTGACCTCATGACTCTGCCACAACAGAAACCTTCAGAGAGCCGCAGATTCAACACACTGAAATTTCACTACGTCTGAAAGCACACTTTGTGGAAGTCAGTGCTTCTGCCCTACCATGAGCATTTTTGCAACTGCAAGAAAAAAAACAAACCAACACCAGAAGTGAGCAAAAGAGCACACATTAGGAGTTCTTTCCAAATGCAGAACTATAGTGCAGACTTCCACCTTCTAAGAACCATAAAATTAGAAGTCTCATAGCCGAATGCAACAATCAAGCAGTTTTGATAACTTTAACAATCTCATCATCCATAGCAGTACCAAAGATTTTCTGTAGATATTGCCCCAAAGTTAATTTTATTTTTAGATAACTGTTGTAACTATGTTCCAGCTGTTAGCTCATAGCAACCTGCTAACTGAAATCATTAAAGATCACACTACTTCTAAAAATGATTAGAAAGAAAGTAAAACTAGTGAGTGAGTTATTGGTAAGACTACCTCAAAAATCAGGTGCTGGTATTGGTAGAGGAGCTAGTGCTAATTGGCAGATGCAAAGATAGCCAAGTAGGCTGCTTGCAATGACTGATTTCTGGCTTTGGGCCTGAAATGTTACTCACAAAGCTAAGTCATTTAATTTAGCTGGACCCTAAAGATGCAAGTGACTTCACATGCTCTTGACCAGAACTCAAACTGCTCTTAGCTAACAGCACTGAGAGATTGACACACAAAGGTTTCAGGCTGTGTTTAAGCATTTGAGAACATCACTTAAGCAATCCTTAGGCTCACAGCTGTTCCTCCTCTCAAGTCTTTGCTTCCAGTGCAAGCTGGAACAGTGCACAAAACTCATCACAAAGACCCTCAGGGAAGAAGTGGGGGTTTTTTTGTTTTGTTTTGCTTTTTAAAATTAAAGCATGATCAATTCCCCAGTTTACACTGAGCTAAATGGCATGCCAATAGAATCAGCCAGGTGAATGACACCCAATGCTTAATACAATGCTACTGCCAAAAGATACTCAAGTTGTAGCCTCAGGACAGCTTTAAAAACATCACTGAAAAACAACAAACTGCTCTAACTTTGCATCCATGAAATATGTAACCACAGCCCAGTTTCTGTAACTGGCAGTTACTTCCTATGGGAAGTCTACAGATATTATTTTATCTTCAGTCTTGAGAATGATTAAGAAAACAGCTACAGGTGTGCATTTAGAAGAGATACTGGATCTTACCTAAAAAAAAAAAAAAAAAAAAAAAATCAATAGAAGCCCATTTTAACAACCTCTACTTTAGGCCTTTCCCAACTACATGTCACACAGCATTAAGTCTTTTCAACACAACAGGTTGCCAGAGCATCCAGTATGCATTCTCTTCCCTCACACTAACGTTACAGCCTTAACCTCTCTCAGTCTCAAGTGTAGATCAGGTCAAAGACTAACTCCAAAAACCCATCAGCATTTAAGAGCCTATGTGTTCAAACTTCACCTGGAAGACTGAACTCAATGAGCTTTACTGAGCTCTGCAAAGGTATTCAACATGGGTGTTATACCCGAGAAAGGGATGGAACTACCAGTCAAAGCACTGAGAAGCTAGAAGCCACAGCCTCAGAAACAGCCAGAGCAGCCCACTTATTGCCACCACTACTGGAATGACATGGCTGACAAAAAAATTTTTTTAAAAATCATACAACCTGGACACAGGTGAGGTACTGCTACTGAAAATACCACTGTCCCTCAGATTATGACATTCAGTAATCCAGATATCCAACGTAAACAATGTCTTCCCAATAGCAACTGTTCCCTAATCTGAGGGCTTCAGGACATAGTACACAGCCAGCAGAGCCCAGTCCAATTATGAGGATCATTCACATTTCAGTAACTCTGTATTAAGGGCTGAAAGTACCTAAAAGGTGAGAAAGAAGGGGCTTTTGATACGAGCAAACTGATTTGCTGCGTCAGCACTGTGCTTGAGATTCAGGGTGTCAATACCAAAATACCAAATATAAAATTCACCAACACACGTAGCATAAATAACTAACTATTGTCAGTACACTCCCCTTCCATTACAGTGCTTAGCTGAACCTCATTGGACCTGCTGAAGAATATAAAGCTAATATTAATGGGAATATTTGCAAAAATCTATTATGAATACATCAAAAGTCTTTGAAGAAATCTAATGCAACATTTACGTATACATATCTCATTAAGTTAGGACAACACCATAAACAGGTTCTAAAGAGCAGGACATAAAACATCTCATTCTAGATGAAGTTAGGAAAGAATAATACAGTAAGAGCCTATGGACAAAGTTCAAAAGAAAAGACAAGCCTTGAAACAGTTTACTGAAGACATGAGGACTTTTCAGTCCTGACAGTTTAAAGTGATCAGCATCTACCACAGCTTCACAAAAGTTTTTGGCTTATGCTCATACTAAACTCACAGTTTTTCTAAATAAAGCATTGATGCTCTTTTTAAGGCTTGAAGGGAACCCTGTTCCACAACCCACATTCAATACCCAGAATGACACATCCCTACTCCCACTAAAGACATCTTTGAATGCATAGTTTTACCTTCTTCACCTGACTAGATTATATCAATCCACACAGTACCTCTCCACTGAGCTCCTCCCTCAGGTTAACAGTTTACTTGTATCAAGAGCCCTGTTGTAATTCTGCCCCAATCCTTTCACTCATATTTTACAGCATTTCCCCACTTGTGTCTGCACCCCTTTGCTTGCTGCCACTGTATAAATCCATGCTGAGACTCCTGCCATACAATCTCATATCTTGTTTTCATTTTGCCAAGCTTCCTCTGATCTTGCTTAGGGATAAGGAAAACTACTCATGGGTGACTGCAGGACATAACTGCTGTTATTTATGATAACAGAACAAACAGGTTCAGACACCAAATAAAGATTTTGCCAGCATTTTGTATATAAGCTGGACATCAGTGACACTCCACTTTCAGGTCTAGGACAGTCCACACACCTTGGTGCTTTGAAATGCAAGCCCTCACTCACCTTTCACATTCCTGGGATGAAAATTTATTTGAAGTTTCACTGACTCCCATTATCTGCGTAGATTGTTACAGAGCAACAATTACTGCAGGCAGATCTGAAAAATACCTCCCATATTAGGGGTTATAGTCCTCAGAAGCCACACTTATCCGTTTTGTTAGGAAAGCAATAAGCATGTTTATATCCATCAGTCTTGGGCATGTGCTAACATACTATTCTGAGGTGCTTTCCTACTGGATGCAGAGAGAGATCTGCACATTAACATGGTCACACACAGGCTTTAAACCTACAAGACAGCTGGTAAGTGATTCCTATCTGAAGGTCTCTATTGCCCTCCATATGACTAACGTCCTCCTTCTGTGGTGACAAGTGGGTTCCTACTGTATTCCCAGGCAGGGGACAAGGGTTCTCATTCTCATATTTCTGCCAGAGTGCTACTTCAAAATCTTATTAGAAACACCTGTTTGTGAAAGTCCACAAACCTCTTCAGCAAGGTTTCAGAAAACCACCATGTTTAACCAGTTCACTATCTGAACGATGAGGAGCATTAGATGCATGCTAAACCTGGAAGATGTAGCTTCAAAAAGTCACTACAAAAGCCAAGTATATATTACTACTCCTGGCAGCAGCACATCTTAAATTTTCCCTAGTTCTAAAAGTTGACATGAGAGATCTGAGCTTGCACCACTCTTTGCAGAACCCCAGAAGATAAGGGCTCATCTGTATGTCTCAAACATCAATAATGAGATGCTGAGGACCTAACCAAGGACTGCTGGTAATAACACACAAGGATTGTTCGTACTAACACACTGTGAAAAAGAACAAAATGTAGCTGGAGAAGGGGCCATGTGGACGTAGGTCAGCACTTTTCCGTGAAAAACATCTTTGTTCTTGTTCCTGGAGATAAGCACAATACAATCCAGCACAAGTTCAGGAATGAGATTGAGAAGTGGGGATGGATGGAGCAGGGGGAACAAGACCACCCAAGACCCCTGAAGCTCTGACCCATTTTCAGAGGGGTCTGAAAAACTGGACTGCACATGACTGCATAGCTAATTTGCATACAAAGTGAGAAACCTGTCTTCAGGGCAGGAAAACCTATCTATGAAAAGGTACCCCAAATAAGCCTGGGTGGGAGCTCCAGGATCCTGGACATCCCATCAGCTGGACCAACAGTGGAACCAGGACTGGTGATCTCTTTTTCTCTCTTGTTCTCTCTCTTCCTTCTTAGCTTAGCCCTTTATCCAACCTCCACTGCTGTGTGCTTATACTGTAGGTCAAGGACTAACATACCAATTTCCATGCCGAGCATGTAATTTACTAATAAAACTTTGTGAGTTTTTGTGCATCCTCTGACTTCTGTAGATCTTTAAGGCCACAAGCATTTATGAATCTTGGATGCTCTGTCCCTCTTAAGAGTGGGACATCACACTGTTCTACCACTACCACTGGAATTTAACAGTTCCCTTCCAACGTATTCAGCATAAATAGAGCCATCTCATCGGACTAAAAACCTGCTCTCTATTGACAGAAGTATCAAAGTTCGATCACTCGCTTCAAAATCCTGGAAACGCACAGGTTTGTTACATCATAGAAATTACTAAACTTGGTAACAAGAATTCTCCCTGCAGATCCCTCCAGTTAAAAGCTAGCAACTTTTAGAGCTGCACTGTAACTCTGCTATAATAAATAAAGCCTGTATATGCCCTCCCATATTCTGAATATAAGACAACATCTTGTTTCATGTCTAGGCCATCTCAGTTATAAATATATATGCCTTTTAGTGTATGATAAGATCACAAGGCTTAAGGGAGACCTTATCACCATGTTCCAGTATTTAATGGGTAGCTACAAAAAATGACGGATATCCCCGCCTTTGTCCAAGAAAGGCTGGACAAAGCTGTCCTTGAGGTACTTTCAACCTAATACTCTGTGATTCTGATTCACTCCTCTTTACCCTACAATGACTGTATCAGTAAATTAAAGAAGAGCTACTTTGGAAACAATAAGTTTCAATGTCTTGCACCAGCCCTAATACAAAAGATGAAACTGTGGCTGACCACTCTTATCTGTGGAATCCCCACAAACGAACAGGTTGAGAGCACAGACCCAGCCTTTGGCCAATAGCCAAACAGATGGCATAGCTGGGCATTGTCAAAACAAACTGATACATCTTCAAACCTGGCTCTGGAGTGCTACAATGTCCATTGTGCTCTATTACAGTCACTAAAGAAGTCACAGGACTTATGCACTCAAAATAAAGGACAAATCCTTGACACCACTAAGGCCACAGGATTTAAACTCTACCTACCGCATTTCTTTCTATTACCAGTTACATGCCACACCCAACTGTTTTTAGGGTTCCCATGATAATAAATATTCCATGGTATTTCAGGAAAAGGAATTTTCTCCACACCTGAAATCACACAAGCACAGACTATCTCTGTCTCTTCCACTACTAGCAGGACAACAAAGCTCTACTAGATTGCTTCTCTCAGTTTAAAGTGACAGGTTTATTCATCTTCAGTCTACTGAAAAGTTTTCACACCTCCTGTTTCCTTGACTGCAGGCAAAACAAAAGTAGAAGCTCAGAACTAGCATCTTCAGAGCTAATGCAGCAGCATTGAAGCCTCAGAGACTGAGAAAATCCCCAGTCAAACGGGTATGAGGTCTTGTGATAAAGACAGCTGCAAGGTCTAAATTCACTTCCAACTATTTCCTGCTAAAGTCTTCACTTCAGTAACTTATAACTGAGATTAGCTTCCAACTTCACCAGTCAGTTAAAGCCAGAACAGGCAATAGCAGAAACAGAGAAGTCCCTGGTCCTGGAAGGGCCCATCAATATGAATACAGCAATACCACTCCTGTCTTTCACCTCCATGAGGAACGCCAGTTCTTGCAGACACCTAGGTACTACCTCCAGACTAAAACCCAGAAAACATCTCTTCTTCCTACACATTCTACATTAGCCATCTTGATTTGAGTGTAGGAATGTAGTAGTATGAACTTATTTTAGCACCACCTCCAAAGAAACACTTCTAAGAACCACCTGGACTAAAGACCTGTCCTACCATTTCCATCCCTCTCAAATCAGGTAGACATTTACCTGCCACTCAGACCTCCACAATAGCTCTGTTATCATCAAAGTAATGCTTCAGAGCTGTTAAATCACTTCATTTAACTCTGTCTCTCACACAAATCATTAGATCAAGACTTACTAAGGTTCTCTTGCTTAAGTTGCCATCAACTGTGTGGTTATAAATATGCTGTTGGGCCTTAAGACTCCCAATGCAGTTGCCGCAGTTAGTCTTTTGCTGCTCAGAAATTCTTGCTGCCTAGGTAACAGCAATGCAGGACAAATGGAACTCAGGGGAAGGGTAGAAGAGAAGGAATACAAATGCAGCCTTTTTTTTTTAAATATGTAAATTGGAAAAAAGAAATTCAGAACACTTACCTGAATGGATTGATGGAATCCTAACCACACCTCATGTGGCAATTCACTTTCAGGAATTGAAAGCAGTAGCTCAAAACAACTCCTGGAAAAGCAAAAGGCAAGTAAACAAGCTACCTGAACACATTCTCTTGTTACATTAAATAACACTTGTGACACATAGTATTCAGATAAGCAATGACAGTAACACTGAAACATGTTCAATTCTGCAAATCAATTAAAGGCCTGGAAACAGCCTGTAAATCAGGCATGATTCATCATATGGAACTCCTTTTTACTACACACAAGCTCACTAATTTTAGATTGTAGCTACTCTTATCATACAAGATAATACATTCCATGTGGCTCAGGAACATTGCATCACAGAATTTCTGTTCTTTCTTCTCAAAGGAAACCTAATAACCATTCTAAATAAAGCTCACTGGAGTCCAGCACGGTCTCTGCCTCGAGGGAGAATGAAAGCCAGCTTCACCTAACAACATTTCAGCACTTTATATAAGAAAATAAAACTGAAAAACAGCTTGACAGAAGACACACGCATCAGCACAAAAATGGATCTGGACAAATTATGTCAGGAGAAGCATCTGCACCAAGAAACACCTTATGAGCCTTTGATACCAACTGTGGGAGCATTCCAATACCTACAGCACAAACAGCGACCTGCCATGGCAGGACTGCTGCCTATACTGTTCTCAAACAGGACCTATCCAACCTTGTAAGGGACACGTGGATTGCCTAAAACCCTACTGAACAATTAGACCCAGACAAACTAAAAGTGTTAACCGTGACACACTGTTCTAGAGATACACAAGACTTACACACAGCAGAAGTGTTTTCATAAATCACAACAATATAAGGAAAGAAAACTAATCTAGGACACCACCTATAAAAAAATCACTGAATCACTGCTATAAGCTACATCTACACTGTTAGATAGTTTCAACTCTTGCTAATTTTTCTTCAAAACATCCTCTCTCAAATATTAAATAGAAGAATGACAGGGCAACACATTCGGTCTTATGGTAGATAGATTAGATAGACAGACAGACACACAGGAGAACTGAGCTTAGGGAAGTGGAAGAGATGACCATAAAGCAAACATGAGTTTCAGATTTGCTTAGTACTCAAAAACAATGTCCATCTTCCTCCTGACTTCTGATAAATGCACTGAACAGTTACCAACCAAATGCTATGCCTACTCAGTTTTTAACCAGATTCAGCAGTCATGTACATCAACAAGACCAAATGGATGAACATTGAATAAGTATCTGGCCATCCTTTTCACATTTCCCAAGTTTGAGTTCACTCCCAATCCTGGTTCCTTGAAACAGAGGTTTAGACCTGCAAAAGCTCTAAGCACTTTTATTAGATTGGCAAAAAATACAACAGCCTTCACCACTGTCATTCCATCATTATTCACATCATTAGGCATGAGACTGCTGATGATGAAAAAGCAGGCAACAGAACCACCAGATATTCCAACTGTCATAGGTTTCAACTTAATAAAATAATCACAACTTTGTTTTGCCTTGTACTCCAGCTTGGCAGTTAATTCACCAGCCCAAATGTTTAGACCCAGGTAGTTGCTAATAGGCTATCAAAACCAACTTTACAAAACACCTGAAATCTATTTTAACATAAAAAACCCAAACCAAACAAAAAAAAAACCCTCACCAACAAAACAACAGCAAGAAAACTAACAAAAAATCCCAAACAAAAAACCAACAACAAACCAACCAACTAAAAAAATCCCTAAGCATGTGTCCCATTTTCATCCATGTCACACAAAGACTCTACACCCAGTAACACATTTGCAAACTTCATGGTCAATGTGCTTTTGTAAAGTCTTTTGATGCATGCCTCACTTTCAGACTTAGTCAATCAATCCTACCTATGTCCACTTTCAATTCCTAGCATAACTTTTTCTAGAACATTGCTTTTTCATATATATGATATTGGATATAATATGCTATAATATCATTGAACAAAATGACAAAGCAAGCTTTTAAACATCATTTTTCTAAACTTAAGCATTAAATTGCTACTTGTACAGTGAAAAAATCTGCAATTACAGTTTCAAAGCATTGTATATGCAGAGTGAGGTAGTCTAGCAAGACAAGAAGATTTAATTCATGCCTCCAGAATTGTCTGTTGTAGTAACACAGGACTAATCTGAACCAAAAGGCAAAAGTTCTTTTGCTGCAAGTCCTCAAGTCTTCCTCAGGATCCCAACACAGAGCACTCTGGTCTGGAAGCCACTCCAAAAGAAGTCTGGAGCTCCAGATATATAAGCCACCACGTAAAACAACTTAGAGCACAATTGTAAAAGTAATATCCAGGATATTCCAATCACAATTTCCTTGGCAGAAAAATAATTAGAATTCTAAATCAATTAACTAAGTTTTTTTGTAAGAATTGATTCAAACACATAGCTGCATAAAAACTAGACAGCCTTCCCTACTGCCAAGAGGGACAACAGACTGTTTAGCTTAATTCTTTCTTTTGGTCCTTATTATACAATACTTTAAAACACACCTGTCACTGAAATCACATTTCCCTCTTTATTGTAATGCAACTAAATGAAGTTTACATGTCATGGCTAGGCCACAAATCAAAACACCAGGATCACGTCATGAAGTCAAGCCTTTCTAACCCTACTCTACCAGTACCACCACAATGCCTACCTATAAAAAACTCAATTCCAAACTTTAATCACAATTTTTGCAAATAAACTGTAATGGGTGCTTGAATTTTTACATTATTAGAAAAAATATTATTCATCTGAATAATATTTCAAAATATCTTTTTTGAAATTTCAACCTCGATTTCAAA
The DNA here is from genome assembly GCF_020740725.1 of Corvus hawaiiensis. Lineage (NCBI taxonomy): Eukaryota > Metazoa > Chordata > Aves > Passeriformes > Corvidae > Corvus > Corvus hawaiiensis. Next base: position 2,878,997 of record NC_063235.1, read on the forward strand.
ATATCTTTTAGGAAGAGGTGTCCTAGACATGAATTTCTTTATTTTGGAACTAATAACTCTATGCAAAATTCAACATATTATTTGCATACAATTTTTCTGTAATCACTTTATACCTCATTCACAGAAAGTTTTAAAATTAAATTTTAAAAACTTTGAGAACTGTGTTCATCTTTAGATTGTATTAGAACACTTTTCCTATTCTAATCTTCTTAGAGACAGAAAGATGACTCATTAGACATTGGATTATCAGCAGGAATTGTTCACTTGTTGCCAGGAATTATCCCGTGCTTATTAGGAGTTGAATTAGCTCTTAATGATAGACAGCAGAGGGGTAAATGCAAGCTAGTGAATCAAACTGCAACAGTGTATTGGGCTGTATTAGGGATGAGAACTGCTTTATTAGACATAAAGCTAAGTGTTACGTGTGCCTGCTCACAGAGTGCCGTGGGAAGGAAGGACACTCTTCCTGGAAGCAACACCAGTTAGGCACAACCAATAGGTGAGAGAGCTCCAAGCTTGAGGCAGACTGGTCTTACTGATTCAATACAGTTTTGCTACTTAAACCAGATGGCATTCAAATCTCCTTTCTCTTTTTATAATTGAAAAAAACCATACAAGCACCTTCTCAAAGTTGTAGAAGTGGTAAGCTCCCTTTCAGTTCAGTGCCATCGCAGCACACAGGAGAGAGTGAAAAGCAGTCAAATCATAGTTAATGGCAAACACAACATGACTTATGACTAAGTATTTCTTCTTTTTGAACTTTAATATATTAATCTTAGTATCATATAAACCATTTTCAGATGGAAGTAAAATTTTCATACTGATGGTAACATGACACTTCCCCTCACAGCAGCCTCAGAAATAAAGCACTTGCAGAAGTTTGAGTGAACAACCAGCTTCAAGGGTCTCCTGAGATTCACAAGGATAGCCAGCTAACTAATGGTCAGCGAAAGACATCTCTGATATGGCTAATTCTTTATTAATTCTTCTACAGACGCAATACCTTTGGTGAGGGGAATGCACTGTTCTTTGGGGCTGTGAGAATAACCTGCCCAAGTTCCACTTAAGCAAAGCAGGTATCACTTCATGGCCATGGTCAAAAAGAACATTCCTGTTTCCCCCCCACCCCCCACCTCCAATCGTTTGTCACATCTGTGATCTACAAGAGCCACCACTCCAAGCTCTCCTTTTGTTTCCTAATGTTAGGCAGTGGACCAACAATATCTCACAATGCATGAGCATCATGTTTCTTATGGGAGGCACAGTCCCTACATCATGTCAGCTGTACTGTGAACACACAAAGGACCTCAGCATGCAGCAGGGAAAAGCACAGTATACCGAGTTTTGCTGTTACTGGCTCACCCTGCTGAGAAGGATGCCAGGAGGAGGAAGTTCTTTTCCTCTTCTCAGGAAGAATGTTGGAAGGGAAGGAGGATTTCAATATGAAGTAGAGCACTTCTGCTTTGAAACAGCAAGTTTGCTCATTTCACTTCCAACTGAGGATCAAGTCTGAAAACACAGTGTGTATGACAACCCAACTGTCTCCCCAAAAATCACAATTACATGGGAACAGTATGCCTTCGTGTCCCTAACTAGGTAACAGTCTTCCTCCCCCATGAAACCTCAATTTTTATCTTTAATTCCCTGCTCTAACTTCTCTCTCACTCCCTTGGAAACTTACGAAAAAGAAAAATGTGGGAGAGTTAATTCAGTTATGCCATTTACCTCACCCTATCTTCCATCTCAGTCCTTGTATTTCTCATTCTTTAGATTCCTTTCAAATGTAATAGTTACAAGAAAGAAGAGATTCCAGCAAGTCAGCTTTTCTACTGTCCTCTAACACAAGGTTTTCTGAATATACAAGCTACAACAAACTCCTCACACTGAAAGCTGGAAGAAACAATACTAGCAAAAGCAGAATATTCTGATATTTCTCAAAAAGAGAAAAGCAATTTTGATACAGAAGTGGGATTTACACCCCAACGTATCTAACAGTGGCAAAAATATATAGAAAATATTCCAAGTAGAGATGCCCTGCTGCAAACAGACACTAACAGACAAACTTTTCATATTATGTAAATAGGAAACAATCAAATACACAAGCTAATTAATGATAACATGAGAAAGACAACAGTATTCTATCCTTAAGAGGACAGTTTGCAAAAACAATAAAGATACTTTGCCAAAAATGTGTATTACCTACCAGGTAAATGATTTAGCAGCTAAAGTCTTAGGTTTCCATAGTACAAACTTAAGACACACTTCTCCTGATTTCACATGCTTTCAAAAAACCCAAAACCACTCCTGGTTCACGTATTTCTCACAATTAAAAAGAAAATAATTCCAGGCATCATTTGGAGATACCTGGTTCTGAGCTTTCATTTATATTTCAAGTCAGTCCATCACAAAATTAAGCATTTGACCAAGGAGTTCACTGCTAAAGTTGTTCTTAAAGAGAATACCTGAGTTCAGACCACAAAACAAGAGACTGGCAACAAAAACAACCCAAAAAACAGGAACAGTCACAGAATCACTCTTATTCTATGATTATCTTCATATTCAACATTCTAGATCTTCACCCTCCCTCCTGAAATGAAACCTCACTAGCAAGGAATGACCAGCACATCACCTTATCCTTCTCAGGTTATACTGATTATACTCCAGTGTACATGAAAGCCCTCAGGCTACACTCTTCAATTACAAAAAGCTGCTTTGCACTTAAGACAGACTTTGAGGAACTACAAGTTATCCCAACTCAGCTGATGGACTGTAAAACGGTTCTCTATTCTGTTTCATGAATTGCTGTGCTTTAAGTCATGTCTAGTCTGCTTTGCAATCTTATAGCTCAACTCCGACTGCCATGAACACGAATCAGCATGTCCTTTTCAATAAGGGGCACGTTCAGAATGCCCCTGCACTAAAGGGGACAGAACACACAAAGCTGCAACTGCAGAGCAAGGGATACAGGTTTCTTAATCCATGCATGAAGGTCTAATATTGAAGCTTCTGTTTAATGAGCACTACACTAAGTTTCTTCTACAGAAAATACTTGCAGAATGTTTTAAGAATGAACAGGAAGAGCAGAACCTTCCTAATACCTACATGATTATCCAAATACAGAAGAACAAAGCCTTAGAACTTGTCCATGTTAATTAATTAAATGCTCAAATACATTTTTGTGGTATGATTAAAAATGTACCAAAGACATTTACTAGATGATAAATCGCAAATATAGTTGTCAAATTAAGCAATAAACTATTTCAACAGCTTGCCCTTTAATTTATAAAGTGCAGTCCTTTTTTAAACAAAAAAAAATTAATATACCAACTTAAAACTTACAGCACTAGCCTGCCAAGTACCAAAAGAACATCTTCACATTCTGTAGTCAAGTAAGGTCTTGCATTAGCAAAGCTTTGGATGGAGATTCGATACACTTCCAAAAAAGGTAAAATATGTTCCGATGCACCCCGACTGCCAGCATACTGGAGCAGTGTCTGAAACAGAATGAGTTATCATTAGAAGTTTTTATAACACACGTTTGCTTAAAAACAAGTATCAATATACAATACCAAACACATACAATGGAATAATTCTGGAAGTGAGAAATGTTTACTCTGAAGGAGAATTTAAAGTGGCAGCTTTTTACCTCAACAGAAATTCTCCCTTTTACTGAAATATATTTTATTTACTTTATTGATACAGTTATCAGAATTTCTACTGGGGAGAAAGCTAGATGTAATTGGCAGAAATGTGAACTATTAAGTAGAAAATTCAGGGAGAAGTCCTACACTTAGCTCCTTTTGTACAACTACCATGGAGACAGAACCACGTATGTAACACTGGAATCTTTATTACTAGTGAGAATGCAGGAAAAATAGGAAGAAACTCAAGATGAAGAACATTACTACAGGTCTAGCATTTTAAAGATACATGCACTACCCACACAGCAAACATGAAGCCACCAGAAAGGGATACAAAATTCAGATCAGATCATTACATAGCCATTTTTCAAATGCAAAATTACCCTAGATTTTACTCCTTGACCACAGCAATCCCACATTACCCGGACACAGTACTAAAGTAGCAATATAAACTCTAGCCAGTTTTAAGAGAAATCACATCAATACAGGGACAACACTAGTATCTCTCAACCTTTTTAAAACTTACCTAGAGTAGCATACTATGCTCTGACAGGCTATGAAGCACAATTTGAGAGCAAGTAGGGCACTGAGCTGAGGACACCTTTGCTCTACTGACAGCTTGCTTCACAAATAACAGCCCTTCCCTGAACACCCCCCTACACCTCCAGAGCAGTGATGCTTCTATTCTTACCAGTTCCCTCTCCCATGTGGTACCCTCCGTAGACTAAACAAGGTAACAATCGTGATCAAAGCCAGCTGCAAAGAAAACAAAACCAATGAAAGAGGCTGTGCTTTTTGGAACCCTTAGGACCAAGACTGCATGGGAAAAAAAGAGTTCAGAATAGAGTTCAGAGCTTCAGCCTACCATTCAAAACAAGTCAAATTGTCCTACAAGGATGGTGAGGCCGTATCAGTTTTCAAATCACTTCAAGTTGGGACTCTGACACAACAAACTTATTTTAACACCTTAAAGAAAACCCACATGATCATATGAGATGGTGAATGGATGGAGGACACTACTGAACAAACCCTCCTACGAGCTTGCTAAAACCAAATGCAGTCATAATAATGACCAAAAACTTCTAAGACAAAACCTACCCTCCAGCATAGCAAGAAATAAGTGGCCAGTATCCAATGTTACATCAGTGATATAACTATACTACACTAGTCCTAGCCTGAAAACAATGCAGACGTCCTTTAGCCTAGCAGAATCATGCGTTATACTTAAGAAAAAGAAATCTATAAAAAATACCATCTAAGAATCAGTAATCCACTGTTTTGTGAATTGTTCTCTAACAATTCAGTAATAGAACTTCTGGGTGAATGGAAGTTACCAACTTTCCAAAAAACCCACATAATATTAATAGTTATAAAGACATAAGCGGGGGGGGGCGGTAATTGGAAGTTTGCAGAAATCATCCTTAAGCACAGCACAAGGATCATTAGCTGCAGAAGCGAATGGCACGTAATACCAGTCTTCAAGCTTATGTAACAGATTAATGAAGGATTTGATAATATAACTCAAATCATATATCGTTTTGTAGCATTAAATCACATTCAAAGACTGTCAAGCTGCAATCCCCAGAGGTAGTCAACTGATGACTATCATAAATCAGCTCTTTAGTAAAGCCAGCAGTAACAGTACCAATATAGAGACTACAGAAACAGATCAAACACACCAATCCCGGCACTTTTCTAAAAATACATCCATTAAAACCAATCTATTTAAAAAGCCAAATTTAGTACTCAATTATTTTGACAGACACTTTGATCATAAACTACCTGGTCTGTGTAAACCATAAAACACAGCAGAATACTTTCTAAAATTAGATCAATTTTCTAGTAAACACTGCACCCTTGCTCAAGCACAATCTGAGTACCAGCATCAAAGTCTTAAAGCTAACATTAGGAATTCACTGAGTAACCACTTAAGAAAAACTTCTTGACAAATACATGAACAATGGTTTCAGTGTAAAAAACAAGATTCACGGTGACAGACTTATTAATAGTTTAAACTTTGAGGACCTGTAGTTTTGAACATTATGATACTATTACTATTAGCATACTAACAAATAAGCCAAATGTAGTAACTGTATTAAAGAAATTCTTCAAATCCCTTCTGCTATTTCACAAGCAATATAAATAGTTGTTTAGTTGTCCACTATGGATTTCTCCTGGCAATCTATATAAAAGCTATTATGGAAAAACTATTAACTTGACAGAATTAGATAATCTACATGTTTAAGGGATTCTCAAGTAACAATTCAGAAGCAATTACTACCTTACAGTCTAATTACCAACGAGATATAAATACTGATGTCTAAATATTGACCAGAGTATTCAAGCATTTAAATTCTGGTTAATACATGCCCACTTCATCCTATCCTCCTCTTTGACTCCAGTAACACATCTGATTGGCAAGTGGGCAAGAAGCGCACAGGCCACATCCACCTAACACATAACATACGGACTACCCTTGGCACTCCATACTGCACAGATTTTCATGTTCTGCAGTGACAGAACAGCTGCTTAGCTGCACTTCCTCAGAAATGTAATTCTTTTGCTCAGACTCAATTTAAAGACAAAGATCTCAAAGTTTCTTGACCTGTTGTTACAGCTTTGAGTCTCTGTTTAAGAAAAACACTTCCTCCTCTTCTTAACCGTATCTAATTGCACTCAATGCACCATCTTCAAAAACTTCAGAAAGCCAACAGCTGCTGGGCACTGGCAGATGGGATGCTTTGATGTCCTACAACCTCCACTGATAACTGTTCTTCCTATTTATGACAGCACAGCCTCAAATATCCCCCCTTAGTTGTTCTACCTGGCTGTTTGGGTACATAGTGCACTCCACAACAGATGTGTTTTTCCCAAAGTGAATGTACAAAGCATTCACGCCTGTACAATATAAAGTTGCAGTCAACCCATTATTTAGGCTTCAACAGTTTCTTTGTTTTGTTATCCTGGACAACAGTACTATTTCCCTGCTTGAAAATAGGGATCTTCAAGGAAATTGTGTCATCTAGCATCATTCCTTGTAAGAGCTACTGGAAAACTGCACACAGCAGCACAAGTTTACATGTAATAAAACAGCATTCAGACAGGTCAAAGCATAGGAAATTTACTAATTTGGTTCACAGTTTGCCTGACACCCACTGTAATTTCCACAGCAAAACAGAGCACCTTCCAGGTCCCTGCCACAGCTGTACTCACAGGATGGCAAACTAAAACATTTAAGCTCTCCTTATGTCAGCTATTTCCCAAAATCAAACTTAAGCCCAGATAAATTCAGCTTCTTTCTAGGCACATTCTGCTGTAGCTTAATAAGCTTATGACAAGGTATCAGTGGTACCCTCTAAGTAATTAATACAAAATTAAGTTGAGCCCCCTAAATTTCACTTGTGGGCAGACCTTAAGTGATCACAAACATCCCCTGTCAGGAGAAACCCAGACATAAAATTACATCCTACCCACAGTGGTCTGACTCCACAATGACATCACAAATTCATCCTTTGTTGAAGCTGCTGCAGGACAGACCAGCAGTTCCACGTCTCCCATTGCATCTCCTGGAGTACGGGCACAGCAACCTGAAAAGTCCCAGACTGATGGCAACTCAAAAACAATCTTTTCCATTTTTATCTGCGCTATCACAGTATTTTAAAACCAGACTACAATAACAGCACAAGGACCTAGAGGGCTACATTTTTTGTGGGACACAGTTTGGGGTTTGTCATTGTGTGCCTTTTTTTTTTTTTTTAGGTAGCAGAACTGTCTTTCAGCAAACTCCACTGATCAAGTATCTCTAAAGCTTCTTCTGTACCAAACTAATCTGGAAAACTGGATGCGTACACACACTGATCATCTTGACAACCACTATTAAGTGTTAGCTGAATATTTGCATTGATGTTCTGACACAATGTACACCACTGGAAACAATTTCAGCAAAACCTAAACATGGAAAGAGTCACACTTTGTAGGAGGCTCCATATCAATGCAAGGTCACAGATCTTCACCATATACTAAACTTGGGACGAATGCAGCAGTATGCAGCTGCACCCTGCACCTTGAGAAGAAAGAGTTTTGAAACCTAGTAAGTATACTTATTCTGTTGTTTCAGTAAGTGACGAGCTAAACATCCTCCCAGAATGGTATGGCAAAGCACACAACCTGTGGATGCAAAATGGAAGACTGCGAAGGGTAACACCACTTATACATAATTTGTAACACGCCAGCAAGGTTTTTTTCCTGATTTTGCCATTCACCAGTCAAACACTACAGCTTTTTCAGCTAAGGTGTTGTAAACTAGCTTAGAAAACAGATTTTTATTTCTTACTTTAAAATCCACAATTTCTTCAGACTCAACAGGGATAACTCTGCAAGCCAGCATCATAACAATAATTTTTCAACCTTAGTGCTCACAGTAAATGATGCTATGACCACAGCAAAAAGTAATTAACCATTGCAAGAGTTTACTTAAGAAAGAGTTATCTCCATCACTGTGGCTTGAATCAAGATCAGCTCTTCTTCTGGACTTAAGGCCTCGATTCAGAAATTGGTGATCCTCCTCTGGGTTGCACTAAGCAAGGATTCAAGACAAGATATCCAAACCACAGCTAATTCAGTGACTTAAGGGCACTATAGGCCCCTAGAGGCCTGCAAGCACTCTTTGCACCCCACGGCAGATCTCAAACAAGACAGGAATACGCAGATTTAATCCCGAAACAAGTGAAACACAAGAAAACCGGACGCCTCGGAACCGAGCCAAAACTGCACCGAGAAAAGGCGGTGGGCCCGCCTATCCCAGAGACCCACCCGAGGGCCACAGGATGTCCCGGTCCAAAGCGATGCCAAAGCCCAAAGGCAAGCAGTCCCCTCGGCCCCAGCTCCGGGCTCGCGGCGCAAAGCCCACGGGGCGCCCTCGGCAGGGCGTGCACAGCCCCGCTCGCCAGCCGGGCACGGTGCCGCGAGCCCTACGCACCGCCAGCTTCGGAAGAGCGAGCGCTCAGGACGGCAGTCCCGTGCTTGCCCCGGCCGCATCCTCGCTGCCCGCACCCGGCCTACAGCCCGCGCCGCGGCCCGCCACGCCCGGCTCCTACCTGGCAGAAGCCCCGGCAGTAGGCTCGGGACGAGGCCTCCGACACCTCCTGCTCACGCAGCTCAGCCTGCAGCTGCCAGAGGCGGGCGCGGAGCGCCGACACCACCCGCGGCACCTCAGGCCGCGCCGCCGCCTCAGCCTCCGCGTCCGCCATCTGCACCCGGCCCTACGGCGCGTAGGCACCGGTCACGTGACCCCGGACTGACATCATCGGTCCGGGACGAGGTCACGTGATACGCACACGTGACGTGTCGCCCTCCGCGCGCGCCGCCAGTCGGGGCAGGGAGCGGACGCGCCTTCTCAAGCCTCCCCACGTGACGAGACGACTGCGCAGAGGGGGCAGGGCCGGCAGTCGCCGCAGCCCCTCCCGCCCGCACCGCTGGAACCGATCTGGGTGCTGTGGCCTGTTGCGGCCTCCGGCGCTTCGGGATGAGGGCATCGGGACGGGTTGGGAGTTCCAGCCCCCTCTGTGCTAAAGGTGACTGCAGGGCTAGGGGACTTGACAGATAATAATGGGCGCCGGCCAGAGTCAACTTTTTCACTTAAATTGCCATTATTTTAATCTCCCGTTTAACAGCACGTTGTTGAAAGCAGAACGTTCGTGTCTCTAGGATAGCCCTGGAGAGGCTGTTGCCCAGACACGGGAACAGGGAGGATGGTAAATGGCTTTTACCAAGAATTTGCAGCGTGTCTGGTGACATGAGATGCTGGGCCCATGGGTTGGAAAGCAGTGTGTTGCCCTAAGTCCTCTGGGAAAGGTTGACCCGCTGGGACGAAAAAATGGGCAGGACTAGCAGCAGAGATTATGAAATCTCACAGAAAGTGATCAGAGCCAGCCAGGCTTGCTTTTACCATGTCTGACTGAAAGGGAATACCTGAAAGCCGCACAGAAGTAGAGGCTGAAATGGTGTGCAGTTGCCCGGAGCTCCCAGGTCAGAAATCTGCTGACAGGCATTTTGCCTGCCTTCATTTTTCTTCGGAATGAGGGGAGGTGAAGCCCTAGGGCTTTCTGAAGAGAAAAAGTAAACAAGCAGAAATTGCAAACAAAGCATTTTCCTTTGGTTCCGGTCTGGGTAGCTAAGAGGTGTGCTAGCTCCTTTTTTGGTTTGAGAATTGAAGTCAGGGAGGCCCCTGGCTTGTTTATGAGCACGTGGTTGGGGTTTCGGCCCTCCAGTGAGATAAGAATCTCCTTTGTGCTTTTCAAACTCTGACTTGCTAGGCATGAACAGTGGGAGGGAAGCACATCTATGGCCACATGGTAAGAATTACCTGGGTTTTTCCACCTTAATCTGCAAGGCAAATGAGAAAAGGAGAGTGACAAAGTTGGGAAGACCTTGGGTGAATTGAATGGAATCACCTAGGAAACTTCCTCTAGCTGTATGCACGATGTATGATTTCAGTTCACAGCTTTGTGGTGCAGAGCAAGTGGAGTCCTTTTGGACATTTGGAGAGATGGGTGAAAACTAAGAGTGGGTTAGGAATAGCAAAACTATCCTCCTGAAGGTTTTAAGCCAATGGAGGCCATAAGAGGTGTCCTAGGAAGGACAGAAGAGATATAAAATAAGAGCTTGGGCCACAGATCTGCCCCTAAGCTTTTGCACATCCCCATTATTATCCTACAAGTTATATGGTTCAGTAGTTTTCATGCTGGGAGAGGGTGTTTCCAATACCAGTCTAGGTTGCATGATAGGGTGAACAGCAAACAGTCTGTAAGTATGAGAAATCTGCTGTGGAGGGCTCTTGTTCCATCTCCAGAATAGACCCATACCCTTTTCCAAAATCTGGGCAAGTCCCCTCCTTGCACAATATGGGGCCTTGATTATAAGGAAAAACTTTTTAAATATGAGGATGGCCAAGGAGTGGAGTGCTAAAAAATTTGCTCAGTCTCTGCTGTTAGAGGTGTCCTCATGGCAGAGCCACAAAGCCAACAAAGAATGACTAGGACGCCAGACCATCTGGTAGAGCTGGCTAGCTTGTGATGGCCCCAAGGATCCCTGGGTAACATTAGTCCCTGGTTTGTTTCGCTCTCACACTGTGCTCAAAAGGGAACCCCAGCAGCCTGCCAGACACATTTGACTGAGCACATCACACTGTTGATTGGAGGCCACCATCACCTGCTGCCAGGCCCTCTGCATGCCAGCAGCTCCCCTGCCCATCACCACAAGGCTCTGGCAGAGAGCAGCCAACTGTGTGCTCCTGCAGCACAGACATCACACAGAACAGCTGCACTGCAGAGCTGACCTGGGAGCCAGTATGTGCAGCTTTGGGCCTCCTCTATCTTCCAGCAGCTATTAGGAACAGAGAGGGGAGGACAAATCCTTGTAAATAAGCCTCTTTTCCACCCATGCTCTCTGGTGCCTTTAACCTCCTCTCCTCTGCTCAGCTGGGTCCTGCTTCCCTGCTGAAAGGTGTCAGGGGCAGGGCCATGGGCTATGACTGACCGGGTTCGTGGCAGGACCTGGGGCAGGGCCCGAGACTGGGGCAGGACAGGGGGAAAGGGGCTTGGCAGCCCTCCCCTGGCCAGCCGGGCTCTGTGCTGGTCACACGGGCGGGAAAAAAGGGGGCTGTGGGGACTGCTGGAGGTGATGATCGGCATTGCAGGGAGGGCGATCGTGGTTGACACGTTGGAATGTACGTCCGTACCTGGACTCGCTGGGGCTGGGAACCAGCTCCTTTCCAAACTGGAAACCTGTCAGAGGTGGGAACTCCCAGGGATCCATACTGGGAGCAATGCTGTTTAGTATCTTCCTAAGTGATCTGGATCATGATGTTGAAAATGATGTAACTTTCCTAATTCCTTTTTTTCTAATCAATGGTTTAAATTAACTTTTTAATTAATTCTTTAAATTAATCGTAAGCAGTGTATTAATCATAAGTAGTTAAGCAGTGTAGTTTTCCACTTCAGAGAACAGATAGCTAAGTTTCATTTCACAGACTGTTATTGTTAGAGCTTGATTATTAGATCACTGAAACTTCGAGTTTTGCTAAACTAACCCTGATAAGCTTCAATGAATAAAGCCTGAGGGATTTAAAAGCTTGACACTTGGGATCCAAAATTTATGGCCCTCCAAGGGCATGTTGGTGTATCCAGAAGATAAAGAAGAGACTAGCAAAGATGATCCAACGTGTGCTGGTGTTTTGCCAGAAAACAAGGTCAGCACAAAAGACACAGATGCCAAATTTAAGGAATAAGTGTAATTTACTATAGTGCAAAACTGCAATGAATTACAAAGGATAAGCTAAGTAATGCACCTCATCATTACTACAAAAGATTGCCTGTAGTGATTAAGAAAGATACATCACCAGCTACCCTAATATTTTACCATCACCTAGATCTGCACATCAGCTGGGGAGCCCCAGTCACAGTGAAGGATTTGGAGAACCACTCCTGGTAACTGGGAAATCCTATGTGGTGTGCCCACCCATAGGCGAGGCATTCATTTTCGCTGTGAGAGGGCCCAGCTTTTATATTGTTAAGATAAATAAACAAGCTAACATAACTTCTCCTGTGGAAACATCTGGTTTCATCCTTCCCTTGGATTCTTCCCAAAGCCTGGCAGGGCTAAAGGAGGAACCAAGGGAGTTGGCTTTGACCATACACCCCCAAACAAGGCCAGATATCTGATTTCATGGCCTTGTCTGGTTTCTAAATATGGAAAGGTAAATATATTCTTATCTCACCACATATTTTGCTAGTGATCATGCATATTTCGCTAATGAGCAGATACATATATTGAAGAGCGGACAGAACTCCACTACTAAATAAGTAGTAAAGTAGGTATGTTTATTTCCAGCTGGGACGCACGGGGGATCGCTCCTCCAAAGCCATGCGTGTCGACAGCTGCATTCAGCTCGGTATTTATTGGGTTACAAGTTCCATATTCATTAAGTTTCGCAACACGCCTATACATATTCATCACCTAGCCCCGCCCAGCCTTGCTTCGTATTATAATGAACCCAAAAGTCATTTACATCCGCGTTGCGCTTGCGTAGTGTGGTTTGGTGGCTTTGGTAGGGGTCTTCCGAGGGTCTTTTTGATGAAGTCAGGAATCTTCATCATCCTGAACTTTTCACCTTTCTTCCCTATGCATGCTCTTTTGTACCCCTGGCCTGGGTTTAAGCTTCGAGACTGGTTTGAGCTAGTTTTGGGATGAGGCAGGATGTCTGTCTGAGACTCCCTCTGCCCTTATCAGTGGTCTCTTATCTTTTCTTCCTGCCCTGGTATGCTGACCAAGCTGGATGCATTGTTCCTAACAAACTAATTCTCCTGCTTCCCATCCCCCTGATTCAATATGGTAATGCTAATTATCATCCATATTCCATTAATGAGCAGATACTAATATAACGTTTGGTTGGAAGGTTCATCTAGAGGTCAACTCTGGCTCAGGGCCTGTTGTTCACACCTCAGTACTTCAGCTGGAGACTCCCTATCTGAGAAAAAGATGACAAAAGGGCTGAAAAATGTAGACTAATTAGCATGAGAAGTGAGAAATCAATAACCGACAGAGGAGAGAATATCAATTAATGAAGATAATGATGTAATTTAGAACCAATGAACATTAATTTCTTTGTTTGCTAAAAATGTATAAATAAGTGAAAAGTTTTGAAAGTGCTGTGTGTGGCTGGATTTATTTACTATGCACCCTGGCCTGAATAAAGTAACGCCTACTTCCTAATACTAAAAAATAGAGTTAGGTGACGTATTCAGTGACAATTTTTGGCAACACAGGTGGGACTCTGTTTCTGATGCTCCATGGATTCATGGGATCAAGAGGACCTCCAGCATGCACCGAAGGTTTTTCGAGGAGGTCCTTGATCCCCAGATCTGGTGAGTTCAGGGCAAGACCCCTGGGATTTTAGTAAGGCATTACTGAGGGTATAAAAGGTGTACCTAACCATAAGCTGTGACCAAGAATCCCTGCAGAAATTGACCTCTATAATATGATATAGTTGGGTTATAAAAATAGTGATATAAATGTTAAAAAAAAGAGTGTGATATTTGGGTTATAAAAAGAAATCGTTAGTGATGATATAACTGGCTGTTTTCTATTAAAATATAATTGTAAAACCATATGAGTGAGTATCAAAGGGTGCGGGTTCAAGTCCCACCACCTAGTTGGAAAACTGTGTATGTGGTTAACACCATGCACACTGTGGGTCCCAGTCCCACTTGCCTCCATATTAGTTGGACATAGTGCCATGAGCGCAGGAGCCACATTGTAGAGTGGTTTGCCAGCTGTCTGTGCTTATTAAACCCTATAAGTGTTAATGCCTGAAATGTAAAGTGTTTTGTGAGTCTTAGTATTATTGAGTCTGTCTGTTCTGGCCCATAGTATATATATAAAAAGAAAAATTGCTGTAAGAGTGTTAAGTGTAATTGGTTTTTTATTGTGTGAATTTTAAAGTGTTGGGTGTGTATAAAATGTTTGTTTTAATGAACGTAAATTGCTGATGTGGCTCCTAAGCTAGGACTGTGTGTTTAGAGCACTCTCTAGTGTTGGCACATCGATAAGTTACTGTTTTAGTTAATTATTGTGTCTGTTTAATCTTCAGTTATTTTAAATAAATACAAGGTCAGGATTTGTGTTAACTGTGGATTCAATACTAAAGTGGTTGTCAGCAAATTAGAGATCGGGTATCATAAGCGCCCAGAGTATCCATTAGAGTATCAAGGGGTTATAATATGGCTTTGCAGTTGATGTTATTTTGCCAAAAGAAAAGAGAAGTGAAATGGAAATACTTAGATTTGTTCTTTGAATTGAGAGTCAATTGGGACTTGAGAAAGAGGATGTTGAACTGTTGGTAGCTCCTGGAATGAGGAAGAGAGTAACTGACAGAGGAGTGGAAGGATTTTCAGCTTGGAAACCAATGAAAGTCTGATAGTAGGGACTTATCCCAAGAAAGCTATGATGGTATTTAAAATACCCCCGACTAGAAAGATAGGCCAGTGATATTTGGATTCATTGTTCCTAGAAATTTGAGTAAATTGTTAGCGAGCAATGTGGAGCGTGTCCAATAGTCAGATGCAAAAGCTGTAGCTGTGTTAGTGGAACAAAGCCCAAAAAGGGCAGGGGGAACACTGCAGGGGAAAGACAAAAATGAAACCTGTTCAAGGAGTAGGAGACAGTAGATGATCATATTTCTTGCACTTACCCTGGGTGGGATCCTAATAATTAGGTTCGATGGGAGTTATTAATGCATTATCAAAGACTGATTATATCTGTAATGAAGCATGCTATTCTAAAGGGGATTAACCTATTTAAATCATACCGGATAAAGCAAGAGAGGGAGGTATCACCCTCTGATTTCTACGATTAATGAAGACAGCTGGAAAGTATAGAGACTTGGATCCTGCTTTACAAGCAGTGAAATTAATGACTATAGGTGAAGCACAAAGAAAACTGGGGGAGTCATCCCCAGCTGACCCCTTGGTTACATTAATGCTGGGGAATGAGAAAATTGATTTCTAGTGGATACTGGAGTGGTGTATTTGGTTTTATGTACATGTAAAGGAAAATCTAGTGAGGAAACTATTAAATGCCTTTGGTGGCACTGGGGAGAGTGAAAATCTGCCATTTTTCCAACCTTTACAATTCAAGATAGGTAAACAGTGGTTAACACATCAATTTCTGTATATGCCTGAATGCATATTGCATTTGTTGGGAACGGATATTTTAAACAGTTTAATTAAACAAGCAATATTTGAAAATGGACAAATACAAGTATGCATTCCAGAAAGTAAAGCCCTGGAGGCCCAGATTTTTATGTTATTACAGCAACCAAATGGAACAGAAGGAATCCCAGAGAAGGTGAAGAATGCTGTCACTCTGACCACCAGAATTCCAGGGAAATCAAAAGCAGCAGAACCAGGAAGAATACAGGTGAAACCTTATGCCAGACCAGTAAGGCAGAAACAATATCCTTTACTGGATAGAAGAAAAATTAGAAGCTAGAAAAGGGTTTGAAGAACTAATTTCTAAATTTGTGCAACATGGATTACTAAGGGAATCTGAGTCCTACTGGTAAAGAAGGCACATACTAATGAATACAGGCTAGTCCAAAATCTCAGAGCTTTTAATAAAATCATGCGAGACCTACACCCCATGGTAGCAGATTCTTACACACTTTTAACCACAGTTAAGGAATCTGATGAGCAGTTCACTCTTGTGGATAAGGATGCTCTCTTCTGCATACCCTTTGAAATGGAAAGTCAGCCCTTTGTCAAGGAATGAATGGGAGCTTCAGACAAGCCTTACCTTAGCCTCAGATTTTTGGCAACAGCTTAAATTTAAGAAACCACTGACATGCAAGTTCTAAGGATGGCAGATGACAAGTCTATTTATAAAATGAGTTATTTATTGAACAGAAAATAGATAACAGACAAAAGATCTTAATCAGAATTACTTACTACACAATATAAACCAAAAAGGATTACTAGTAGATTACATAAGAGAGTGCTAAAATACCAAGGTAGCATTAAAGCTAGCAAAGGAAATAGTATTGATTAGCAGTCAAATGTTACTTACCACCAAAATGACAATAATGTACACAGAGTCCTTTCACTCAACCTCCAGAGTAACCTCATCCCTGCTCTGGGGAGAAACTCCACAAATCTCTAGGGAATGTGCTTTGTGAAAGCTTGGTGTAGCTTTCATAGTTTGTAAAGTGAGGTGTCTGTCGGTCAGAAATCCAGCCTATCTTTCCAGATCTCACTTCCACAGTAAGATGTTTATTGTCAGCTGGGAGTGTTAATCCCATGGCAACAAAATAACTCGCTGCAAGACAGCTTGTCCTATTTGAGTTATTTCAGCAGCTAATAAGCAACAGATAAGCTCTTTTTGGGGGGTGAGATGCCCTGCTACACCCTTATTTGCCTTTGAATGGGAAAGTCTCTTGATGGGACTGTTTGTGAAACACAGGGTCTAGGTGCTTTTTTCCCTCCTAAAAGAATTGTCATCCTCCTTCAGGAGCCCACCATCAAAATTTGGACATTGCTTCCAATATTGAATATGTCTAAGGATTGCTCCCACACAAAAGCTGCCAGGACAGAAAGGGCTTGCTGGACTCTGCCTCCAGTAGACTGATGGTTATATGCAGCACCAACAGTAGGATTAGATGTTTCCATTCTCAAGGAAAAGTACTGTTGTTCATAGTCAGCATCTCAGCTCCAACATTTGGAGACAGGCTCAAAAATTTAATATTTCCAGGGATTGCTCCAGCACAAGATGTGCCCAGACAGAAACATGTCCTTTTGTGAGAGATTAGAGGAGATTGATGTTTCAAGACTTTTTGGGGTGCATGTGTGTGGGAAAGGGGCAGGTCAGGCCTTGCCCTGGCAAGGCAATACACTGCCCTGTACACCCGAGACCTGTCTAGAGCCAGTATCCCAGCCTGGCAGTGGCTGCCAATGCCTGGCACACCAGAGGCAATGCTCTACACCTTGCCTCTGGAGGCCCTAACACAGTGCCTGAGTGGCTAAATGACTGGAAGTCCCACCTGGGGCAAGGGCTCAGGACAGCTAAGTGGCATTTAAGGCTAAACACGAGGCAAGCATATGTCTTAACCATACCTCATCTTGGAATTTTTGTTAGGTGAACACCACTGGAACACAGGAGTTGGTAGCTATATGTGTCCTTTTCTATATCTTTTCTGTCTTTCTCTTTCTTCTTCTTCTAATTCCCTCTTCTCAGAAATGTGAGTAACTTGAAATCAAAAGGGTTTACTAAGTTGAACGGGCCAAGTTAATGGTTTGAGAAGTGTTTTATGTTGATTGAATGCTGCTCTAAACCTTTTTCCTGAATCCCCTGATTTTCTGAAGTTGCCAGTAAAGTCTGTTTCTTTGTTCTGACCTCTTGAGAATATCTTGTTGGTATTTCTCCTGTGCATCTAACTCAGTGAACCACCATAAGCCCTTTTAAAAACCTTGTCAAGTTAGTTTTTTGTGGCCTTACACCCTTACATCCCATGGGCAGCCTATCAACTGCACCGGAAACAGTGGTGCTAGGTGCTTTCCTTCCTATTTATCATCATCGCTGGGGAGTCCAACACCTCAGATTGGATACCACCTCCAGTATTGAATACATAAAAGGATTGCTCCCATGTATAAGTTTTCAGGACAGAAAACTCTTGCTGGCCTTTACCTGCCCTTGGCAGCCTATCATCTGCACCACCAGCACTGGGAATATGTCTGTTACTTCCCAAAAAAAGGTCATTATTTTTCAGGTATCCACCTCTGAAATTTCTCTTTGGGCTCTAAAATTGAATATATCTGACACAAAAGGTACAAGCACCAAAAGCTGTTGCTGCCCTTTACCTCCCATTGGCACCATATTATCTGCACCTGAAACACTGGGCCTAGGTACTTTCCTTCCCATATAAAAGGACTGTCAGCCTGTTTCAGGGACCACCACTGAAATTTGGATACTACCTCAAACAGTGAATACATACAAGGATTGCTCTCACATAAAAGCTTCTGTAGATACAAAAATGCTGCTAGCAAGGATTTTCTTGCTATTTTCTAAGTCCGTGAGAGACTTTTCTCTCTCACAGAAGAGGTAGCAGAGAATGTAAACAACCAAGCCACCTGCAACCTTGAAAAGTCTTGTTTATGGTATAGTAGAAAAATATTTTGACAATGGATGTTTTAGGATTTTAGCCAATCACCCCCCAAGGGGTGGCTGATCCTTTGTCCAATTAGACTATGAAGAAAAAAGTCTATAAAAGAGTTTGTAAAATAATTAAATAAATCAATCTTGCTGCACAATTCCTGCCTGCTGGATCTCTCTCTCCTCCTCCTCCCTATGGCTGCGGGACCTGGTGATATACCCTAGGGCCCAGGCCTCTGGTAATATTTGGGGCTGCCCAACGTGATCTGCACTCTCTGACGTGTCCTGCACGCTGCGAGCCAAGACGAGTTTCTCTAGAGGTACGCTGTTCCCCTTCCCCCCCGGGACCAGGAAGTCCGATAGGACTGAGAAATGGGAAACAGTGGCTCACAAACCGATGCTGTGGTACTGGTCTGGAAAGATGTGTTCAGTATGATGCACACCTCCATTCCTGAAAACTCAGTTCGGGAATTATTAGACTGGGCTACCTTAAAAGGGATTTCCATGGACAGAGATACTGCCCTGGACTTTGCCTTATGGCAGGAACTTGGCTGTGCTGTCCGACACGAGCTCCCGACTGGGGAGCCAGCAGCGTTAGAATTATATCAAACCTGGCATTCGTTATTTATTCTGCTGACAGACCTTGACTATAGCAGCAGAGCTGGCTCGCCTATTTCGGTGATGAGTGACAGAGGAATGTCCGAGGGGGACCCCACTGACCGGGCTTCTGGGGCAAATGATGGTGGATTCGGAAACCCCCCCCCGGCTCCACAGGCAGAGCCTGCGCTGCCTCACCCTGCACAATCGCAGGACTCCACGGCCCCCAGGGACCCCGCGCCAGCAGAGGTGGCGGGTCGGGGCAGCGGGAGGGTGCACAGCCTGCCTTGCTGCTCAGCTTGGCGGCAGCCACGGCTTATCCAGGGCCGCAAATTAGCGGCTTAGGAACTTGGACGCCCAGAGCGGCTCCTAGTTCGGTTGCATATGCACCTGGATCTAACTTCTTAGCCGGCGTAGCTCCGGGCGAGACTGCGCCAAGACTGCCTGGGTGTGGTCCGCTGCCCTCCTTGGCACTGGACTGTTCTGCGCAGTCACAGAACTGAGCCATTGACCTTTTAATGCAGCATCTGCCTTTGCTGACAGAGTTACCAAACATATCCCAAAGGTTGGAGGACCTGTTTAGATTGCTGCTGCAGCAGATGCCCGAGCCACCCTGCCATGCGGGGCGCACCAAGCCCGCGCCGCCAGCACCACCCACGCCGCCCGCGGGAGCCGTGGCTCCAAACCAGGAAACGGCGTGGCCGGCGGCGCACCCGGAAGCAGCGCTGCCGCGGTAAAACCTGGAAGCGGCGGCGGCTGCGGAGCGGCAGCCGAGGGCAGCAGCGCCGAGCGCGGCTGGGGAGCGAGAAACAGGAGCAGAGACGAGCGCGGCGCCGAGCGCGGCTGCGGTGCAAGAGACAAGCGCGGTGCCGAGCACAGCTGTAGCCCCAGAGACGGCAGCAGCAGCTCCAGTACCGGCTCGGTCGGAACTGGCTGAGACGACATCCTGTAAAAGAGGCTGCTGCTCAAACTGCAGCGCAGCCAGCTGCAGTCTGTACTGTCTGTTCTGGCTCTAGCGAACTTAGCCGAAGTGGCCCTCTCCATCCGTTTCTGTTCACTCCCAGCACCTCAGAGTTGCCTTTGCCTGATGATTCATCGTCAGGCAGTGAGGCAGATGAGGTTCTGGCCCCAGGTCATCAGGCGGCTGTAGCTGCGCGGTGAAGAAAAAGGCTGCACCGGTCTCGCCCTTGGACCTTTCAGGACTGCACGGTAACAGTGCGTCCAACCCACTACAGGCGCTTCTTAGAGTCAGTTAAGATGCAAGCATTGGAGGAGGGTGACTGGAGGTTATTGGAAACACTTGGAATGCCAAATAGATCTGAGGATTCTGGAGGTAACCGGGAAGCTGTTACACTTCATCCACAGGCTGTGCCAGAAGTTCAGGATGGTAGGGATTCCCCAAAAGGGGAGATCCGAGCTTTCCCAGTGTATAAGGCTCTCCCAAATCCAGGCAAGCATGATAAGCATGAGGTAATTGCTTGGAAAGTTGCCCAGGACCTCCAATCCAAGGTGGCACAATATGGGCTAGGTTCTGCTGAGGTTATGCAGATAATAAGGGTGATAAATACAGATTTGCTTTCTCCATTTGATATCAGACACTTAGGTCAAATTCTATTTCAACCTGTACAATTTACAGTTTTTGAGAAAACCTGGAGAAAGCTGGCCAACAAGGCTGCATTAGGGAATATGCAGCTCCCTGCTGCCGATCCTAGACGGACAGCAGGAATGGATGCTTTGATGGGGACTGCTCCCTTCTCTGATCCCAGTCTACAGGGTACCTTGTCCTCTAGCGTCCTGCAGCAAGCTCAACAGGTCGGAATGGCTGCCCTGTTGAAAACCATAGAGTTGTCTGCACCCAGAAAGCGATATACTGAAATAGTTCAAGGGAAATCCGAGTCATTCCTCTCTTTTGTAGATAAAGTCGCTGCTTTTGGTTTGATTGAGGATGACGGGTTAAGACAGTTGTTGTTAAGGCAGTTAGTGAGAGATAATGCAAACGAAGAGTGCAGAAAAATCATAGATGCCTTACCAGGGGATCCTGAGGTAACAGACATGGTCGAAGCCTGCGCTAAGGTGGGATCTGGGAACCAGAGAAGGTCTGCTTTGGCTGCATTCCTGCAGCCTGTTCACGCATCTTCTGGTCGTGAACCAAAGCAACCAAAACAGGCGAAAAAACGGAAGTGGCCTAAGCTGAGCCAAAAAGAGAACACACCGATCCCCCAGTGCAGGAGGTGTGGCAGGCCAGGGCATTGCTCGGACTATTGTAGATCCCTGACTCATGCCGATGGTCGGCCGTTGTCGGGCAACTTCCGCCGGGGTGCAAGGAGGGGGAATTGCTCTCCGATGCAGTCGCTCCCCCAGAGAGTGGCACAGGTGCAGGCACAGGCCTACCCAGCCACCCTAGAGACAGCACCCAGGGATCAGACAGCACCCAGAGATCAGACGGTTTTGACGTCCATACCTCAGCCGCAGGTGTCTTAGACTCTAGCGGTATCTATAAGGTTCCCTTGGATGCATATGGACCCTTAGCCCAGGGATCCAGTGCGATGCTGGTGGGAAAACCTGATGTTGCCCATCAAGGAATCTTAGTGCACTCAGGAGTTATTGATGCTGACTTTAAAGGTAAGATTTGCGCTATGGTCTCCACGCAAAAACCCCCTGTAACTATTCCTGAAAAGACCTGCCTTGCTAAATTAGTGCCTTTTAAGTCTTGTGTCCCCAGGATAGAACAACAAACTCAGGAAGATGATGGCAGTGGATCTACGGGACTTCCACAGGCCTTCTGGACTGCAGACATCTCTGACCAAAGGCCACAGATGACATGTACCCTGATCCTGCCAAACACCCATCCACCCCGGATTCAGCTTCGAGGTTTGATTGATACGGGTGCTGATGTAACTATCATCTCCTTCTCTGCGTGGCCTCCCTCATGGCCTTTACCCCCAGTGGGATCGGCCATCGCAGGATTAGGAGAAACCACACAGAGCTATTGAAGCGAACAGCCTGTGGTGGTGAAGGACTCAGAGGTGTGATTAGGCCTTATGTTGCTACTACTTCCCTTAACCTTTGGGGATGGGACGTGTTGGCAGCTTGGGACGTACAGATTGGGACAAATTTTTAGCAGAGGTCACTGTGCATGAGGGCGCACAGTATCCCACACTGCCTTTGCAGTGGTTGATTAACACACCAATCAGAGTCAGATTCTGCTCAGTTAGTGGCATTAAGGGCTATTTTCATGGCTTTTCAATGATTCTCACAGGAACCTTTGAATTTGGTTACTGAAGCTGACTAGAAAAAGCTTTGTATACAATTAATCACCTTACAGTACCACAAAATTCAATTAATCCTGTTATTCTGAATCATTTTCTCTCATTGCAGTCTGCAGGCGAGAGACATCTGCCCCGGGCAAAAGTCTGGGTGAGGAATTTACTCACTAACCAGTGGGAAGGCCCTCATGAGCTTATCATTTGGGGTCGTGGGTATGCTTGCATTTCCACAGATACTGGGGTATGGTGGCTACCTGCAAAAATGCGTTCACCCTGACCTACAGCACCAGAGGCAGAACAGGCAACCTCCAAATGATGACCAGAATGCCAACCATCCAAATGGCGACCAGAATGTAGATCATCAGCCTAATGACTCTTCTGATGATGACCAGGATGTCAACCATCAGGCAGATGGTCCTTCTACAGAGACTGGGATGGTCCTTCTACAAGCAGAGACTGAACTTTAAATTTCTTGTTATGGAGTCAGATAGTTAAAGCCTTAAGGACATATTTAGAACTAATAACTGATGTAGATTTCTATTTAGGATTAATAGTAGAGTTGTTATCTTATAAAACAAAAAGGGGGAATTGTAGATACAAAAATGCCACTAGCAAGGATTTTCTTGCTATTTTCTAAGTCCGTGAGAGACTTTTCTCTCACGCAGAAGAAGTAGCAGAGTTATGTAAACAACCAAGCCGCCTGCAACCTTGAAAAGTCTTGTTTATGGTATAGTAGAAAAATATTTTGATAATGGATGTTTTAGGATTTTAGCCAATCACCTCCAAGGGGTGGCTGGTTCTTTGTCCAGGAGATGACTATGTAGACTATGAAGAAAAGAGTCTATAAAAGAGTTTGTAAAATAATTAAATAAATCAATCTTGATGCACAATTCCTGCCTGCTGGATCTTCTCTCCTCCTCCTCCTCCCTATGGCTGCGGGACACGGTGATATGCCCTAGGGCCCAGGCCTGTGGTAATATCTACATATGTACGACCCCAGCACCTCTCATCCTCCGCTTTGTATTAAAATGAGATCATTAGTCTTTCACACATGTACAGTTTCTTTCTTGAATTGGGTCGGTGGTCTTGAATTGGGTCAGTGGTCCTGAAAGATGAAGTCAGGAATGTCTTCTTCACAGTGACCTTTTTACCTTCTTACTGTTGGCAGGCTTTCATGACCTCTTGGTGCAGCCCAAGATCTCCTACTTTTGATTAATTATGAAACCCAGGTGCTGTTCTTGGTTCTATTAGTTTCAATTTGTTTTGATGACCATTCATTTATTCTGTTTCCTTCTATAAACAAAACAAAATATAATGGCAAATACTACATCACTTAGCTCTAGCTTAGGCATCTACTTATCATTAACTTATTTTTTGTTTTTCTACTTTGTATCCTAATCAATACAAATTTCTTCTCACTCTTAGCTAAAATTTTAACCTTTTGGAACTTTGGCTCAGACCCATGCTGGGGCAGGTGGATGCCTGAGAGGAAGCTGTAAACTTGTGGGAAATCTGTGCTGGAGCAGGCTGCTGGCAGGTACCTGCAGACCCATGGAGAGAAGAGCCCAGGCTAGAGCAGGAGTCTTGGTAGGACTTGTGACCCTGGGGGGGACCCACACTGGAGCAGGCTGTTCTTGAAGGAATGCATGCTAAGGAAGAGTGACCCACATTGCTGTCGTTTGTGTAGAACTATTGCCCATTAGATGAGCTCACACTGGAGAAGTTCATGGAGAACAGACTCCCATGGGAGGGACCCTGTGCTGGAGCAGTGGAAGAACTTGTCTCCCAGAGCAGTGGCAGATACAATGTATGGACAACTGACTGTAATCCCCCTTCCCTGTCTCCTTGCACCGGAAGAGGGGGAAGGAAGTACAGCTGGGAGCGAGGAAGGGGTAGGGGAAGGTGATTTTAAGGTCTTATTTTTAATTCTCATTATCCTCTTCTGATTTTATTAGTAATAAATGCAATTAATATCTGTAATTCGAGTCTGGTTTGATCATGAAAGTATTTGGTGAGTGATCTCTCTCTGTCCTTATCTCAACTCATGAACTATGTTTTCTCCCCACTTTCCATCGATGGAGGGGAGTCATAGAGAGGCTTTGGTGGGAGTCTGGCATCCAGCCAGGGTCATTCCACAACAGGTAGGCAGGGCAAGGCAAGGCAAAGAACAGCAAAGCAAAGCAAAGAATGGCAAGGCACGGCAATGGAGGGGCAGGTAAGGCAAGGCAAGAGAGGGGTAAGCAAAGGCAAGACAATTCAAGGGAGGGGTGGGTGTCATGGTTTGACACTGGCCAAATGCCAGGCACTCACAAAAAACCATTCACTCATTCTCCTCTGCTGTAGCTGAGCAGAGGAGGGGAAAAAAACCAAAGGACTCATGAGTTGAGATTAGGGTTAGGAGAAAAACTCTAAAGGCAAAAGAGGCTCAAATTTAAAGGGATAAAGTAAATTTATTATTAACAGAGTCAGAGGAGGATAATGAGGAATAAAATAAGCCTTTAAAACACCTTTTTCCCCCCCAGCCTCTCCCTCCTTCCCACAAATAGCATAGGGAGACAGGGCGTGAGGGTTTTGGTCAGTTCTTTACTTGAAAATGTTTCTTCAGTCTGCTTGGGTTGGGGAGTTTCTTTTTTTTTCTGCTATGCCGAGGGGTCTTTCCCACAAGAGACAGTTCTCTGTGAACTCCTCCAATTTTCACAAGTAGCAGTCCTACCCAACCTGCTGTAACATGAGTCCCTCCCGTGGGCAAAACAGTATTTCCAAAACTGCATGTCATTTTAGACCATGGGGTGTAGTCTTTTAAGGATAAGCTGTTCTAGTTTGGAAACAAGGGCCCTCTTTCTCTATCTCTGGAAGCAAAAGCCCTCTCTGTTCAGGTCTCCCACTGGATTACAGCTTTTTTAACATTCACCCGCTCTGGTGTGAGCACTTACTAACCCTTAACTTACTTGCCTTACTAACCCTTATATGTTCTTGCTTTGCCTCGCCTTGCCAATCACCCCCTTGCCTTGGCTTTATTTTGCCTCTCACTTGCCTTGCCTTGCAGACCAATGTCTTGCTTTGCCTTTCCTACCCTTTCTTTGACTTATCTTACCAATCCCTCCATGTCTTTGCCTTGCCTTTTACTTTCTTGCCCCCCCTTTGCCTTGCCTAGCCTTCCCTTGCCATGCCTGACCTTTCTGTGGCCTTGCCTCACCCTGCCTACCAGCTGTCTTGCCTTGCCTACCTAGCCTTGCACTTCCTTGCCATGTCTGACCGTCCTTTGCCTTGCTGGCCCCTCCCATGCCCCGTCTTTAATTAATTACCTATTCCTCCTTTGTCTTGCCTTGAGATTCCTACACCTCCCTTGCATTGCCTCGCCTTTCTTTGCCTATCTCTTGCTTGTCTTGCCTTGCAAACCCATTGGTTTCCCTGTCTTACCTACTAATCCTTGCCTTGCCTTGCTTGCCATCCTTGCCTTGCCTGTTATCCCTTTTCTTGCCTTGCCCTGCCTAGCCCTCTCTTTCTTTGCCTTACCAACACCTACATGTCCTTGCTTTGCTCTTTCTATCTCTCCCTTCCCTTGCCTGACCCTCCGTTGCCTTGTCTTGCCTACACATGCTGCGTGCTTCTTCCCTTCTTTTTCTGTGCCTTCCACTCCCATGCCTATACGTGCCTGCCACTCTATTGCCTGGCTTTGCCCTGCCTTGCCTGCTTCTCCTATGACTTGCATTGTCTTTCTTTCTCCTCCCTTACCTATCCTTACTGTCCTTTGGTAGTAAGGGGTAGGCAAAGCAATGTAA
Organism: Corvus hawaiiensis; assembly: GCF_020740725.1. Taxonomy (NCBI): domain Eukaryota; kingdom Metazoa; phylum Chordata; class Aves; order Passeriformes; family Corvidae; genus Corvus; species Corvus hawaiiensis. The sequence goes on from NC_063235.1 coordinate 2,904,983, forward strand.
AGTCAAGCAATGTAAGACAAAGCAAAGGCAAGGCCAAGAAAAAAAAGGATATGCAAGTAAAGGCATGGGATGGGTATGCAAGGCAATGCAAGGCAAGGAAGGTGTAGGCGGGGCAAGTCAAGTTAGGAGTAGTAAAAAGAAGGCAAGGGGAATGATAGGAAAGGCAAGCAAGGAGAGGGAGGGACAGGTAAGGTAAGGCAAAGCAAGAAGAGGGGTTGGCAAGACAAGACTAGGAAGTTATAGGCAAGGCAAGGCAGGGGTAGGAAAGGAAAGGCAACAGGTGTGTAGGCAAGAAAAGGCAAGGGAGGTGCAGGTATGGATAGGCATTGGAGTTTGAAGGCACAACAAAGGTGGGGGTAGGCAGGGAAATGCAAGGCATGTGAAGGCAAGACAAGGCATGGGAGGTGTAGGTAAGTCAAGGCAAGGGTGCAGTACATAAGGTAAGGCAAGGGAGGGGTAGAAACAGAAGGAAAGCATCTAGGCCCAATGTTTCACATGCATATGAAACCTGTCAACTGGCATAAAGACCAGCATCAGCTTTCTGGTTTTGCACCTCTGGTGTAGAAAACCCAATTTTTGATGGTTGGCTCCAAATTTCTGCCGTGAGGTGGAGGAAGTTAATTAGAGTACTTGTCCTTAGAAAGTAAAGGATGTAGTCCTGGTGTTCATTGATGATAAGGTATTGAGCACATCATAAGGTTCCATAGGGATGTGAACCCCAGTGAGACATTTCTGTCCTGGCATCTTTTGTGTAGGAGCAATTCTTGCACATATTTGATATTGAAGGTGGTATCCAAATTTCCTGAAAGTGGGTGACTGCACTTTAACATGGGGAAGAACACAGCTAGGCCCAGTGCTTCAGGTGCAGATGATAGGGAACAGCAACCACAGGAGCAGCTTTCTATTCTGGCACATTTGGTGAGAGGGCAGTCCCCCGATGTTTTGCAATTATGAAGTTTATCATGGTTTGACAATGGCCAAATGCCAGGCACCTACAAAAGCCGCTCACTCACCTGCTCCTGCTACAGCTGGGCAGAGGAGAGAAAAATTTAATGAAGGTTTAAACAGTTGAGATCAGGACCAGGAGAAAACACTCCAAGGGCAAAACAGGCTCAACTTAGAGGTAAAAAGTGAATTTAATACTAACAAAATCAGAGGAGGATAATGAGAAGTAAAATAAGCCCTTAGAAGCACCTTTTCTTCTCCCAACCCCTCCCTCCTTCCCACCAACAATGCAAGGAGGCAGAGCATGGGAGTTTTGGTCAGTTTGTCACCCGAGGTTTTTCTTCCACTGCTCAGGGAGAGGAGTCCTTTCCCTGCTGTGCCATGGGGTCCCTATCATGGGCACAGCATGAGGGAGTTCTCTGTGAAGTTTTCTAGTGTGGTTCCAATCTCATGAGCAGCAGTCCTGCCAAAACTGCTGCAATGTGAATTCCCCCCACACGAAAACAGCCTTCCCAAAACTGCTGTGGCATGGGTCACTCTTTCACAGGGTGCAGTCCTCCAAGGGCAGGCTGCTCCAGCTTGGAAGCAGGGGCCCCCTCTCTCCACTGGACCTCCCACTGGATCACTGCCTCATGCAGGCATCCACCTGCTCCGGCGTAAGGACCTCCCCCATTGGGCTGCGGATGGATCTCTGCATCCCCCATGGATCCCCATGGGCTGCAGGTAGACAACCTGCTTTACCATGGTCATCACCACGGCCTACAGAGGTGTACTAGTTTGAAAACAAACCAGTGGGAGGCACCAAGTCAGAATAACAATTTAATGGAAATTAAAGAAAAGGAAAAAAAACTAAAAGAAAACACTGGTTCAAACTGACAGAGTCAAGATACAACCTGAGTCCCTGTTAGGTAGGGTGGTGGTAGCAGTCTGGTAGAATGGTGGCTGCAGTCCTCTGAAGCGGTGATCCTGTAGAAAAGGGTCTGCTCTTCCTCAGAAAGTCCGGTGGTGGCTGTGTAGCTCCTGTCCTCTGGAAATCCAGTGGAAAGGGTTGTCTCTGGTGTTCAGAGTCTTAGATTATATCCACGATGGGATGCTTGGTTCCCCCCTCTGGGTGGGCATCTCACAATGGGGTAATGAGTCATGAGGCCAAGTGTTGATTAGGCTCATTAACAGAAGATAGTCGGGAGGGAGTTATCTCTGAGTCATGTGGCAGGACAATGATGGGCTATTAACAGCAAGATAGTCTGGGGGGAGGAGGCAAGGAAACATTGCCCCACCTGATTTCAACGGCTCATGAGGATGGTAATAGAATACACTGCAACCCAGGACATTATCCACCCCTTATTCTATTGCCATCTACATCATCCCAAATCAATACCTTCCTTAAACTCTACACACACACACACACACACACACACACATACATATATATACAATGAAACCCTACACACAGTTCTCACCTAAGATTAGGTCTCCTTGTGGTACACAACGGGTTTCCCCATCTTTCTGCATTACCCACCAAGTGCAACCAGGTCCTTGAGCAAAGACAATCTCACGGATGGGTTTGTCTTTGCCTGAGGTGGGATTAATCCAAACAGTCTTTCCTAAAATACCTCTCAGATGTACCACAGGGACCCTATCTCCATCCACTGTGTGCAAGGGCTCAGACCAACCAGCTCGATTGATGGACCCTTGGGTATTGACCATCCTGGTGGTCTTTGCTAAGTTCATTTCCCAATTTTTGAAGGTTCCCCCACCAAGTGCCTTTAGGGTGGTTTTAAGTAGTCCATTGCAGCGTTCAACTTTTCTGGCAGCTGGTGCATGATAAGGAATATGATATATCCATTTGATACCGTGTTCTCTGGCTCAGGTGTTGATGAGGCTGTTCTTAAAATGAGTCCCGTTGTCCGACTCGATCCTGTCAGGGGTGCCATGTCTCCACAGGACTTGCTTTTCCAGGCCCAAGATGGTGTTCTGGGCTGTAGCATGAGGCACAGGGTAGGTCTCCAGCCATCCAGTGGTTGCTTCAACCATGGTCAACACGTAGCGCTTGCCTTGGCGGGTTTGGGGAAGGGTGATGTAATCAACTTGCCAAGCTTCCCCATACCTGTACTTTGACCATCATCCACCGTACCACCGAGGCTTCACCCGCTTGGCCTGTTTGATTGCAGCACAGGTCTCACAACTGTGGATGACCTGTGAGATGCTGTCCATGGTAAGGTCCACCCCTTGGTCACGGGCCCATCGGTATGTTGCATCCCTCCCCTAATGACCAGAGGCATTATGGGCCCAACGAGCTAGGAATAATTCTCCCTTGTGCTGCCAGTCCAGATCCATCTGTGATACTTTCACCTTGGCAGCTCGGTCCACCTGCTCGTTGTTGCGATGTTCTTCATTAGCCCGACTCTTGGGTACGTGCGCATCCACGTGTCGAACCTTCACGGTCAGCTTCTCTACTCGGGCGGCGATGTCCTGCCAAATCTCAGCGGCCCAGATGGGTTTCCCTCTGCTCTGCCAGTTGGCCTTTCTCCAGCGAACCCCACAGAGCATTAGCTACCATCCACGAGTCGGTGTAGAGATAGAGCGTCGGCCACTTCTCTCGTTCAGCAATATCCAAAGCCAGCTGGACGGCTTTAAGCTCTGCAACCTGACTCGATCCACCTTGTCCCTCGGTAGTTTGTGCAACTCGTTGTGTGGGGCTCCATACTGCAGCTTTCCACTTCCAGTTAGCAGCTACAATTCGGCAGGAACCATCAGTGAAGAGGGCATAACGTCTTTCAGTCTCCAGTAGCTCATTATATGGTGGGGCTTCCTCAGCATGAGTCACTTTCTCTTCCTCTTCTTCAGAAGATAATCCAAAAGTCTCACCTTCAGGCCAGTTTGTTATAATTTCCAGAATCCCAGGGTGATTCAGGTTTCCAATACGGGCACGCTGTGTGATGAGAGCAATCCATTTGCTCTATGTGGTGTCGGTGGCATGATGTGTGGAAGGAACCTTTCCCTTGAACATCCAACCCAGCACCAGTAGTCGGGGTGCCAGAAGCAACTGTGCTTCAGTGCCGATTACCTCTGAGGCCGCTTGGACTCCTTCATAGGCAGCCAAGATTTCCTTCTCTGTGGGAGTGTAGTTGGCTTCAGACCCTCTGTAGCTTTGGCTCCAGAATCCCAGTGGTCGGCCCCGAGTCTCACCAGGCACCTTCTGCCAGAGGCTCCAGGACAGGCCATGGCTCCCGGCTGCAGAGTAGGGCACATTCTTCACCTCTGGTCCTGTCCTGACTGGGCCAAGGGCTACCACATGAGCGATTTCCTGCTTGATCTGGGTGAAGGCTTGCTACTGTTCAGGCCCCCAGTGGAAATCGTTCTTCTTGCGGGTAACCAGGTAGAGAGGGCTCACGATCTGGCTGTACTCGGGAATGTGCATCCTCCAAAAGCCTATGGCGCCTAGGAAAGCTTGTGTTTCCTTCTTACTGGTCGGTGGAGACATTGCTGTGATCTTATTGATGACCTCGGTAGGAATCCGACGCCGTCCATCTTGCCACTTTACTCCCAGGAATTGGATCTCTCGGGCAGGTCCCTTGACTTTGCTCCTTTTGATGGCAAAGCTGACTTCCAGGAGAATCTGGATGATTTTCTCTCCTGTCTCAAATACCTCCTTTGCTGTGTTTCCCCACACGATGATGTCAACGATGTATTGCAGATGTTCTGGAGCCTCACCCTTTTCCAATGCAGTCTGCATCAGTCCGTGGCAAATATTGGGACTGTGCTTCCACCCCTGGGGCAGTCGATTCCAGGTGTATTGCACACCCTTCCAGGTGAAAGCAAACTGGGGCCTGCATTCTGCTGCCAAAGGAATGGAGAAGAAGGCATTGGCTGTAGGTACAAAAATGCTGTTAGTGAGGATCTTCTTGTTATTTTTCTAAGTCCGTGAGAGACTTTTCTCTCTCACAGAAGAGGTAGCAGGGACTGTAAACAACCAAGCCACCTGCAACCTTGGAAAAGTCTTGTTTATGGTATAGTAGAAAATATTTTGATAATGGATGTTTTAGGATTTTAGCCAATCACCCCCACGGGGTGGCTGGTCCTTTGTCCAATTAGACTATGAAGAAAAAAGTCTATAAAAGAGTTTGTAAAATAATTAAATAAGTGAATCTTGCTGCACAATTCCTGCCTGCTGGATCTTCTCCTCCTCCTCCTCCCTATAGCTGCGGGACACGGTGATATACCGTAGGAACCAGGCCTGCGGTAATATTTGGCAATGTCAATAGTGGTGTACCACTTCGCTGCTTTGGACTCCAGCTCATACTGAAGTTCCAACATATCCGGCACAGCAGCGCTCAATGGTGGCGTGACCTCATTCAGGCCACGGTAGTCCACCATCAGTCTCCATTCTCCGCTGGATTTACGCACTGGCCATATAGGGCTGTTGAAAGGTGAATGGGCCTTGCTGACCACCCCTTGGCTCTCCAGTTTGCGAATCATCTCATGGATGGGAACCACAGAGTCTCTGTCGGTGCGGTATTGCCGACGGTGCACTGTTGCTGTGGCGATTGGTACCTGTTGTTCTTCAACTCTTAGCAGTCCCACGGCAGAGGGGTCATCTGAGAGGCCAGGCAATGTACTCAGTTGTCTGATATCTTCTGTCTCCACAGCAGCTATCCCAAAAGCCCAACGATGTCCTTTTGGGTCCTAGAAATATCCATTTCTGAGATAGTCTATGCCGAGAATGCACGGGGCCTCTGGGCCAGTCACGATGGGGTGTTTCTGCCACTCGTTCCCAGTTAAACTCACTTCAGCTTCCAGTACAGTCAGCTGCTGGGATCCTCCTGTCACCCCAGAAATAGAAATGGGTTCCGCTCCCACATACCTTGATGGCATCAGAGTACATTGAGCACCAGTGTCAACCAAAGCCGTGTATTTTTGTGGGTCAGATGTGCCAGGCCATTGGACCCACACAGTCCAAAAGACCCGATTCTCCCTTTCCTCTGCCTGGCTAGAGGCAGGGCCCCTCTATTCCTGGTCATGTTGCATGTTGCTCCCTTCCGGTGAATATGCTCCTGAGGTCCCTTCAAGAGGATCGGTCATATTATCATTCCGGTACCGTCTGGAGTTCTGTGTGCAAGAGACCAGAGCAGTGTTGACTCTAGATGCACTTCTTGTGGTAGTTGTCCCTCTTTTTAGTTCACGTACCCTGGCTGCTAAGGAGGAGGTGGGTTTTCCATGCCACTTACTCATGTCTTCTCCATGTTCCTGAAGGAAAAACCAGAGATTACCTCGGGGGGTGTATCCTCTCTCCCTGTTTGGGGGACGCTGGCTCCTAATGGCAGAGACGCTTGTTGGTTCTGGCGGGATGTGGTGAATCTCTTCCTTAAGTTCCTTTTTCAGTTTCTGATGGCCTTCTTCAATCAAGCTCCGGACTTGCTCAGCCGAAAGACTTGTTTCCACGGATGAGACATGGGTGCGAAATGGGACTGTGACGGTGTCCTCGTAAATCCTCAGTTTGTTCACCAAGATGCCCACCCTGTCCTCGCCTTCCCTCCATCACAGCACTGCCAGGTAACAGGAGTATATCTCTGGTCCAAGGCGTGCAAATCTCAACCACATCTGTGACGTGCACTGGACACCATCTGGGCTCTTAGGAAATCTCTCGTCTTCTGAGAAAATGATCTCCAGCACAGCCAATTCCCTCAGGCACCAGATACCTTGTTCCATTGTGCTCCATTTTCCTTGGTGCACCTGGAGGTCTTCTTTACAAAGGTACCTGTCCCTTGCACTTGTAAGCAGTTGCCGCCAGAGGCTGAGAGTTTCTTGGGTTCTCCCGATCCCCTGGTCAATGACCAGATCCCAGGACAGAGATCCCAGCTGCCTGCTCTCACTTCCATCCAGAATGGTGCCATTGGCTGCAGCATCACACACGCAGAGCAGCCAGGTCAGGATGGACTCGTTCGTCTGGTGGGTGAATTCCCTCCGCAGGTCTCGCAGCTCACCCAGGGATAGCGACCGAGTGATGATCTCTGGCTCTGCCTCTTCTGCTGGGTGCGAAGGTCCTGCTGCATCCTCATCAATCACTATGCGGACTGATTTGCTTTTTGATTTCTTCTTCTGAACGGGGGCAACTGCAATCGGTTTAGGCTGTTCTGGTTCAGTGATGGTTTGCGTGGGGATGCTGACAGTGCTTTTGGTTCCTTTCTCCTCTGTGACAGTCTGCGTAGAGATGGACACTGTTGTTTCGCGTTTGGTTCCTTTCTCCTCTGTGACAGTCTGCGTAGAGATGGACACTGTTGCTTTGCGTTTGGTTCCTTTCTCCTCTGTGACAGTCTGCGTAGAGATGGACACTGTTGCTTTGTGTTTGGTTCCTTTCTCCTCTGTGACAGTCTGCGTAGAGATGGACACTGTTGCTTTGCGTTTGGTTCCTTTCTCCTCTGTGACAGTCTGCGTAGAGATGGACACTGTTGCTTTGCATTTGGTTCCTTTCTCCTCTGTGACAGTCTGCGTAGAGATGGACACTGTTGCTTTGCGTTTGGTTCCTTTCTCCTCTGTGACAGTCTGCGTAGAGATGGACACTGTTGCTTTGCTTTTGGTTTCTTTCTCCTCTGTGACAGTCTGTGTAGACATGGATGCTGTTGCTTTGCTTCTTTTTACCTCCTCCTCAAGCAGATGTTGCACCACACTAAGTAGTGTTTTGTTTCTAAGCATGGTGTACACAACACAGGCCATAGAGAAAAAAGAGAATAGAACTGACAAGAAAATTATACCATCCTTAACATCCAGAGGGAACTCAATATTTTCAAAAACTGCTGTGCCTGGCCTGAAAGGCTGGAAGAAACCACTCTCTCCTCCTCCCACCAGGGGCTGGCTGTGATTGTTGAGGAGATCCCAGACATAGGAGCCCAGACTAGGGCAGCCAAACAAAACTGAGTATATATTCCAAATGGTATTCATCACCTCGCAGGTTATTATGCTATAGACATAATAAACCAATAAAGCAATTATCATACCATTCCCTGGTTTTAACAGGAGTAATACAACAGGCAGGTAGTTCCCCATGTGAGGAAAAATATAGAGAGCAAGATACAGTACCCATGTAGACAAGCTGAGCACCATGGTCAATAGGTTTCTGTTTATACAAAATTGTAATTCTGACTTTCTCTCAGAGCAAGCGCACATTGGGTGCCAAATTATGTACTAGTTTGAAAACAAACCAGTGGGAGGCACCAAGTCAGAATAACAATTTAATGGAAATTAAAGAAAAGGAAAAAAAACTAAAAGAAAACACTGGTTCAAACTGACAGAGTCAAGATACAACCTGAGTCCCTGTTAGGTAGGGTGGTGGTAGCAGTCTGGTAGAATGGTGGCTGCAGTCCTCTGAAGCGGTGATCCTGTAGAAAAGGGTCTGCTCTTCCTCAGAAAGTCCGGTGGTGGCTGTGTAGCTCCTGTCCTCTGGAAATCCAGTGGAAAGGGTTGTCTCTGGTGTTCAGAGTCTTAGATTATATCCACGATGGGATGCTTGGTTCCTCCCTCTGGGTGGAGCATCTCACAATGGGGTCATGAGTCATGAGGCCAAGTGTTGATTAGGCTCATTAACAGAAGATAGTCGGGAGGGAGTTATCTCTGAGTCATGTGGCAGGACAATGATGGGCTATTAACAGCAAGATAGTCTGGGGGGAGGAGGCAAGGAAACACTGCCCCACCTGATTTCAACGGCTCATGAGGATGGTAATAGAATACACTGCAACCCAGGACAAGAGGAATCTTGGCTCCAACACCTGGAGCACCTCCTCCCCCTCTTTTTCCACTGATCTTGGTGTTTCCATGTTGTTTCCCTCACATGTTCTCACCTCCTCCTCTTCTCTAGCTGGAATTAAAACTGCCCCCACGTTTTGACTTCTTAAATGTGTCATCACAGAGGCATTACCATCATCTCTAATTGGCCCAGGCTTGGCCAGCAGCATGTCCATTTTCAGAGCCATCAGGGACTGGTTCTGCTGGACATGACAGAAGCTTCCAGGAGCTTCTGACAGAAGCCATGTCTGTGGCTGCCCTGCTACCAAAAACCAGGCTGTGCAAAGCCAACACAGAGATGGTATCAAAATTTTTGAGCTAACCTTCTGGAAATTGATACTAGTGTTATAAAAGCACATAGTCCAAGTGCTTGTGCTGCGAATAATCAGGTGCTCAGGGACAGCAACACATTTTTTAACCTGGCACCTTTTGTATAGGAGCAATCTCGCCACGTATTCAATTTGGCAGGTTGTCTCTACATTTCAGAGATGGTCTTCTGCAGTTTTTGGCAGTATATTTATTTTGGGCAATGTAAGCAGCTATCCCCAGTTTTGGTGTGCAGATTATATACTGCCTAGGGCAGGTAGTGCCCAGTAACAGTGTTCTGGCACATATGTATTGGTTAAATCCATGGATGTTTTCTATTTTGGAGGCAGGCATCACATTTCTTCTGAGATGTGGGGTTAAAATTCCTCACTGTGCAAAAGAAACAAATTTTGCATCCAAACATTGGGTGGTTTTGGGGAATTTAATTGCTTCTCCTAGTATAAAGTTCTGTAGGTTGAGAGCTGTTGAACCACTCTGGTGGGAATGTAAAAGCCAAGTTGTTGAAATTTTGTCCTGGTAACTTTCGTGTGTGAGCAGTCGGTGATGGGGTTCGGTTTTGGATCCAGACTGATTATGACCATACATAGAGCTGAGAAGAAAAGCGCTGATACCGGGCTGTGTGGCACAGTTTAATAGGTGCAGTTGAAGGTGGAGCCAGCAAAAGCTTTCTCATTTGTTTTCATTTTCGTAGTTGGACTCTGCAAGAATGAAAATATTTAATAGACATATAATTGGGAAGGAGTTTCATATTGCTGTTTGAGTGTGGTGCAAATAAGAGTTTGCACATGGAACGGGAAGGTCAGCAAAACCTTTCTGTCCCCATGGGTTCCGTTTGAGAGCCGTGACCACGCATTTCCACCTTTGGAGGGGCCCTTGCATTGTTTTGTGTGCACACAGCGCCATCTGGTGGAGTTTTTTAACGAGAACAGTGGAGAACAGCCACTGTGTACTTGAAAGTGAAGAAAATGTCTCTTGGGTATCCAAACGTGAGGATGCAAAGCTGAAAATGTCCTTAATTCTCTCCGAGAAAATGTGCCAGAACAGAAAGATTTCACTAAGCTGCCCTTCCAACTTGAATTAACAGGAGAATCAAGTGGCAGCTACGTTTCCTTGCAGCCTGCAAACTGTGCACATAACCATGGTGGAAATGTATTTTTCTTCACTTGATCACGCAATTTCAGTCTCGCAGAGTCTGAAATGTCCATCTACATCTCTCACAGAAAAATGTGTCGGGATAGAAGCAGTTCAGCAAAATGCTTCTGTCAAAACACGGTGGTGCCAAACATTTTCTTTCTCAGCTATTCGTATCATCGCATTTTGTCACTCTTGCAGTCTAAATCAAAAAGTTTGTGGCTACGTCTTACAGAGAAATGTGCCAGAAGAGAAAGCTTCCTCAGACCTTTCCTTTTTCATTTGAAAACTTGTATTCGCACAATAATCATGGAGTAGTCATCTTTCCCCTTGCAGCCTATGGACTACAGTTGCACCATGGTGCTCTGCACTTTCCCACTCACCTGTATGTACCACCAAACACATTCAGTCTAGCAGTCTGATACATTTTTCTCTGAGAAAAATGTTCCAGGTCACATACAGTTGCTCTAATTTCTGCTACACCTTGAAAGCTTTCATGAATGCACACACAATGCACTGGGGTTATGTATCTTCCTTCTCTGTTCTATGTACCATCAGGTTTTTTTGACTCTGTCAGATCTTAGTTTTAAATATTAAAAGACCCAGAAGCTGCTCGCACGCAACATGTTTAAGAATGGAAGCCCACTCATGGCATTTACCTTAGCCTTTGTCAGGTGTATTCTGCGCAACGCCCAGTGTGCTCTTCACTTTTTCCTCAGCAATATGTGCGATCATACAGTGTCTCAAAGTGTCCATCTACACCTCTCACAGAGAAATGTGCGATGACAGAAGCAGTTGCTGGATTAGTCCATCTCCAAGGCTTTCAACAAACCACGACAATCTGAACCTATGCAAGACTGAGAGTGTGAAAAAGTGCAGACCATCACAGTGTGTGTGCAGTTTATAAGCAGTAAGGGGAAATGAGTGGCATTATCTGTGGTGCAAATTGAACTTTTCAAATGTAAGGAGAGGGTCAGTGAAAGTTATATGTCTTGGCACATTTCTGTAAGTTCCTTCTTTTTAGTGTTGGATTCTATGAGCCTGAGAGGATGCTATGCTACATAAAACTGAGAAGCAAAGTAAATAGCACCAGTGTGTTTTGTGTGGTTTATATGCACCCAGGGGAACGTGAAGGCCAGAGCTGGGATTCTGTTTTAAAACATGTTGGTGGGATCAGCTCCTGGACATTTTAAGGTTTGAAACTGGGATCTGCAAGAGAAAATATAATGATATTTCCTATAGCTTAAAAAGACTGTGCATAGCACCAGAGTTTGCAGTGTACTTGAAAGGATGCAACAAGAATAGATAATATAACAAAGGGTTTTATCTAGAGGTATGTCAGGCTGTTTGGACATTGTACGAGAGAAAGTGCTTGATGGTATTTTACAGCTCAGTAGTTTATAAGGTGAAAAGGAAAGAGGACCATCACTTGATTGTGGTGTAAATACAAGTTTCCAAATATAGGGGCAAAGTCCCAGCAAGATTTTTGTCCTGGCATGGTTTTCTGTGCGATCTCTAGCTGCAAAATTTTTGGTTTAGGTTCAGACTGCAGGAGTGACAGAATGTTATGGTACGTAGAACTGAAAAGGAAAGTGCATGGCACCAGCATGTTTTGACAGAAGAAGTGTGTTGGATGGCTTCCCTGGTGACACATTGCTCTGTGCTAGACGTTAATGGACATATTGGACTCTGTAAAAGTGAAAGAGCGTGATGTTACTTAAGGCTGAGAATGAAAGTACAGAGAACCATGGTTATGTGCAGTTTCCAGGCTGCAAGAGGAGCTTGACTACCACTCTATTGCCTTCCAAATTCAAGTTATCAATTGTCATGCAGAAGGTAAGGAAAAGCTGTCTGGGCTGACATAAGTTCCCATTAGAGCCCTGTGTAGAAATAATGTGGTTTAGTTTAGACTCCAGTATTCAGAGACTATTATGGTAAATGTAGCCAAGAAGAAAGGAGTCAGTGCACCAGCATGCTTGATGTGGTTTACTTGTGTCAAGGGGATGGTGCAGACAGCACTGACTTTTTCTTCTAAAGCCTTTTTTATGGGAGCAGCAGCTGGAAGTTTGAAGGTTTGAACTTAAGATCTGCGAGAATGAAAAATGTGACGGTACATATAGCTGAGAATGAGGGTGTGTTTCGGGTAGTGTAAAGGCTGCTAGGAAGTTCTCTCTGGACACTTATTTCTCTTGAGATATAGCTGGACAGTTTGGACTCTGACACTGAAGGTGTGTGAAAGTGATTGTGCTGCAAATACAAGTTTTCACAGGTAAGGGGAATGGTCAGTGAATGCCTTCTGCCTTGGCAATTTTATCTGTTTGAATTACAACAGGAAACTCTTCACTTTAGCTGTGGATTCTGCAGAACTGAGAGAATGTGATGCTATATATGGTTAAAAAGTGCAAATCTGCAGTGTGTTTGGTCTAGTTTATAGGCTGCAAAGAAATGCAAGGCGCTGCATTTTTGTTCCAGGACTTCTTGTATAGGAGCAGCTCCTAGAAGTTTGCAGGGTGTTTATGATTTGCAAGAGTGAAAGGTTAAGACAGTACCAAGAACTTGAAGGAAAGTGCCTATCTGCAGCGAGTGTGATGCAGTTTGATGAGTGTGAGTTACATGCTAAGCCAGCAAGAGCATTCTCAGCTGGCCCCTCATAAGACAGAGGTTATTGCTGGACTTTTACAATTTTGTCCCTGGACTTTGAAAGAGAAAAAAGTGCCTACACACATAGTAGAACAGGTACAATCATAGACCGACACTGTAGTGTGTAGCTGAAATTCTGGGAGGAGAAGTGGTAATCCAGAAATTCTTTCTGTCCTGGCACAGAAATTCTTTTTGACCCCTTGATGTGGTGCAAATTCAGGGTTTCAAAAAGAAGGTGAAAGGCTTATAGAATTTTCTTCTAAGTGGCATCCTTATACTTTTCAGACTTTCAGAGATCTACTGCCTTAAAAAACAGCCCTAAAAAAAGAGAGTACTGAGCATCATTTTTCCCATAGAACCTTAAAATGCCCAATACACATTAGTCTTATGCTTTTTGTTCGTTATATTTTAGTCTCTCATTGAGCCCAGTTCCATAATTTGGGAAAAACGGGGGAAAACCAGTTTCTTAGTTTCACATTCACATTGAATGATATGAACAAGAGCACGAGAACCGGGGCTATGTGCTTTCCTTTCAAACTATACATACTATAAAGACTTTTCAATGTTGCAGAAGTCTTGTGTGTAAAGGCTATCCACTGTAATTTGGTTAAAAGGTGCCCACTCTAGAAAGCTGTTGCTTTCTCTATATTTATGTCTCATCCTTTGAATAGCAACACTCACCCAGGAGCTCAATCACGATTTTTCAGTCTTCCAGGGCTCAGCTTCAGAACTTAATATATCCAGCAATTGCTGCCATACCAAGGGTCCTAGATAAAAACGTCAGCACTGGCCTTCACTTTCCCTTTGCCGCTTACAAACTACAAAAACCACAGACCTCTATGCGTTCAGCTGTACCTACCCACATGCACTTTCAATCCCACAGAGTCCACTTACAAAACTAAGAATGTTCAGCAGCTGATACCACGGAAAATATTTTAGAAAAAGAGATCTGGTGCCAGAATTTATGTTCCCTTTATAGCCTATAAACTGGACAGCCGACACTGAGGTGATTTACCTTGCTTCCCATAAGCAGCATCAAAATTCTTCTGATTCAAAGAGCCAGAACTGAACAGCTACATTAACTGCTCCCACACTAGTAGTGCCAGGGCAGAAAAGCTTTCGGATTTTGCCTCTGCACTGTCAATGCTCATAAAGCCACCACACGATGGTGCTATCGACTTGCAAAACAACTAAATGCACCTCGCCTCTCTCGATTCATTCTGACAGCAGATACCCGTTGAAAACCTCATTGCTTTCGAATAAACTGTGCCACTACACATTTTGCTGACATTCTTTTACCATGAGCAAACTCTTATTTACACTACACTCAAGCGGAAAAAAAACCCCCAAAATTAGTTGTGCAATTGTTCACTTTTGCGGAGATCAGATATAAAATTAAAAATATCAAAAAAGTCTTAGCTTACAGAAGTTTCAGGTGACAAAGGCGGAACTTTCAACTGCACCACCTCCCCTGGTAGCTTCAGTTTCCTCCTCGGATCAATGTACCATCTTAATCCTTCAATCTCACAGAGTAAAGACCCACACTGAAAGACACTGTTTACTACTGAGACAGTACAGGTACCAGGACAAAAAGATCAACAGCCCCACTGTTAACAGTTCAACAGCTCCAGCTGATAGAACTGTGTACTAGGAAAAGCAAATATATTCACTGAGACTGCCCAGTGCACACATGCAAAATTGATTTCTTTGCCAAACACAGAAACTATGAGCCCATCTCAGTGATATGGTATCCCCTTCTCCAAAATAAAAACTATATGGTGATTGATCCAATACAACCCTTCGGTGTACTCTGCTCTTTCCTTCTTAGATAGATCTATGACAACATTCCCAGAATCTCCGAGTTTATATTGAATTGTTTCCACATATGGCTTGGAGAGGGATATGTTCCAGCAGAGGCTGTCTGCTGACCTTTTCCCCAACGACTGGTAACTGGAATTTCAGAAGGGAATCAAGAGGCAGTCACTCTCCTCCTTCTACCTGTAAACGTTGCACACAACCATTGTGCTCTGCAGGTTGATTCTCAACCTTATGTAGCATCATGCTCTTCCGTTCGCCTAGAAATGTCCATCTGCTATTCGCACAGAACAATGTCCTCACAAAAGAAACCCATCACACACTCCTGTCAAAACACACCAGTATAATGCACTTCCTTTCTCAACCATCACATACTGTCACTCATGTAGTGTGAATCTAAACTGAAAAGCCTTCGGCCACATGTCACCCAGATAACTGTGCCAGGACAAGAACTTTCCTTCCATCTTGCAATTTACGTGTGGAAATTTATATTCACATGAAAATCAAGAGGCAGTCTTTCCTTTACTACCTGTAAACTGCCATCACATTCTTATGCTCTGCAAGTTCCTTCTCAGCTATAAACATCATCATGCACTTTTCAACACCACAATGACCTACACCATGCATTTTTCAACACCACAATGATCTTGATCTACCCCTTGAGCAGAAAAACGTGCAGACAAAAAATGTTTCTTGATTTCTCCTTCTTGTCTCATCCTTTCAAGCACACGCCAGACTCTGGGGCTGTGCACACTCCTCATAATCTAGATTGAAGACCTTTTTTTTCTAAACCCTTGCAGGTCTTAGTTTCAAGTCCTTAAATATCCAGAAATTAATCCCATACAAAAGGTCCTGAAAAAAACCCAAATCTGGCTTTCCCATTCACTTCAGAACATATAAAACACACCAAACACAGTGGTTCTATTCCCTTTGTTTTCTACATGCTTGAGAAAATGTTATGCTCCATATAACTGAAAAGCAAAGTTGAAGAGTTTCCAGTTAAACTCCCTCAAAGAAATGTGCAGGACACACAGTTTTTGGTGAGCTTCCCCTTGCTGACTTTTGAAAACTTCCACTTGCACCACAAACATGACACTCCTGTTCTCCTTACAACATACACACATACCACATGATGGTATGCACTTTCAGTCTTGCATAGGCCCAGAATGTGGGGGGTTTTGGAAATACTTGGAGATAGAAGTACTATTGCAGCAACTACTTCTCTCCTAACACCTTTCTCTGAGCCAGTGTTATATACACTTTAGACTTCGTGCGACTGAAAGCAAGCTCTTAGCTGCACCTTCCTTTTGCTGCTTATAAAGTTCATCACATGCAGTTCTATGTGCTCAGCTCCGTGTACCCACATGCACCTTCAATCTCACAGAGTCCACTTGCAAAGCTAGGAATTTTCAGAAGCTGGTTGCACAGAAAACATTCTAGAAGAAAGAGACAGTGATGGAACTCACTTTTCTTTTGCAGACTGTACAATGCAGCCAACAATGAGGTGATTCTTCTCCTTTCCCAACCATTTGCCGAATCACATTCTTTCAGTCTCGAAGAGCCACCATGCACAGGGGGTCCCTTTGCACTAACTGTTCCCACAGTAATGATGCCAGAAAAGTTCTTACCTTTTGCCTGCTCATTGTCAGCCCTCATAAAGCCACCACACGATGGTGCTGTCGACTTGCAAAAGAAGGAAACAACCCTCGCCTCTCTAAATCACCCAAACTGAAGATAACGGTTGAATACCTCACTGCTTTCCAGTATACTGAATCACGACAAAAATATTTCGCTGATTGACACTGCCTCTTTTGTCTAGAACGTTTTCTATGTGACCACTTGCTGAACTTCCTTAGCTTTGTAAGTGGACTCTGGGAGACTGAAAGTGCATGTGGTTACATAGAGCTGAGCACAGAGAGCTGTGTGACATGCTCTTTATAAGTTGCAAAAGGAACATGCAGGTAAGGGCTTACTTTTCTTTGTAATAATATAATGTAATATTATATATTGTAATACTGTAATAATATATATTAATAATATATTAATTATATTAATTATATAATTATATTAACAATATAATATATTATAATATTGTAATAATGTATTTTGAAATACTATAATGTTACATGCAGCAGGAGCAGGAAAGTGGAGAGCTCTAGGGTGTGTGTTGCTTTTCACAGGATACAAGTTAATGTGGAGAGAGCAATATCTTGTGGAGGGGCCAGCTTTTGTGACCAATACTTGTACTTGAAAAAGTATACGTTTGGGACTGCTGCATTATTGAAAGAAAGAAAATGATAGCACATTTAATTAGAAAAGTGAGATCATAGCCTTGGTTCATATGGTGGTGTTGAAATCCTTTGAAGTGAATGTGAAACTCAGCAAATGTTTCTCTTCTTTTGTTTCCAGATTAAAATTAGGGAACTGGGTTCAGCAAGAGAACAAACGTAAAAATGGAAAGAGCGAAAATAAAAAGCATAATACCAATGCATATTTTGCAGTATAATGCTGCAGCTTTTTCTTAAGGCAGCAGATGCTGAAGGTCTCTATGCCATTCTGAAAAAGAGGATTCAACACGCATCTTAAGAGAAGTATCAGCTTCCTTTTGAAATTATTAATTTGCACCACAATCCACTGGCAACAGGAATTCTGCCCAGTATCTTTTGTCATACAAAAAGTCCTAGAACAAAAAAAACAGTGCCTGACCTTCACCCTCCCCTTGCAGCCTATAAACTGGTCCAAACACACAAGTGATTTGCACTTTTCAGAAGTATATATAGCATCAAGTTCTCTTCAAAGTCACGGAGTCTACAGCTAAAATAAAGTTTCCTGTTGTAGTTCTGGTAGATAAATGTGTCAGGACAGAAAGCATTCCTGGACCAACCCCATTAAGTATGAAAATTTTTATTCGCAGTGCAATCATGTTTGTACACCTTCTGGGCCACAGAGTGCAACCAGCTGTATCTCACAGAGAAGTAAATGTCAGGACAGGAAGTGTACCTAAATTACCCCCTTCTCCTAACAGCTTTTACACTGCACACAACACGCTGCGTCTACGTCCCTTCCTTCTCAGATAAATGTACCCTCAGAATTCTGCTCTCTCAGGCCTCTTTCAAATTTTCAGCAGCTGCTCTCATTAAAAAGACTTCTGAATCTCTGAGTCTAAAGCTAAAACGAATTTTTTCTACATAGGGCTCAGAGAGGAATATCTACCAGCTGAGTTAGATTTCCCTGAGTTTTCCACTTACGATTAAAAACTTGAATTTGGAAGACAATTGAGCAGCAGTCACACTCCTCTTGCAGCGCTTAAAGTATGCACACAACCATGGTGTTCCGCAGTTTCATTATCAGCCTTACGTAGCATCATGCACATTCATTCTCCTAGAGTTAGAAATGTCTCACACAGAACAATATGTCAGCACTGAAGAGGTGTACCACACTCCTGTCTAAACAGGCTGGTGACATGCACTTTCCTTGTCAACTCTATGTACCATCAGAGTCTGTCACTATTGTAGTCTAAATCTAAAATGAAAAGTCTTTGGCTAGTTCTTACTCAGATAAATATGCCTGGATAAGAAGCTTGCTCCGACTTTGCCACTTAAGCAGGTAAATTTTTATTTGCTCCACAATCAAGTGGAAGTCCTCTTTTGTCTTGCAGGTTCTGCAATGCATGGTGGTGCTCTGCCATTTCTTGCTCAACCACTTACTCTCTCAATTTTATAGAGAACAACGTGTCTGTGTACCTGTAGCAGGTTCAGTTCCTAAACCGGGCAGAAACACCAATTTAGTGTAGTGGTTTTGTTCAAAATATCCATCCATTGCTTAACTTATTTTCTTTCTGTGAGATAAGAATTAGGAGAAAGCAAAGCAAGCACAAAACTTGAACAGTTGCAGTACAAAGAAAGAGTTTTATTACTAATAGAATTAAAAGTAAAGAGAAATAACAAGAAATTAAAGCAAACCCCTTCCCCCTTTCCAGCACTTTCCTCCTTTTACCCAACTCACACAAAGGATAACAGAACATGGGATTTTAGTCAATGTTGCAGTTCTTGATAAGTCTCTTTCATATGCTTAAGAGAAAAAAGGGTTTTCTTCAGCTGCACATGGTTCCCAAACTGCCACCAACAACAGACCTGCCTGGAAAGAAACAATCTGCTGTGGTGTAAAACATCTCTTCCATGAAAATCTCACAGTTCCTTCACACTGCCAAACATGGGCCATCACACAGGGTTATTAATCTTCTTAAGGATGAGTTATTTTGGCCTGAACACAAAGGTTTTCTTCACCACAAGTCTCTAAAAAGCCTTTCAATGCTTCTATATAGCATGGCATAGGCACTCTTCACAATTTCCACAGGCCACAAGTGAACTTTTCATCCCTCCATGTACTTCAAATGGATTAAAGAGACAGTTTGTGATATTACAGTTTCTTACCACGGCATGCAAGAAGGTTTTTAAGCTACGCGTGAGAAACACGACACCGCCCTCTTTCTCCCGTCGCCATGCTCAGCTTCGTCTCACGTGACTCACTTTCTCTTCCTCTCTGACTCTGAAGCCGCCATGTTGAAGAGTGTTCTTGTTCAGGCTTTACGGTGGGGAAAGCCTCGCTCCTTTTGTGCTGCTGGCTGCACAGTGCCTTCTTCAGCGCCAAGTGCGCTGGCTGCAGACAGGAGGCTACGCCGGCTCCTGATGGCTCCGCTGGCTCTGCGTGTGGAGAGGAGAGGATAAGGACCCACCGGTGACCGGAAACCACACCAGACAAATTTAGCTGTGTAGCAGTCCATGGCTGGCTTTAGCTGCTTGCAGCTCTGGTACAGTTCCCCCCCCAGCAACCCAGCGTCCGTGCCGCAGCGTTGGGAAAGGGGGCGGGGCCCAGAGGCTCGGAGGCCCCCCCCCACCTTCCAGCAGGTGAGCTCAAACAAAAGACAATTCCCGCCTTTCCATGCGGTTTAAATACATAAACTGTGAGAAGCGTCATTAGTCTAAAAGACTGCCCATCAACTCAGGTTCAACCCACTACAGTACCTCTATATAAAAAGATGTGCCAGAATGGAAGTTGCTGGGTATCTCTTACTCACAGCAGCATTTCAACAAGATAAAACTCACACGGGGGGGCTATGCACCCTCCTTCTCAGCTACATGTACTCTCTTGCTGAGCCGAACTTTAAGGCATTCAGGAGCTTCTCCCATAAAAGTGGTCTGTCATGCACATTCTCTTTGTAGCCGGTAAAACACACCAAATACAATGTAGTAAATGCACTTCTCTGCAATCATATCACATTCAAGTGCTCAGAGTCTGAAAATAAACGGAATAGTTCCCATCAGGAGTGCATAAGAAAACAAGCCAGCACAGGAAGCATTCGCTGAGTTTCCCCGGAACAATCTCTAACTTGCACTCAGGCTACTTTCAAGTGGCATTCATCATCTTCTTGCAGTCTCTAAACTGCACACACCCGATGGTGTTCTGCACGTTCATGATCAACTAGCTGAACATCGTCATGCACTGTCAGGCTCAAAAAGTGCCCATTTTGCACAGGGAAAAAGTATGTCAATAGAGAAAAACTGCACTACTGTTGCGTGACAGTCGGCGATGGAAGAGACAGGGGAGATTGCTTGGATGCGAGAAGCCAATTTTATTGATACAGAGCTGAGTATTTATACCTTTTCAGCAGTAACTAAAAATAGATTCTTATATCATCAGCAATCACTATAACAACCCTATCTGTGTTTTTTAATAACATTGCAAAACTACGACCTAACTGACACAGGTACATACCAAGCATGCCATTCCCTTATACTAGCTATTTCCTGGTAGGCCGTACTGCCTGCCATGGTTTGCGGCCTAGCAGCGTTAGCGCGTCCACTTCTGACATGAGTTTAGCAGTGCTCTCACTTCTGCTTTCTAGCTGTATCTCCACACTTCTCAGCTCCATGTAAAAGCACATGCTCTCAGTGTCGCAGAGTCCTTAGCAAAACCAAACAGCAGTTCCACTTCACACAGCTAAATGGGCCAGGACAGAAAGCTTTCACTGACCTTGCCTTGACTTTTCCTTGCAGCCTTTCCTCTTCAGAGCACACACTGAAGCTATGCACTTTCCTTCTCAGCTGTATTGTCATGTTGCCAGAGTCCCATACGTCCATCTCCTTCTCTCCCAGACAAACTGCTTCTGTCAAAACACGCCGATGCTACGCACTTTCCTTCTCAGCTATTGGCACCGTCACATTCTGTGTCCTGCTTGCAGTCTGAATCTAAACCCGGAAGTTTCTGGCTACATCTCACATTCACAGATGTGTGAGGAGGAAGAAGTTGCTCAGACCTTGCCTCTTATGCTCGAAAATGTCCATTCACTCCACAATGAAGTGACAGCTTTCTTTGCTTTACATCCTGCAAACTTCACACTCACACAAACACACATGCGCACACACACACTGAAGCTATGCGCTTCCTTTCTTTCTCAGCTGAACTCACCCATCCCCCACCTTGACTTTCTCTACCCCTTTGCTCTTGGCCTTGCCACACATGGAGAATGGATGTCTTTCCTCTTAAGACACCCATTGTGTTGCGTACCCCTCCCTTACCTTGCCTTGCCTTTCCTGCCCAACATTGCATTTCCTTGTCATTCCTGACCATTCCTTTCCTTTGCCTTCCTGACCTATCCATGTGCTTCCCTTGCCCTTCCTACCAGTCCAGTTCCTTTCATTGACTTTCATTGCTCAGCCACCCTGCACCTGACTTCCCATTTGTCCAGGCCCAACCTTTCATTTCCTTCTCCTTCTAGGACTCTCATTGCCTTGCCTGCCTCTCCTTTGTCTTGCCTTCCAAAGCCACTGCTTGCCTTGCCCTGCCCTTGAAGGCATTCCTTGCCTTGCATTACATTGCTCGCCTCTCCTCCACCTGCAATTCAAGACCTCTCTTTTTGTGGAATTTCTTCAGCTTCCCTGCCTGCTCCTCCTAGGACTCTCAAGGCCTTCACATACCTCCAGTGTTTCAGAAGCATGTGAGGGGAAGCCCAGAGGAGGTCACGAGCAAGCACACCTGTCTGTCCTGGTAGCTTTTTTCTGGCACCTATCCTTGCATGTCTTGAATTTTGGACAGCCATCCATCCTTTGCCCTTGGGCTCCAGGACTAGAATGACAGTTCTTTTGCATATGAAGGAAAGCAGGGAGCCCAAGTCTTTTAGGTACAGATTAGAGACGGTCCATGCGAAATCAAGGCCACACAGAGCAGTCAGTCCTGGCTGCTTTTGTGTACCAACAGTCCTTGAATGTACCTGTCACTTGCCTTGCCTTGGCAGCCCACCTGTTTCCTTGCCTTGCCCTGCCAACCCTCCCTGGCCATGCCCCACCCTTGACCTGCCTACTGCTTTTCTCCAGGGCCTTGCCTTGCCAGGCTTTCATCTCATTGGCATTTCCTTGCCTTTCCTGCCCCTTCCTTTACTTTGTCTTGCTTCCCCACACCTTGCATTGCCTTGCTGTCCAGTCTGTAGTCTTCCCTCAGCCTTCCTTCCCTCCACTGCCTTACATGGACTTGCTCACCCATCCTCCTCCCGACTTCCCTTCGCATTTGTCCAGGTCTGGCCTTTCACTTCCTTCTCCTTCTAGAACTCTCATTGCCTTGCCTACCTCTCCCTTGTCTTGTCTTGCAGAGCCACCTCTTGCCTTGCCTTGCCCCTGAACCCCTCCCTTGCCTTACATTACCTTGCTCACCCCTTCCCTGCCGACTTCAGCGGGGGAAAACATGCAGACAATCAATGTGATTGATAAAGCAAGCTTCGTTTATTGGCAATACAGAGGCACTTATATAGTGTGAGAGTACATGTTTATCAGTTCTTGATTGGTTTAAGCTTATGAAAGCGCATCCTTACTTCTACATAATTGGGTTAGATAAAAGACTACATTTGGCAAGCTTCTATTATTTATGTTTTGACTTGAGAAATCAAAGTTCTCTCTCCCTTCTCATGGTCAGTACATCTTATCAGCACAGCACTGTACCTCCGTAAAACTCGCTTTTGGTTCTCAGGCCTGTTTCTCACATAGGCATTTTCTCATGCAAACATTTTCTCATGCAGGCCTTTGCTTGTACAGTTCTGTTATTGATTTGTACCCTTTATCAATGATCCACGTCCCTGATCCTCTAACCATTCTCCAACACTTCCCCACCTGGAATTCAAGACCCTTTTTCTCCTGGCATTTCCCAGCCTTGCCTTGCCCTGCCTGCTCCCCCGAGGACTCCCAAGGCTCTCATATATCCCCAGTGTTTAAGGAGCATGGGAGAGGAAGACCAGGGGAGGCCCCATTCATCTTTCTGGGCAGATTTTGTCTGGGACCAATCCCTGCATATCTTGAATTTTGGAAGGGCAATTCACATTGCGCCCTTGAGCTCCAGGACCAGAATGAGAGTTCTTTTGCATGTGAAGGAAAGCAGGTAGCTCAAGTCTTTTAGGTGCAGAGGAGAGATGACCCACGCGGGATCAAGGGCACACAGAGCACTTGGTCCTGGCCACTTTTGTACATCCCTGAATGTACTTCTCACCTCTTTGCCTTGCCTGGCCTTGCCTTGGCAACGCAACAGTTTCCTTGCCTTGCCCTGCTAGCCCTCCGTAGCCTTGCATTCCTTTGCATGGCCATGCCCCACCCTTGACCTGCCTACTGCTTTCCTCCAGGGCCTTGGCTTGCCTAGCCCTTCCTGTTTCTGCCTGGCCTACCCATCACTGGACTTTCCTTCCTATGGCCAGCCTTGCCTCTAACTTCTGGGCCTTCTCTTGCCTACCACTCCATTTGCTTTCCCCTCACTGCTCTGGCCTTGCCTACCTCTCCCTTGACTTGCCTACAATTACCTGCACTTGGTTTGTAGCGCCTTGCCTGCATGGAAGGCAAGGGCAAGAGTGGTAGGCAGGGCAAAGCAAAGCCAGCAAGTTGTAGGTAGTGCGAGGCAAGGCAGACGTAGACAAAGGAAGCAAAGCAAGGGTAGGTTAGGAAAAACTAGGCAAGGTACTGAAGGCAAGGCAAGGCCAAGTGACTCGGGGTGCCTTTCCTTGGGAAGACATAGTGCCAGTGTTGCTGGAGCAGATGTTAAGGTACCATGGGGAGGAATAGTCCAGCAAGACATTTCTGTCCTGACCCATTCCGTGCAGGGGCAATTGTTGGACACATTCAATACTGGAGGTGGATCAGTCCCTGGATGTGTTGTATTTTGGAGGAAGGGATGCCATTTCTTTGGAGATGGGCTTGTAGTTGCTCTCTTTGGCAAGGAAAGCAGGTTTGGATGCACACATTAGGTGCTCTTAGCAATTTTAAAGGCTGTTCCCAACAGGCAGTTCACTGCGTTAGAGCTGTTGAGCTGTCAGCGGGAATGCAAAGGCCAAGCTTGTGAGCCTTTTGTCCTGGTGCCTTTAGAGTGTGAGCAGTCCCTGGTGCCGTTGTCTTTGGATCCTGACTCTGGGAGAGTGAAGGCTTAGGATGGTACCTAGAGCTGAGAAGGAAAGTGCCGAGAGCAGCGTGTGTGCTGCTAATCTGAGGGGTACAGTTGAAGTTGTAGGCAGCAAAAGCTTTCTCAGCTGGCACTGTTTTGAGCTCTGCTTTTGCCAGATGGTTTCAAGTTGGTGGCCGGACTCTGCAAGAGGGAAAAGCTTTGTTTGGGCCAAAGACGTTCGTCTTGCTCTTGGAGTGTGGTGCAAAGAAGAGTCTGCTCTTGGAAGGGGAAGATGAGGGAAATCTTTTAGTCCTGATGTGCTGTTGATTTGAGTGCAGGGACGTTTGCAACTTGCCTCTGCCCTTGGGGTGGTTTCGAGCTGCGCCAGATGCTTGGCCTTCTTTTGCAAGTCGTCAGCGCCATCGTGTGGTTGTTTCGATGAGGGCTGACAGTGCCGGGGAAAAAGCCAAGCGCTTCGCTGGCGCGGCCGCAGTCGTGTGCGAGCAGTTGGTGGAAGAGCTCCGCTGTGCATCCTGCCTCTTGGAGACATAAAAGAATGTGATCTTGCACGTAGCAGGGAAGCAAGAGGAATCTTTTCATTGTTGGCTGTGCAGTTTCTAAGCGGCAAAAGAAAAGGCAGCTCCAGCATGCCCTCTTTCTTTTAGAACCTTTTCTGTGCCATCATGAACATGCTCAACATGGAACTCGCACCCACTGAACTGCATCAAAGGTCCTGGAGATACGCACTTTCCTTCAAGCTCTATGTACCATCCTACCCTCCACCTCTCGAGGATCCCAACCCCTTTCCAAACATCCAGAACCTCCATGCAGAAAAGAAGTCTTAGAACAAGAAGCCAGCGCTGCCCTTCCTAGTCCCTCTAAAATCTGTCTACTAGGCGAAACACACCAGTGACCTGCACTTTCCTTCGCAACATCACATCACATTCATCACATTGTCTCAAAGGGGCAGAGTCCACCGTTACAGAGCAGCGTCTCCAGCCGCAGTTTGGACTGAGAGATATGCCAGGAGAGAAAGCATTTGTTGCTTTTGCCTCTTCCGTGTAAAACTTGATCCTCGCAGAGCAATCACTGTCACACTCTGTCAGGGTCGCCGAGTACAAGACGCTAGAGCTGACTAAGATGGGAGAGTCAGGAGAGAAGACCTTCCAAAAGTACCCTATCTTTATAGCAGCATTAGAATGGTGCAGAGCAGTCTGGAGCACTTTAGCTTCCTTCTCTGATAGACGTGCCATCCCATTGTGGGCTCTCGCAGCTCGGTTGCAAGCTACTCTCACGAAGAAAAGAACTAGAAGAAAGACCCAATCCTGGGATGCACCTTCACCTTGCTTCACCTAAAGCCACCGAAACTCCCCGCTGCACTCCGTACTTTGCTTCTCCTCTGCATCGACCACTGTGTTTTATGCATCTTGAAGCATAAAAGTAAACGCAATTGTCTCCAGGGAGGGTTGGAAGATGAATAGGAAGCAGCAAAAGTAAGTAGCTGGCGCTGAGCTTCCTCCTTCCCACTGCTAACGTGAATTCGGCAGGCAGGCGAGTGGCAACCACGCTCCTCTCTCAGCTTGTATGCTGCGCACACGGGCCCGGTACTCGGTGCCTTCGTGCTTCCTCCTCAGGCGTGTTTTGGCAGAATCAGCAGGCTGGAACATTTCGCTGCTGGCACTGTAATAGGTGTCACAGTGTGCTGTGCACGGATTGTCCTCACCTCGACGTACAATCACTTCCTTTCACAGAATCCAAACTGTCCATCTAACTCTCGTTAAGCGAAACGTGTCAGGAGAGAAGCACTTGCTGGAGTAGCTTTTCGCTGGCCAAGACTTTCAACACAGCACCACAATCTGGGCGACAAGGAAGAGAAAGGAAGACCATCTTTTCGTCCTGGCACCTTCTTCTGTGCAACGCGTCAATCCGCAACTTTGGTCCTTGCCAGGCTGGAATGTGCGCGGTGGTACTTGGAAGTGGGAAGACAGGTGCAGAGAGCATCGCGATCTGCCGGCGCTGTGCAGGCTGTAAAGGAAAGAGGGCTACCACTGAAATGTGGTGCAAATACAAGTTTCCACGCGTCGGGGATAAGATCTGGGTAAGCTTGTTGTCCCGGCACTGTGCTCTGTGCAAGACGTAGCCGAGAATCTTTCCTTTTACATTCGGACGACAAGAGAGGCAAAATGTGCTGCTATAGAGTGCTGTGAGAGAAACCGCATTAGCTCAGGCGTGTTTCAGCAGAACCAGGAGGCTGGAGAGCTTCGCTGCCAGCACCGTGCTCTCTGTGAGAAGTAGACGACGGTGCGCCTCTGGCAGAATGAAAGCACGAACTGGTACTAAAGTGGAGGAAGAAAGAAGGCACCGAGCACCGGGCTCGTGGGCTAAGCATACAACCGGAAAGAGGAGAGTGGCTGCCACTCGCTTGTTTGCGGATTCACTTTAGCAGTCGGAACCAGAAAGTTCAACTTGCAGCTACTTGTGCTGCTACCTATTCCCCATCCAACCCTCTCTGGAAAAAACTGCGCTTACCTTTAGGCTTCGAGATGCAGAAAACACAGTGGTCGACGCGGAGGAGAAAGGAAGTACAGAGTGCAGCGGGGAGTTGAAAGAGGCTTTGCGTGAGACAAGGCGAAGGTGCCGCCCAGCAGTAAAAGGCTTTTCTTCTGGAGCCATTATCTATGGTAGCAGCTACTGGAAGTCGGCAACGGAGCTGCGAGAGTGAATAAACTGACGGCATGTCTATCTGAGAAGAAAGCTCCCGAGCCGCAGTGAGTTGTACTCAGTTTCAAGGCTGCCTTGAGAAGGAGTACTTGAAGAAGGCCTTCTTTCTGGACGCGTCCATCTGGGTGTGATCAAGCTGCATAGCCTGTGCAACAGGAAAGTGCGTGAACCTGCTTCTAGCCAGGTTGTGTGATGGAGTGCAATGGCTGCGCATTACTCTCTGAAGAGAAATAGGTAGCAGCACAAGTAGCCGCAGGTTGAACTTTCTGTTTTCAAGTGCCAACGTGAATCCGCACACAAGCAAGAGGCAGCCACGCTTCCTCTTGCAGCCTGTGCCATGCGCATCCCAGCTCCGTGCTCTGCGCCTTCATTGTGCCGGAGTCGAACCGTTGTCTATTTCTCGCCCAGAGAGCACGGTGCCGGCAGAGAAACCTGCTGCTGCCTCTGCCCAAACACGCCTGGGCTATGCACTTTCCCTCGCAGCGCTAGGTAGCACCACATTCTGTCTGCGTGGTAGCCTGAATCTGAACGGAAAGATTCTCAGCTATGTCTCGCACAGAGAACAGTTCTAGGCCAACGAGCTTACCCGGAGCTTACTCTCGACGCGTGCAAACCTATATTTGCACCACAGTCCAGTGGCAGCCCTCTTTCCTTTACAGCCTGCACAGCGACGGCGGATCGCGGTGCTCTCTGCACCTGCCTTCTCACTTCCAAGTACCACCGCGAACCTTACAGCCTTGCAGGGAGCGAAGAGGCGGATAGGCGTCTCGCCCAGAAGAACGTGCCAGGACGAAAAGATGGTCTTCCTTTCTCCTGCTCCTTGCCCGAATCGTGGTGCTGTGTTGAAAGTCTTGGCCAGCGAAAAGCTACTCCAGCAAGTGTTTCTCTCCAAACGCAGTTCGCTGAGCGAGAGCTACACGGATAGTTTGGACTCGGTGAAACAGCAAGAAAACGCTTGTAGTACGTCGAGCTGAGGAAAATCCCTGCACAGCACACTGTGGCTGCGTGCAGTGTTCACGCTGAAGAGCGGCAAAGCTCCAAGCCATGGCTGGGCTTCACTTCTGTCCAGAGCACAGAAGGCGAAGAACGAAGCAGCTGGGCACCGGGCTCATGTACTCAGTGGAGCGAATTTCCAATGTCCGGCCAAGAGCTGCTTCACAAGCACATGCAGCTGAGAATGCTCTGGCTGCTTCAGAAAGGAAGGCGCAGCCCTTGCACTCCTGGACACAACCACGCAGAAAGCAGGTTCTTAAACCTTCAGTGCTGCAGAGTGCATGCAGCTGGAGCACAGCCAGAAGGACGCGTCCAGAAAGAAGGCGTTCTTCAAGTACCCCACTCCTCCAGGCAGCCTTGAAACTGAGCACAACACACTGCGCCTCAGCAGCTTCCTTCTCACATAGACGGACCGTCCCCTTCTTCACTCTCACAGCTCCCTTGCCCACTTGCAGCCGCTGCTGCCAAAGAAAAAGGCTCCAGAAGTCAAAGTCTTTTACTGCTGGGCTGCCCTTTCCCCTTGCCTCACGTCAAGCACCAGAAACTGTCCGCTGCACTCTGTATTTCCAGTCTCCGCCGCATCTGCCACTGTCATCTCTGCATCTCCAAGCATACACCTCGGCACAATTCTTTGCAGGGAAAGCTGGAAGAGAAATAGGTAGCAGCACAAGTGGAACTTTCTGTTTTCAAGTGCTAACGTGAATCCGCACACACGCGAGAGGCAGCCACGCTTCCTCTTGCAGCCTGTGCCATGCGCACAGCCGCTCGGTGCTCTGCCTTCATTCTTATGCTCTTCGTACCATGTCGTGCTTTCATTCTGCCGGAGTGCAACCATCGTCTACTTGGCGCACAGAGCACTGTGCCGGCAGCGAAATGCTCCAGCCGACTGCTTCTGCCGAACCACGCCTGGGCTATGCACTTTCCCTCGCAGCGACATACACCAGCCGTACTCGGTCTTTCTTCTCGTCCAAATGTCAAGGGAAAGATTCTCAGCTATGTCTCGCACAGAGAACAGTTTTAGGTCAACAAGCTCACGCAGAGCTTACCCTCGACGCGTGCAAACCTGTATCTGCACCACAGTCCAGTGGCAGCCCTCTTTCCTTTACAGCCTGCACAGCGCCGGCAGACCGCGGGGCACTCTGCACCTGTCTTCCCACTTCCAAGTACCACCGCCAAGCTTACAGCCTTGCAGGGAGCGAAGAGGCGGATAGGCGTGTCGCCCAGAAGAACGTGCCAGGACGAAAAGATGGTCTTCCTTTCTCCTGCTCCTTGCCCGAATCGTGGTGCTGTGTTGAAAGTCTTGGCCAGCGAAAAGCTACTCCAGCAAGTGTTTCTCTCCAAACGCAGTTCGCTGAGCGAGAGCTACACGGATAGTTTGGACTCGGTGAAACAGCAAGAAAACGCTTGTAGTACGTCGAGCTGAGGAAAATCCCTGCACAGCACACTGTGGCTGCGTGCAGTGTTCACGCTGAAGAGCGGCAAAGCTCCAAGCCATGGCTGGGCTTCACTTCTGTCCAGAGCACAGAAGGCGAAGAACGAAGCAGCTGGGCACCGGGCTCATGTACTCAGTGGAGCGAATTTCCAATGTCCGGCCAAGAGCTGCTTCACAAGCACATGCAGCTGAGAATGCTCTGGCTGCTTCAGAAAGGAAGGCGCAGCCCTTGCACTCCTGGACACAACCACGCCAGAAGCAGGTTCTTAAACCTTCAGTGCTGCAGAGTGCATGCAGCTGGAGCACAGCCAGAAGGACGCGTCCAGAAAGAAGGCGTTCTTCAAGTACCCCACTCCTCCAGGCAGCCTTGAAACTGAGCACAACACACTGCGCCTCGGCAGCTTCCTTCTCACATAGACGGACCTTCCCCTTCTTCACTCTCGCAGCTCCCTTGCCCACTTGCAGCCGCTGCTGCCAAAGAAAAAGGCTCCAGAAGTCAAAGCCTTTTACTGCTGGGCTGCCCTTTCCCCTTGCCTCACGTCAAGCACCAGAAACTGTCCGCTGCACTCTGTATTTCCAGTCTCCGCCGCATCTGCCACTGTCATCTCTGCATCTCCAAGCATACACCTCGGCACAATTCTTTGCAGGGAAAGCTGGAAGAGAAATAGGTAGCAGCACAAGTGGAACTTTCTGTTTTCAAGTGCTAACGTGAATCCGCACACACGCGAGAGGCAGCCACGCTTCCTCTTGCAGCCTGTGCCATGCGCACAGCCGCTCGGTGCTCTGCCTTCATTCTTATGCTCTTCGTACCATGTCGTGCTTTCATTCTGCCGGAGTGCAACCATCGTCTACTTGGCGCACAGAGCACTGTGCCGGCAGCGAAATGCTCCAGCCGACTGCTTCTGCCGAACCACGCCTGGGCTATGCACTTTCCCTCGCAGCGACATACACCAGCCGTACTCGGTCTTTCTTCTCGTCCAAATGTCAAGGGAAAGATTCTCAGCTATGTCTCGCACAGAGAACAGTTTTAGGTCAACAAGCGCACGCAGAGCTTACCCTCGACGCGTGCAAACCTGTATCTGCACCACAGTCCAGTGGCAGCCCTCTTTCCTTTACAGCCTGCACAGCGCCGGCAGACCGCGGGGCACTCTGCACCTGTCTTCCCACTTCCAAGTACCACCGCCAAGCTTACAGCCTTGCAGGGAGCGAAGAGGCGGATAGGCGTGTCGCCCAGAAGAACGTGCCAGGACGAAAAGATGGTCTTCCTTTCTCCTGCTCCTTGCCCGAATCGTGGTGCTGTGTTGAAAGTCTTGGCCAGCGAAAAGCTACTCCAGCAAGTGTTTCTCTCCAAACGCAGTTCGCTGAGCGAGAGCTACACGGATAGTTTGGACTCGGTGAAACAGCAAGAAAACGCTTGTAGTACGTCGAGCTGAGGAAAATCCCTGCACAGCACACTGTGGCTGCGTGCAGTGTTCACGCTGAAGAGCGGCAAAGCTCCAAGCCATGGCTGGGCTTCACTTCTGTCCAGAGCACAGAAGGCGAAGAACGAAGCAGCTGGGCACCGGGCTCATGTACTCAGTGGAGCGAATTTCCAATGTCCGGCCAAGAGCTGCTTCACAAGCACATGCAGCTGAGAATGCTCTGGCTGCTTCAGAAAGGAAGGCGCAGCCCTTGCACTCCTGGACACAACCACGCCAGAAGCAGGTTCTTAAACCTTCAGTGCTGCAGAGTGCATGCAGCTGGAGCACAGCCAGAAGGACGCGTCCAGAAAGAAGGCGTTCTTCAAGTACCCCACTCCTCCAGGCAGCCTTGAAACTGAGCACAACACACTGCGCCTCGGCAGCTTCCTTCTCACATAGACGGACCTTCCCCTTCTTAACTCTCGCAGCTCCCTTGCCCACTTGCAGCCGCTGCTGCCAAAGAAAAAGGCTCCAGAAGTCAAAGCCTTTTACTGCTGGGCTGCCCTTTCCCCTTGCCTCACGTCAAGCACCAGAAACTGTCCGCTGCACTCTGTATTTCCAGTCTCCGCCGCATCTGCCACTGTCATCTCTGCATCTCCAAGCATACACCTCGGCACAATTCTTTGCGGGGAAAGCTGGAAGAGAAATAGGTAGCAGCTGGAAGAGAAATAGGTAGCAGCACAAGTGGAACTTTCTGTTTTCAAGTGCTAACGTGAATCCGCACACAAGCGAGAGGCAGCCACGCTTCCTCTTGCAGCCTGTGCCATGCGCACAGCCGCTCGGTGCTCTGCCTTCATTCTTAGGCTCTTCGTACCATGTCGTGCTTTCATTCTGCCGGAGTGCAACCATCGTCTACTTGGCGCACAGAGCACTGTGCCGGCAGCGAAATGCTCCAGCCGACTGCTTCTGCCGAACCACGCCTGGGCTATGCACTTTCCCTCGCAGCGACATACACCAGCCGTACTCGGTCTTTCTTCTCGTCCAAATGTCAAGGGAAAGATTCTCAGCTATGTCTCGCACAGAGAACAGTTTTAGGTCAACAAGCTCACGCAGAGCTTACCCTCGACGCGTGCAAACCTGTATTTGCACCACAGTCCAGTGGCAGCCCTCTTTCCTTTACAGCCTGCACAGCGCCGGCAGTCCGCGGGGCACTCTGCACCTGTCTTCCCACTTCCAAGTACCACCGCGAACCTTACAGCCTGGCAGGGAGCGAAGAGGCAGATAGGCGTGTCGCCCAGAAGAACGTGCCAGGACGAAAAGATGGTCTTCCTTTCTCCTGCTCCTTGCCCGAATCGTGGTGCTGTGTTGAAAGTCTTGGCCAGCGAAAAGCTACTCCAGCAAGTGTTTCTCTCCAAACGCAGTTCGCTGAGCGAGAGCTACACGGATAGTTTGGACTCGGTGAAACAGCAAGAAAACGCTTGTAGTACGTCGAGCTGAGGAAAATCCCTGCACAGCACACTGTGGCTGCGTGCAGTGTTCACGCTGAAGAGCGGCAAAGCTCCAAGCCATGGCTGGGCTTCACTTCTGTCCAGAGCACAGAAGGCGAAGAACGAAGCAGCTGGGCACCGGGCTCATGTACTCAGTGGAGCGAATTTCCAATGTCCGGCCAAGAGCTGCTTCACAAGCACATGCAGCTGAGAATGCTCTGGCTGCTTCAGAAAGGAAGGCGCAGCCCTTGCACTCCTGGACACAACCACGCCAGAAGCAGGTTCTTAAACCTTCAGTGCTGCAGAGTGCATGCAGCTGGAGCACAGCCAGAAGGACGCGTCCAGAAAGAAGGCGTTCTTCAAGTACCCCACTCCTCCAGGCAGCCTTGAAACTGAGCACAACACACTGCGCCTCGGCAGCTTCCTTCTCACATAGACGGACCTTCCCCTTCTTCACTCTCGCAGCTCCCTTGCCCACTTGCAGCCGCTGCTGCCAAAGAAAAAGGCTCCAGAAGTCAAAGCCTTTTACTGCTGGGCTGCCCTTTCCCCTTGCCTCACGTCAAGCACCAGAAACTGTCCGCTGCACTCTGTATTTCCAGTCTCCGCCGCATCTGCCACTGTCATCTCTGCATCTCCAAGCATACACCTCGGCACAATTCTTTGCAGGGAAAGCTGGAAGAGAAATAGGTAGCAGCACAAGTGGAACTTTCTGTTTTCAAGTGCTAACGTGAATCCGCACACACGCGAGAGGCAGCCACGCTTCCTCTTGCAGCCTGTGCCATGCGCACAGCCGCTCGGTGCTCTGCCTTCATTCTTATGCTCTTCGTACCATGTCGTGCTTTCATTCTGCCGGAGTGCAACCATCGTCTACTTGGCGCACAGAGCACTGTGCCGGCAGCGAAATGCTCCAGCCGACTGCTTCTGCCGAACCACGCCTGGGCTATGCACTTTCCCTCGCAGCGACATACACCAGCCGTACTCGGTCTTTCTTCTCGTCCAAATGTCAAGGGAAAGATTCTCAGCTATGTCTCGCACAGAGAACAGTTTTAGGTCAACAAGCGCACGCAGAGCTTACCCTCGACGCGTGCAAACCTGTATCTGCACCACAGTCCAGTGGCAGCCCTCTTTCCTTTACAGCCTGCACAGCGCCGGCAGACCGCGGGGCACTCTGCACCTGTCTTCCCACTTCCAAGTACCACCGCCAAGCTTACAGCCTTGCAGGGAGCGAAGAGGCGGATAGGCGTGTCGCCCAGAAGAACGTGCCAGGACGAAAAGATGGTCTTCCTTTCTCCTGCTCCTTGCCCGAATCGTGGTGCTGTGTTGAAAGTCTTGGCCAGCGAAAAGCTACTCCAGCAAGTGTTTCTCTCCAAACGCAGTTCGCTGAGCGAGAGCTACACGGATAGTTTGGACTCGGTGAAACAGCAAGAAAACGCTTGTAGTACGTCGAGCTGAGGAAAATCCCTGCACAGCACACTGTGGCTGCGTGCAGTGTTCACGCTGAAGAGCGGCAAAGCTCCAAGCCATGGCTGGGCTTCACTTCTGTCCAGAGCACAGAAGGCGAAGAACGAAGCAGCTGGGCACCGGGCTCATGTACTCAGTGGAGCGAATTTCCAATGTCCGGCCAAGAGCTGCTTCACAAGCACATGCAGCTGAGAATGCTCTGGCTGCTTCAGAAAGGAAGGCGCAGCCCTTGCACTCCTGGACACAACCACGCCAGAAGCAGGTTCTTAAACCTTCAGTGCTGCAGAGTGCATGCAGCTGGAGCACAGCCAGAAGGACGCGTCCAGAAAGAAGGCGTTCTTCAAGTACCCCACTCCTCCAGGCAGCCTTGAAACTGAGCACAACACACTGCGCCTCGGCAGCTTCCTTCTCACATAGACGGACCTTCCCCTTCTTAACTCTCGCAGCTCCCTTGCCCACTTGCAGCCGCTGCTGCCAAAGAAAAAGGCTCCAGAAGTCAAAGCCTTTTACTGCTGGGCTGCCCTTTCCCCTTGCCTCACGTCAAGCACCAGAAACTGTCCGCTGCACTCTGTATTTCCAGTCTCCGCCGCATCTGCCACTGTCATCTCTGCATCTCCAAGCATACACCTCGGCACAATTCTTTGCGGGGAAAGCTGGAAGAGAAATAGGTAGCAGCTGGAAGAGAAATAGGTAGCAGCACAAGTGGAACTTTCTGTTTTCAAGTGCTAACGTGAATCCGCACACAAGCGAGAGGCAGCCACGCTTCCTCTTGCAGCCTGTGCCATGCGCACAGCCGCTCGGTGCTCTGCCTTCATTCTTAGGCTCTTCGTACCATGTCGTGCTTTCATTCTGCCGGAGTGCAACCATCGTCTACTTGGCGCACAGAGCACTGTGCCGGCAGCGAAATGCTCCAGCCGACTGCTTCTGCCGAACCACGCCTGGGCTATGCACTTTCCCTCGCAGCGACATACACCAGCCGTACTCGGTCTTTCTTCTCGTCCAAATGTCAAGGGAAAGATTCTCAGCTATGTCTCGCACAGAGAACAGTTTTAGGTCAACAAGCTCACGCAGAGCTTACCCTCGACGCGTGCAAACCTGTATTTGCACCACAGTCCAGTGGCAGCCCTCTTTCCTTTACAGCCTGCACAGCGCCGGCAGTCCGCGGGGCACTCTGCACCTGTCTTCCCACTTCCAAGTACCACCGCGAACCTTACAGCCTGGCAGGGAGCGAAGAGGCAGATAGGCGTGTCGCCCAGAAGAACGTGCCAGGACGAAAAGATGGTCTTCCTTTCTCCTGCTCCTTGCCCGAATCGTGGTGCTGTGTTGAAAGTCTTGGCCAGCGAAAAGCTACTCCAGCAAGTGTTTCTCTCCAAACGCAGTTCGCTGAGCGAGAGCTACACGGATAGTTTGGACTCGGTGAAACAGCAAGAAAACGCTTGTAGTACGTCGAGCTGAGGAAAATCCCTGCACAGCACACTGTGGCTGCGTGCAGTGTTCACGCTGAAGAGCGGCAAAGCTCCAAGCCATGGCTGGGCTTCACTTCTGTCCAGAGCACAGAAGGCGAAGAACGAAGCAGCTGGGCACCGGGCTCATGTACTCAGTGGAGCGAATTTCCAATGTCCGGCCAAGAGCTGCTTCACAAGCACATGCAGCTGAGAATGCTCTGGCTGCTTCAGAAAGGAAGGCGCAGCCCTTGCACTCCTGGACACAACCACGCCAGAAGCAGGTTCTTAAACCTTCAGTGCTGCAGAGTGCATGCAGCTGGAGCACAGCCAGAAGGACGCGTCCAGAAAGAAGGCGTTCTTCAAGTACCCCACTCCTCCAGGCAGCCTTGAAACTGAGCACAACACACTGCGCCTCGGCAGCTTCCTTCTCACATAGACGGACCTTCCCCTTCTTCACTCTCGCAGCTCCCTTGCCCACTTGCAGCCGCTGCTGCCAAAGAAAAAGGCTCCAGAAGTCAAAGCCTTTTACTGCTGGGCTGCCCTTTCCCCTTGCCTCACGTCAAGCACCAGAAACTGTCCGCTGCACTCTGTATTTCCAGTCTCCGCCGCATCTGCCACTGTCATCTCTGCATCTCCAAGCATACACCTCGGCACAATTCTTTGCAGGGAAAGCTGGAAGAGAAATAGGTAGCAGCACAAGTGGAACTTTCTGTTTTCAAGTGCTAACGTGAATCCGCACACACGCGAGAGGCAGCCACGCTTCCTCTTGCAGCCTGTGCCATGCGCACAGCCGCTCGGTGCTCTGCCTTCATTCTTATGCTCTTCGTACCATGTCGTGCTTTCATTCTGCCGGAGTGCAACCATCGTCTACTTGGCGCACAGAGCACTGTGCCGGCAGCGAAATGCTCCAGCCGACTGCTTCTGCCGAACCACGCCTGGGCTATGCACTTTCCCTCGCAGCGACATACACCAGCCGTACTCGGTCTTTCTTCTCGTCCAAATGTCAAGGGAAAGATTCTCAGCTATGTCTCGCACAGAGAACAGTTTTAGGTCAACAAGCGCACGCAGAGCTTACCCTCGACGCGTGCAAACCTGTATCTGCACCACAGTCCAGTGGCAGCCCTCTTTCCTTTACAGCCTGCACAGCGCCGGCAGACCGCGGGGCACTCTGCACCTGTCTTCCCACTTCCAAGTACCACCGCCAAGCTTACAGCCTTGCAGGGAGCGAAGAGGCGGATAGGCGTGTCGCCCAGAAGAACGTGCCAGGACGAAAAGATGGTCTTCCTTTCTCCTGCTCCTTGCCCGAATCGTGGTGCTGTGTTGAAAGTCTTGGCCAGCGAAAAGCTACTCCAGCAAGTGTTTCTCTCCAAACGCAGTTCGCTGAGCGAGAGCTACACGGATAGTTTGGACTCGGTGAAACAGCAAGAAAACGCTTGTAGTACGTCGAGCTGAGGAAAATCCCTGCACAGCACACTGTGGCTGCGTGCAGTGTTCACGCTGAAGAGCGGCAAAGCTCCAAGCCATGGCTGGGCTTCACTTCTGTCCAGAGCACAGAAGGCGAAGAACGAAGCAGCTGGGCACCGGGCTCATGTACTCAGTGGAGCGAATTTCCAATGTCCGGCCAAGAGCTGCTTCACAAGCACATGCAGCTGAGAATGCTCTGGCTGCTTCAGAAAGGAAGGCGCAGCCCTTGCACTCCTGGACACAACCACGCCAGAAGCAGGTTCTTAAACCTTCAGTGCTGCAGAGTGCATGCAGCTGGAGCACAGCCAGAAGGACGCGTCCAGAAAGAAGGCGTTCTTCAAGTACCCCACTCCTCCAGGCAGCCTTGAAACTGAGCACAACACACTGCGCCTCGGCAGCTTCCTTCTCACATAGACGGACCTTCCCCTTCTTAACTCTCGCAGCTCCCTTGCCCACTTGCAGCCGCTGCTGCCAAAGAAAAAGGCTCCAGAAGTCAAAGCCTTTTACTGCTGGGCTGCCCTTTCCCCTTGCCTCACGTCAAGCACCAGAAACTGTCCGCTGCACTCTGTATTTCCAGTCTCCGCCGCATCTGCCACTGTCATCTCTGCATCTCCAAGCATACACCTCGGCACAATTCTTTGCGGGGAAAGCTGGAAGAGAAATAGGTAGCAGCTGGAAGAGAAATAGGTAGCAGCACAAGTGGAACTTTCTGTTTTCAAGTGCTAACGTGAATCCGCACACAAGCGAGAGGCAGCCACGCTTCCTCTTGCAGCCTGTGCCATGCGCACAGCCGCTCGGTGCTCTGCCTTCATTCTTAGGCTCTTCGTACCATGTCGTGCTTTCATTCTGCCGGAGTGCAACCATCGTCTACTTGGCGCACAGAGCACTGTGCCGGCAGCGAAATGCTCCAGCCGACTGCTTCTGCCGAACCACGCCTGGGCTATGCACTTTCCCTCGCAGCGACATACACCAGCCGTACTCGGTCTTTCTTCTCGTCCAAATGTCAAGGGAAAGATTCTCAGCTATGTCTCGCACAGAGAACAGTTTTAGGTCAACAAGCTCACGCAGAGCTTACCCTCGACGCGTGCAAACCTGTATTTGCACCACAGTCCAGTGGCAGCCCTCTTTCCTTTACAGCCTGCACAGCGCCGGCAGTCCGCGGGGCACTCTGCACCTGTCTTCCCACTTCCAAGTACCACCGCGAACCTTACAGCCTTGCAGGGAGCGAAGAGGCAGATAGGCGTGTCGCCCAGAAGAACGTGCCAGGACGAAAAGATGGTCTTCCTTTCTCCTGCTCCTTGCCCGAATCGTGGTGCTGTGTTGAAAGTCTTGGCCAGCGAAAAGCTACTCCAGCAAGTGTTTCTCTCCAAACGCAGTTCGCTGAGCGAGAGCTACACGGATAGTTTGGACTCGGTGAAACAGCAAGAAAACGCTTGTAGTACGTCGAGCTGAGGAAAATCCCTGCACAGCACACTGTGGCTGCGTGCAGTGTTCACGCTGAAGAGCGGCAAAGCTCCAAGCCATGGCTGGGCTTCACTTCTGTCCAGAGCACAGAAGGCGAAGAACGAAGCAGCTGGGCACCGGGCTCATGTACTCAGTGGAGCGAATTTCCAATGTCCGGCCAAGAGCTGCTTCACAAGCACATGCAGCTGAGAATGCTCTGGCTGCTTCAGAAAGGAAGGCGCAGCCCTTGCACTCCTGGACACAACCACGCCAGAAGCAGGTTCTTAAACCTTCAGTGCTGCAGAGTGCATGCAGCTGGAGCACAGCCAGAAGGACGCGTCCAGAAAGAAGGCGTTCTTCAAGTACCCCACTCCTCCAGGCAGCCTTGAAACTGAGCACAACACACTGCGCCTCGGCAGCTTCCTTCTCACATAGACGGACCTTCCCCTTCTTCACTCTCGCAGCTCCCTTGCCCACTTGCAGCCGCTGCTGCCAAAGAAAAAGGCTCCAGAAGTCAAAGCCTTTTACTGCTGGGCTGCCCTTTCCCCTTGCCTCACGTCAAGCACCAGAAACTGTCCGCTGCACTCTGTATTTCCAGTCTCCGCCGCATCTGCCACTGTCATCTCTGCATCTCCAAGCACACACCTCGGCACAATTCTTTGCGGGGAAAGCTGGAAGAGAAATAGGTAGCAGCTGGAAGAGAAATAGGTAGCAGCACAAGTGGAACTTTCTGTTTTCAAGTGCTAACGCGAATCCGCACACAAGCGAGAGGCAGCCACGCTTCCTCTTGCAGCCTGTGCCATGCGCACAGCAGCTCGGTGCTCTGCCTTCATTCTTATGCTCTTCGTACCATGTCGTGCTTTCATTCTGCCGGAGTGCAACCATCGTCTACTTGGCGCACAGAGCACTGTGCCGGCAGCGAAATGCTCCAGCCGACTGCTTCTGCCGAACCACGCCTGGGCTATGCACTTTCCCTCGCAGCGACATACACCAGCCGTACTCGGTCTTTCTTCTCGTCCAAATGTCAAGGGAAAGATTCTCAGCTATGTCTCGCACAGAGAACAGTTTTAGGTCAACAAGCTCACGCAGAGCTTACCCTCGACGCGTGCAAACCTGTATCTGCACCACAGTCCAGTGGCAGCCCTCTTTCCTTTACAGCCTGCACAGCGCCGGCAGACCGCGGGGCACTCTGCACCTGTCTTCCCACTTCCAAGTACCACCGCCAAGCTTACAGCCTTGCAGGGAGCGAAGAGGCGGATAGGCGTGTCGCCCAGAAGAACGTGCCAGGACGAAAAGATGGTCTTCCTTTCTCCTGCTCCTTGCCCGAATCGTGGTGCTGTGTTGAAAGTCTTGGCCAGCGAAAAGCTACTCCAGCAAGTGTTTCTCTCCAAACGCAGTTCGCTGAGCGAGAGCTACACGGATAGTTTGGACTCGGTGAAACAGCAAGAAAACGCTTGTAGTACGTCGAGCTGAGGAAAATCCCTGCACAGCACACTGTGGCTGCGTGCAGTGTTCACGCTGAAGAGCGGCAAAGCTCCAAGCCATGGCTGGGCTTCACTTCTGTCCAGAGCACAGAAGGCGAAGAACGAAGCAGCTGGGCACCGGGCTCATGTACTCAGTGGAGCGAGTTTCCAATGTCCGGCCAAGAGCTGCTTCACAAGCACATGCAGCTGAGAATGCTCTGGCTGCTTCAGAAAGGAAGGCGCAGCCCTTGCACTCCTGGACACAACCACGCAGAAAGCAGGTTCTTAAACCTTCAGTGCTGCAGAGTGCATGCAGCTGGAGCACAGCCAGAAGGACGCGTCCAGAAAGAAGGCGTTCTTCAAGTACCCCACTCCTCCAGGCAGCCTTGAAACTGAGCACAACACACTGCGCCTCGGCAGCTTCCTTCTCACATAGACGGACCTTCCCCTTCTTCACTCTCGCAGCTCCCTTGCCCACTTGCAGCCGCTGCTGCCAAAGAAAAAGGCTCCAGAAGTCAAAGCCTTTTACTGCTGGGCTGCCCTTTCCCCTTGCCTCACGTCAAGCACCAGAAACTGTCCGCTGCACTCTGTATTTCCAGTCTCCGCCGCATCTGCCACTGTCATCTCTGCATCTCCAAGCATACACCTCGGCACAATTCTTTGCGGGGAAAGCTGGAAGAGAAATAGGTAGCAGCACAAGTGGAACTTTCTGTTTTCAAGTGCTAACGTGAATCCGCACACACGCGAGAGGCAGCCACGCTTCCTCTTGCAGCCTGTGCCATGCGCATCCCAGCTCCGTGCTCTGCGCCTTCATTGTGCCGGAGTCGAACCGTTGTCTATTTCTCGCCCAGAGAGCACGGTGCCGGCAGAGAAACCTGCTGCTGCCTCTGCCCAAACACGCCTGGGCTATGCACTTTCCCTCGCAGCGCTAGGTAGCACCACATTCTGTCTGCGTGGTAGCCTGAATCTGAACGGAAAGATTCTCAGCTACGTCTGGCACAGAGAACAGTTCTAGGTCAACGAGCTTTCCCGGAGCTTACTTTCGACGCGTGCAAACCTGTATTTGCACCACAGTCCAGTGGCAGCCCTCTTTCCTTTACAGCCTGCACAGCGCCGGCAGACCGCGGGGCACTCTGCACCTGTCTTCCCACTTCCAAGTACCACCGCGAACCTTACAGCCTTGCAGGGAGCGAAGAGGCGGATAGGCGTGTCGCCCAGAAGAACGTGCCAGGACGAAAAGATGGTCTTCCTTTCTCCTGCTCCTTGCCCGAATCGTGGTGCTGTGTTGAAAGTCTTGGCCAGCGAAAAGCTACTCCAGCAAGTGTTTCTCTCCAAACGCAGTTCGCTGAGCGAGAGCTACACGGATAGTTTGGACTCGGTGAAACAGCAAGAAAACGCTTGTAGTACGTCGAGCTGAGGAAAATCCCTGCACAGCACACTGTGGCTGCGTGCAGTGTTCACGCTGAAGAGCGGCAAAGCTCCAAGCCATGGCTGGGCTTCACTTCTGTCCAGAGCACAGAAGGCGAAGAACGAAGCAGCTGGGCACCGGGCTCATGTACTCAGTGGAGCGAATTTCCAATGTCCAGCCAAGAGCTGCTTCACAAGCACATGCAGCTGAGAATGCCCTGACTGCTTCAGAAAGGAAGGCGCAGCCCTTGCACTCCTGGACACAACCACGCCAGAAGCAGGTTCTTAAACCTTCAGTGCTGCAGAGTGCATGCAGCTGGAGCACAGCCAGAAGGACGCGTCCAGAAAGAAGGCGTTCTTCAAGTACCCCACTCCTCCAGGCAGCCTTGAAACTGAGCACAACACACTGCGCCTCGGCAGCTTCCTTCTCACATAGACGGACCTTCCCCTTCTTCACTCTCGCAGCTCCCTTGCCCACTTGCAGCAGCTGCTGCCAAAGAAAAAGGCTCCAGAAGTCAAAGCCTTTTACTGCTGGGCTGCCCTTTCCCCTTGCCTCACGTCAAGCACCAGAAACTGTCCGCTGCACTCTGTATTTCCAGTCTCCGCCGCATCTGCCACTGTCATCTCTGCATCTCCAAGCACACACCTCGGCACAACTCTTTGCGGGGAAAGCTGGAAGAGAAATAGGTAGCAGCTGGAAGAGAAATAGGTAGCAGCACAAGTGGAACTTTCTGTTTTCAAGTGCTAACGCGAATCCGCACACAAGCGAGAGGCAGCCACGCTTCCTCTTGCAGCCTGTGCCATGCGCACAGCAGCTCGGTGCTCTGCCTTCATTCTTATGCTCTTCGTACCATGTCGTGCTTTCATTCTGCCGGAGTGCAACCATCGTCTACTTGGCGCACAGAGCACTGTGCCGGCAGCGAAATGCTCCAGCCGACTGCTTCTGCCGAACCACGCCTGGGCTATGCACTTTCCCTCGCAGCGACATACACCAGCCGTACTCGGTCTTTCTTCTCGTCCAAATGTCAAGGGAAAGATTCTCAGCTATGTCTCGCACAGAGAACAGTTTTAGGTCAACAAGCTCACGCAGAGCTTACCCTCGACGCGTGCAAACCTGTATTTGCACCACAGTCCAGTGGCAGCCCTCTTTCCTTTACAGCCTGCACAGCGCCGGCAGTCCGCGGGGCACTCTGCACCTGTCTTCCCACTTCCAAGTACCACCGCGAACCTTACAGCCTTGCAGGGAGCGAAGAGGCAGATAGGCGTGTCGCCCAGAAGAACGTGCCAGGACGAAAAGATGGTCTTCCTTTCTCCTGCTCCTTGCCCGAATCGTGGTGCTGTGTTGAAAGTCTTGGCCAGCGAAAAGCTACTCCAGCAAGTGTTTCTCTCCAAACGCAGTTCGCTGAGCGAGAGCTACACGGATAGTTTGGACTCGGTGAAACAGCAAGAAAACGCTTGTAGTACGTCGAGCTGAGGAAAATCCCTGCACAGCACACTGTGGCTGCGTGCAGTGTTCACGCTGAAGAGCGGCAAAGCTCCAAGCCATGGCTGGGCTTCACTTCTGTCCAGAGCACAGAAGGCGAAGAACGAAGCAGCTGGGCACCGGGCTCATGTACTCAGTGGAGCGAATTTCCAATGTCCGGCCAAGAGCTGCTTCACAAGCACATGCAGCTGAGAATGCCCTGACTGCTTCAGAAAGGAAGGCGCAGCCCTTGCACTCCTGGACACAACCACGCCAGAAGCAGGTTCTTAAACCTTCAGTGCTGCAGAGTGCATGCAGCTGGAGCACAGCCAGAAGGACGCGTCCAGAAAGAAGGCGTTCTTCAAGTACCCCACTCCTCCAGGCAGCCTTGAAACTGAGCACAACACACTGCGCCTCGGCAGCTTCCTTCTCACATAGACGGACCTTCCCCTTCTTCACTCTCGCAGCTCCCTTGCCCACTTGCAGCCGCTGCTGCCAAAGAAAAAGGCTCCAGAAGTCAAAGCCTTTTACTGCTGGGCTGCCCTTTCCCCTTGCCTCACGTCAAGCACCAGAAACTGTCCGCTGCACTCTGTATTTCCAGTCTCCGCCGCATCTGCCACTGTCATCTCTGCATCTCCAAGCACACACCTCGGCACAATTCTTTGCGGGGAAAGCTGGAAGAGAAATAGGTAGCAGCTGGAAGAGA
The DNA here is from genome assembly GCF_020740725.1 of Corvus hawaiiensis. Lineage (NCBI taxonomy): Eukaryota > Metazoa > Chordata > Aves > Passeriformes > Corvidae > Corvus > Corvus hawaiiensis. The sequence continues at coordinate 2,947,915 of NC_063235.1, forward strand.
AATAGGTAGCAGCACAAGTGGAACTTTCTGTTTTCAAGTGCTAACGCGAATCCGCACACACGCGAGAGGCAGCCACGCTTCCTCTTGCAGCCTGTGCCATGCGCACAGCAGCTCGGTGCTCTGCCTTCATTCTTATGCTCTTCGTACCATGTCGTGCTTTCATTCTGCCGGAGTGCAACCATCGTCTACTTGGCGCACAGAGCACTGTGCCGGCAGCGAAATGCTCCAGCCGACTGCTTCTGCCGAACCACGCCTGGGCTATGCACTTTCCCTCGCAGCGACATACACCAGCCGTACTCGGTCTTTCTTCTCGTCCAAATGTCAAGGGAAAGATTCTCAGCTATGTCTCGCACAGAGAACAGTTTTAGGTCAACAAGCTCACGCAGAGCTTACCCTCGACGCGTGCAAACCTGTATTTGCACCACAGTCCAGTGGCAGCCCTCTTTCCTTTACAGCCTGCACAGCGCCGGCAGACCGCGGGGCACTCTGCACCTGTCTTCCCACTTCCAAGTACCACCGCGAACCTTACAGCCTTGCAGGGAGCGAAGAGGCAGATAGGCGTGTCGCCCAGAAGAACGTGCCAGGACCAAAAGATGGTCTTCCTTTCTCCTGCTCCTTGCCCGAATCGTGGTGCTGTGTTGAAAGTCTTGGCCAGCGAAAAGCTACTCCAGCAAGTGTTTCTCTCCAAACGCAGTTCGCTGAGCGAGAGCTACACGGATAGTTTGGACTCGGTGAAACAGCAAGAAAACGCTTGTAGTACGTCGAGCTGAGGAAAATCCCTGCACAGCACACTGTGGCTGCGTGCAGTGTTCACGCTGAAGAGCGGCAAAGCTCCAAGCCATGGCTGGGCTTCACTTCTGTCCAGAGCACAGAAGGCGAAGCACGAAGCAGCTGGGCACCGGGCTCATGTACTCAGTGGAGCGAATTTCCAATGTCCGGCCAAGAGCTGCTTCACAAGCACATGCAGCTGAGAATGCTCTGGCTGCTTCAGAAAGGAAGGCGCAGCCCTTGCACTCCTGGACACAACCACGCCAGAAGCAGGTTCTTAAACCTTCAGTGCTGCAGAGTGCATGCAGCTGGAGCACAGCCAGAAGGACGCGTCCAGAAAGAAGGCGTTCTTCAAGTACCCCACTCCTCCAGGCAGCCTTGAAACTGAGCACAACACACTGCGCCTCGGCAGCTTCCTTCTCACATAGACGGACCTTCCCCTTCTTCACTCTCGCAGCTCCCTTGCCCACTTGCAGCCGCTGCTGCCAAAGAAAAAGGCTCCAGAAGTCAAAGCCTTTTACTGCTGGGCTGCCCTTTCCCCTTGCCTCACGTCAAGCACCAGAAACTGTCCGCTGCACTCTGTATTTCCAGTCTCCGCCGCATCTGCCACTGTCATCTCTGCATCTCCAAGCACACACCTCGGCACAATTCTTTGCGGGGAAAGCTGGAAGAGAAATAGGTAGCAGCTGGAAGAGAAATAGGTAGCAGCACAAGTGGAACTTTCTGTTTTCAAGTGCTAACGCGAATCCGCACACAAGCGAGAGGCAGCCACGCTTCCTCTTGCAGCCTGTGCCATGCGCACAGCAGCTCGGTGCTCTGCCTTCATTCTTATGCTCTTCGTACCATGTCGTGCTTTCATTCTGCCGGAGTGCAACCATCGTCTACTTGGCGCACAGAGCACTGTGCCGGCAGCGAAATGCTCCAGCCGACTGCTTCTGCCGAACCACGCCTGGGCTATGCACTTTCCCTCGCAGCGACATACACCAGCCGTACTCGGTCTTTCTTCTCGTCCAAATGTCAAGGGAAAGATTCTCAGCTATGTCTCGCACAGAGAACAGTTTTAGGTCAACAAGCTCACGCAGAGCTTACCCTCGACGCGTGCAAACCTGTATTTGCACCACAGTCCAGTGGCAGCCCTCTTTCCTTTACAGCCTGCACAGCGCCGGCAGTCCGCGGGGCACTCTGCACCTGTCTTCCCACTTCCAAGTACCACCGCGAACCTTACAGCCTTGCAGGGAGCGAAGAGGCAGATAGGCGTGTCGCCCAGAAGAACGTGCCAGGACGAAAAGATGGTCTTCCTTTCTCCTGCTCCTTGCCCGAATCGTGGTGCTGTGTTGAAAGTCTTGGCCAGCGAAAAGCTACTCCAGCAAGTGTTTCTCTCCAAACGCAGTTCGCTGAGCGAGAGCTACACGGATAGTTTGGACTCGGTGAAACAGCAAGAAAACGCTTGTAGTACGTCGAGCTGAGGAAAATCCCTGCACAGCACACTGTGGCTGCGTGCAGTGTTCACGCTGAAGAGCGGCAAAGCTCCAAGCCATGGCTGGGCTTCACTTCTGTCCAGAGCACAGAAGGCGAAGAACGAAGCAGCTGGGCACCGGGCTCATGTACTCAGTGGAGCGAATTTCCAATGTCCGGCCAAGAGCTGCTTCACAAGCACATGCAGCTGAGAATGCCCTGACTGCTTCAGAAAGGAAGGCGCAGCCCTTGCACTCCTGGACACAACCACGCCAGAAGCAGGTTCTTAAACCTTCAGTGCTGCAGAGTGCATGCAGCTGGAGCACAGCCAGAAGGACGCGTCCAGAAAGAAGGCGTTCTTCAAGTACCCCACTCCTCCAGGCAGCCTTGAAACTGAGCACAACACACTGCGCCTCGGCAGCTTCCTTCTCACATAGACGGACCTTCCCCTTCTTCACTCTCGCAGCTCCCTTGCCCACTTGCAGCCGCTGCTGCCAAAGAAAAAGGCTCCAGAAGTCAAAGCCTTTTACTGCTGGGCTGCCCTTTCCCCTTGCCTCACGTCAAGCACCAGAAACTGTCCGCTGCACTCTGTATTTCCAGTCTCCGCCGCATCTGCCACTGTCATCTCTGCATCTCCAAGCACACACCTCGGCACAATTCTTTGCGGGGAAAGCTGGAAGAGAAATAGGTAGCAGCTGGAAGAGAAATAGGTAGCAGCACAAGTGGAACTTTCTGTTTTCAAGTGCTAACGCGAATCCGCACACACGCGAGAGGCAGCCACGCTTCCTCTTGCAGCCTGTGCCATGCGCACAGCAGCTCGGTGCTCTGCCTTCATTCTTATGCTCTTCGTACCATGTCGTGCTTTCATTCTGCCGGAGTGCAACCATCGTCTACTTGGCGCACAGAGCACTGTGCCGGCAGCGAAATGCTCCAGCCGACTGCTTCTGCCGAACCACGCCTGGGCTATGCACTTTCCCTCGCAGCGACATACACCAGCCGTACTCGGTCTTTCTTCTCGTCCAAATGTCAAGGGAAAGATTCTCAGCTATGTCTCGCACAGAGAACAGTTTTAGGTCAACAAGCTCACGCAGAGCTTACCCTCGACGCGTGCAAACCTGTATTTGCACCACAGTCCAGTGGCAGCCCTCTTTCCTTTACAGCCTGCACAGCGCCGGCAGACCGCGGGGCACTCTGCACCTGTCTTCCCACTTCCAAGTACCACCGCGAACCTTACAGCCTTGCAGGGAGCGAAGAGGCAGATAGGCGTGTCGCCCAGAAGAACGTGCCAGGACCAAAAGATGGTCTTCCTTTCTCCTGCTCCTTGCCCGAATCGTGGTGCTGTGTTGAAAGTCTTGGCCAGCGAAAAGCTACTCCAGCAAGTGTTTCTCTCCAAACGCAGTTCGCTGAGCGAGAGCTACACGGATAGTTTGGACTCGGTGAAACAGCAAGAAAACGCTTGTAGTACGTCGAGCTGAGGAAAATCCCTGCACAGCACACTGTGGCTGCGTGCAGTGTTCACGCTGAAGAGCGGCAAAGCTCCAAGCCATGGCTGGGCTTCACTTCTGTCCAGAGCACAGAAGGCGAAGCACGAAGCAGCTGGGCACCGGGCTCATGTACTCAGTGGAGCGAATTTCCAATGTCCGGCCAAGAGCTGCTTCACAAGCACATGCAGCTGAGAATGCTCTGGCTGCTTCAGAAAGGAAGGCGCAGCCCTTGCACTCCTGGACACAACCACGCAGAAAGCAGGTTCTTAAACCTTCAGTGCTGCAGAGTGCATGCAGCTGGAGCACAGCCAGAAGGACGCGTCCAGAAAGAAGGCGTTCTTCAAGTACCCCACTCCTCCAGGCAGCCTTGAAACTGAGCACAACACACTGCGCCTCGGCAGCTTCCTTCTCACATAGACGGACCTTCCCCTTCTTCACTCTCGCAGCTCCCTTGCCCACTTGCAGCCGCTGCTGCCAAAGAAAAAGGCTCCAGAAGTCAAAGCCTTTTACTGCTGGGCTGCCCTTTCCCCTTGCCTCACGTCAAGCACCAGAAACTGTCCGCTGCACTCTGTATTTCCAGTCTCCGCCGCATCTGCCACTGTCATCTCTGCATCTCCAAGCATACACCTCGGCACAATTCTTTGCGGGGAAAGCTGGAAGAGAAATAGGTAGCAGCACAAGTGGAACTTTCTGTTTTCAAGTGCTAACGTGAATCCGCACACACGCGAGAGGCAGCCACGCTTCCTCTTGCAGCCTGTGCCATGCGCATCCCAGCTCCGTGCTCTGCGCCTTCATTGTGCCGGAGTCGAACCGTTGTCTATTTCTCGCCCAGAGAGCACGGTGCCGGCAGAGAAACCTGCTGCTGCCTCTGCCCAAACACGCCTGGGCTATGCACTTTCCCTCGCAGCGCTAGGTAGCACCACATTCTGTCTGCGTGGTAGCCTGAATCTGAACGGAAAGATTCTCAGCTACGTCTGGCACAGAGAACAGTTCTAGGTCAACGAGCTTTCCCGGAGCTTACTTTCGACGCGTGCAAACCTGTATTTGCACCACAGTCCAGTGGCAGCCCTCTTTCCTTTACAGCCTGCACAGCGCCGGCAGACCGCGGGGCACTCTGCACCTGTCTTCCCACTTCCAAGTACCACCGCGAACCTTACAGCCTTGCAGGGAGCGAAGAGGCGGATAGGCGTGTCGCCCAGAAGAACGTGCCAGGACGAAAAGATGGTCTTCCTTTCTCCTGCTCCTTGCCCGAATCGTGGTGCTGTGTTGAAAGTCTTGGCCAGCGAAAAGCTACTCCAGCAAGTGTTTCTCTCCAAACGCAGTTCGCTGAGCGAGAGCTACACGGATAGTTTGGACTCGGTGAAACAGCAAGAAAACGCTTGTAGTACGTCGAGCTGAGGAAAATCCCTGCACAGCACACTGTGGCTGCGTGCAGTGTTCACGCTGAAGAGCGGCAAAGCTCCAAGCCATGGCTGGGCTTCACTTCTGTCCAGAGCACAGAAGGCGAAGAACGAAGCAGCTGGGCACCGGGCTCATGTACTCAGTGGAGCGAATTTCCAATGTCCAGCCAAGAGCTGCTTCACAAGCACATGCAGCTGAGAATGCCCTGACTGCTTCAGAAAGGAAGGCGCAGCCCTTGCACTCCTGGACACAACCACGCCAGAAGCAGGTTCTTAAACCTTCAGTGCTGCAGAGTGCATGCAGCTGGAGCACAGCCAGAAGGACGCGTCCAGAAAGAAGGCGTTCTTCAAGTACCCCACTCCTCCAGGCAGCCTTGAAACTGAGCACAACACACTGCGCCTCGGCAGCTTCCTTCTCACATAGACGGACCTTCCCCTTCTTCACTCTCGCAGCTCCCTTGCCCACTTGCAGCAGCTGCTGCCAAAGAAAAAGGCTCCAGAAGTCAAAGCCTTTTACTGCTGGGCTGCCCTTTCCCCTTGCCTCACGTCAAGCACCAGAAACTGTCCGCTGCACTCTGTATTTCCAGTCTCCGCCGCATCTGCCACTGTCATCTCTGCATCTCCAAGCACACACCTCGGCACAACTCTTTGCGGGGAAAGCTGGAAGAGAAATAGGTAGCAGCTGGAAGAGAAATAGGTAGCAGCACAAGTGGAACTTTCTGTTTTCAAGTGCTAACGCGAATCCGCACACAAGCGAGAGGCAGCCACGCTTCCTCTTGCAGCCTGTGCCATGCGCACAGCAGCTCGGTGCTCTGCCTTCATTCTTATGCTCTTCGTACCATGTCGTGCTTTCATTCTGCCGGAGTGCAACCATCGTCTACTTGGCGCACAGAGCACTGTGCCGGCAGCGAAATGCTCCAGCCGACTGCTTCTGCCGAACCACGCCTGGGCTATGCACTTTCCCTCGCAGCGACATACACCAGCCGTACTCGGTCTTTCTTCTCGTCCAAATGTCAAGGGAAAGATTCTCAGCTATGTCTCGCACAGAGAACAGTTTTAGGTCAACAAGCTCACGCAGAGCTTACCCTCGACGCGTGCAAACCTGTATTTGCACCACAGTCCAGTGGCAGCCCTCTTTCCTTTACAGCCTGCACAGCGCCGGCAGTCCGCGGGGCACTCTGCACCTGTCTTCCCACTTCCAAGTACCACCGCGAACCTTACAGCCTTGCAGGGAGCGAAGAGGCAGATAGGCGTGTCGCCCAGAAGAACGTGCCAGGACGAAAAGATGGTCTTCCTTTCTCCTGCTCCTTGCCCGAATCGTGGTGCTGTGTTGAAAGTCTTGGCCAGCGAAAAGCTACTCCAGCAAGTGTTTCTCTCCAAACGCAGTTCGCTGAGCGAGAGCTACACGGATAGTTTGGACTCGGTGAAACAGCAAGAAAACGCTTGTAGTACGTCGAGCTGAGGAAAATCCCTGCACAGCACACTGTGGCTGCGTGCAGTGTTCACGCTGAAGAGCGGCAAAGCTCCAAGCCATGGCTGGGCTTCACTTCTGTCCAGAGCACAGAAGGCGAAGAACGAAGCAGCTGGGCACCGGGCTCATGTACTCAGTGGAGCGAATTTCCAATGTCCGGCCAAGAGCTGCTTCACAAGCACATGCAGCTGAGAATGCCCTGACTGCTTCAGAAAGGAAGGCGCAGCCCTTGCACTCCTGGACACAACCACGCCAGAAGCAGGTTCTTAAACCTTCAGTGCTGCAGAGTGCATGCAGCTGGAGCACAGCCAGAAGGACGCGTCCAGAAAGAAGGCGTTCTTCAAGTACCCCACTCCTCCAGGCAGCCTTGAAACTGAGCACAACACACTGCGCCTCGGCAGCTTCCTTCTCACATAGACGGACCTTCCCCTTCTTCACTCTCGCAGCTCCCTTGCCCACTTGCAGCCGCTGCTGCCAAAGAAAAAGGCTCCAGAAGTCAAAGCCTTTTACTGCTGGGCTGCCCTTTCCCCTTGCCTCACGTCAAGCACCAGAAACTGTCCGCTGCACTCTGTATTTCCAGTCTCCGCCGCATCTGCCACTGTCATCTCTGCATCTCCAAGCACACACCTCGGCACAATTCTTTGCGGGGAAAGCTGGAAGAGAAATAGGTAGCAGCTGGAAGAGAAATAGGTAGCAGCACAAGTGGAACTTTCTGTTTTCAAGTGCTAACGCGAATCCGCACACACGCGAGAGGCAGCCACGCTTCCTCTTGCAGCCTGTGCCATGCGCACAGCAGCTCGGTGCTCTGCCTTCATTCTTATGCTCTTCGTACCATGTCGTGCTTTCATTCTGCCGGAGTGCAACCATCGTCTACTTGGCGCACAGAGCACTGTGCCGGCAGCGAAATGCTCCAGCCGACTGCTTCTGCCGAACCACGCCTGGGCTATGCACTTTCCCTCGCAGCGACATACACCAGCCGTACTCGGTCTTTCTTCTCGTCCAAATGTCAAGGGAAAGATTCTCAGCTATGTCTCGCACAGAGAACAGTTTTAGGTCAACAAGCTCACGCAGAGCTTACCCTCGACGCGTGCAAACCTGTATTTGCACCACAGTCCAGTGGCAGCCCTCTTTCCTTTACAGCCTGCACAGCGCCGGCAGACCGCGGGGCACTCTGCACCTGTCTTCCCACTTCCAAGTACCACCGCGAACCTTACAGCCTTGCAGGGAGCGAAGAGGCAGATAGGCGTGTCGCCCAGAAGAACGTGCCAGGACCAAAAGATGGTCTTCCTTTCTCCTGCTCCTTGCCCGAATCGTGGTGCTGTGTTGAAAGTCTTGGCCAGCGAAAAGCTACTCCAGCAAGTGTTTCTCTCCAAACGCAGTTCGCTGAGCGAGAGCTACACGGATAGTTTGGACTCGGTGAAACAGCAAGAAAACGCTTGTAGTACGTCGAGCTGAGGAAAATCCCTGCACAGCACACTGTGGCTGCGTGCAGTGTTCACGCTGAAGAGCGGCAAAGCTCCAAGCCATGGCTGGGCTTCACTTCTGTCCAGAGCACAGAAGGCGAAGCACGAAGCAGCTGGGCACCGGGCTCATGTACTCAGTGGAGCGAATTTCCAATGTCCGGCCAAGAGCTGCTTCACAAGCACATGCAGCTGAGAATGCTCTGGCTGCTTCAGAAAGGAAGGCGCAGCCCTTGCACTCCTGGACACAACCACGCCAGAAGCAGGTTCTTAAACCTTCAGTGCTGCAGAGTGCATGCAGCTGGAGCACAGCCAGAAGGACGCGTCCAGAAAGAAGGCGTTCTTCAAGTACCCCACTCCTCCAGGCAGCCTTGAAACTGAGCACAACACACTGCGCCTCGGCAGCTTCCTTCTCACATAGACGGACCTTCCCCTTCTTCACTCTCGCAGCTCCCTTGCCCACTTGCAGCCGCTGCTGCCAAAGAAAAAGGCTCCAGAAGTCAAAGCCTTTTACTGCTGGGCTGCCCTTTCCCCTTGCCTCACGTCAAGCACCAGAAACTGTCCGCTGCACTCTGTATTTCCAGTCTCCGCCGCATCTGCCACTGTCATCTCTGCATCTCCAAGCACACACCTCGGCACAATTCTTTGCGGGGAAAGCTGGAAGAGAAATAGGTAGCAGCTGGAAGAGAAATAGGTAGCAGCACAAGTGGAACTTTCTGTTTTCAAGTGCTAACGCGAATCCGCACACAAGCGAGAGGCAGCCACGCTTCCTCTTGCAGCCTGTGCCATGCGCACAGCAGCTCGGTGCTCTGCCTTCATTCTTATGCTCTTCGTACCATGTCGTGCTTTCATTCTGCCGGAGTGCAACCATCGTCTACTTGGCGCACAGAGCACTGTGCCGGCAGCGAAATGCTCCAGCCGACTGCTTCTGCCGAACCACGCCTGGGCTATGCACTTTCCCTCGCAGCGACATACACCAGCCGTACTCGGTCTTTCTTCTCGTCCAAATGTCAAGGGAAAGATTCTCAGCTATGTCTCGCACAGAGAACAGTTTTAGGTCAACAAGCTCACGCAGAGCTTACCCTCGACGCGTGCAAACCTGTATTTGCACCACAGTCCAGTGGCAGCCCTCTTTCCTTTACAGCCTGCACAGCGCCGGCAGTCCGCGGGGCACTCTGCACCTGTCTTCCCACTTCCAAGTACCACCGCGAACCTTACAGCCTTGCAGGGAGCGAAGAGGCAGATAGGCGTGTCGCCCAGAAGAACGTGCCAGGACGAAAAGATGGTCTTCCTTTCTCCTGCTCCTTGCCCGAATCGTGGTGCTGTGTTGAAAGTCTTGGCCAGCGAAAAGCTACTCCAGCAAGTGTTTCTCTCCAAACGCAGTTCGCTGAGCGAGAGCTACACGGATAGTTTGGACTCGGTGAAACAGCAAGAAAACGCTTGTAGTACGTCGAGCTGAGGAAAATCCCTGCACAGCACACTGTGGCTGCGTGCAGTGTTCACGCTGAAGAGCGGCAAAGCTCCAAGCCATGGCTGGGCTTCACTTCTGTCCAGAGCACAGAAGGCGAAGAACGAAGCAGCTGGGCACCGGGCTCATGTACTCAGTGGAGCGAATTTCCAATGTCCGGCCAAGAGCTGCTTCACAAGCACATGCAGCTGAGAATGCCCTGACTGCTTCAGAAAGGAAGGCGCAGCCCTTGCACTCCTGGACACAACCACGCCAGAAGCAGGTTCTTAAACCTTCAGTGCTGCAGAGTGCATGCAGCTGGAGCACAGCCAGAAGGACGCGTCCAGAAAGAAGGCGTTCTTCAAGTACCCCACTCCTCCAGGCAGCCTTGAAACTGAGCACAACACACTGCGCCTCGGCAGCTTCCTTCTCACATAGACGGACCTTCCCCTTCTTCACTCTCGCAGCTCCCTTGCCCACTTGCAGCCGCTGCTGCCAAAGAAAAAGGCTCCAGAAGTCAAAGCCTTTTACTGCTGGGCTGCCCTTTCCCCTTGCCTCACGTCAAGCACCAGAAACTGTCCGCTGCACTCTGTATTTCCAGTCTCCGCCGCATCTGCCACTGTCATCTCTGCATCTCCAAGCACACACCTCGGCACAATTCTTTGCGGGGAAAGCTGGAAGAGAAATAGGTAGCAGCTGGAAGAGAAATAGGTAGCAGCACAAGTGGAACTTTCTGTTTTCAAGTGCTAACGCGAATCCGCACACACGCGAGAGGCAGCCACGCTTCCTCTTGCAGCCTGTGCCATGCGCACAGCAGCTCGGTGCTCTGCCTTCATTCTTATGCTCTTCGTACCATGTCGTGCTTTCATTCTGCCGGAGTGCAACCATCGTCTACTTGGCGCACAGAGCACTGTGCCGGCAGCGAAATGCTCCAGCCGACTGCTTCTGCCGAACCACGCCTGGGCTATGCACTTTCCCTCGCAGCGACATACACCAGCCGTACTCGGTCTTTCTTCTCGTCCAAATGTCAAGGGAAAGATTCTCAGCTATGTCTCGCACAGAGAACAGTTTTAGGTCAACAAGCTCACGCAGAGCTTACCCTCGACGCGTGCAAACCTGTATTTGCACCACAGTCCAGTGGCAGCCCTCTTTCCTTTACAGCCTGCACAGCGCCGGCAGACCGCGGGGCACTCTGCACCTGTCTTCCCACTTCCAAGTACCACCGCGAACCTTACAGCCTTGCAGGGAGCGAAGAGGCAGATAGGCGTGTCGCCCAGAAGAACGTGCCAGGACCAAAAGATGGTCTTCCTTTCTCCTGCTCCTTGCCCGAATCGTGGTGCTGTGTTGAAAGTCTTGGCCAGCGAAAAGCTACTCCAGCAAGTGTTTCTCTCCAAACGCAGTTCGCTGAGCGAGAGCTACACGGATAGTTTGGACTCGGTGAAACAGCAAGAAAACGCTTGTAGTACGTCGAGCTGAGGAAAATCCCTGCACAGCACACTGTGGCTGCGTGCAGTGTTCACGCTGAAGAGCGGCAAAGCTCCAAGCCATGGCTGGGCTTCACTTCTGTCCAGAGCACAGAAGGCGAAGCACGAAGCAGCTGGGCACCGGGCTCATGTACTCAGTGGAGCGAATTTCCAATGTCCGGCCAAGAGCTGCTTCACAAGCACATGCAGCTGAGAATGCTCTGGCTGCTTCAGAAAGGAAGGCGCAGTCCTTGCACTCCTGGACACAACCACGCCAGAAGCAGGTTCTTAAACCTTCAGTGCTGCAGAGTGCATGCAGCTGGAGCACAGCCAGAAGGACGCGTCCAGAAAGAAGGCGTTCTTCAAGTACCCCACTCCTCCAGGCAGCCTTGAAACTGAGCACAACACACTGCGCCTCGGCAGCTTCCTTCTCACATAGACGGACCTTCCCCTTCTTCACTCTCGCAGCTCCCTTGCCCACTTGCAGCCGCTGCTGCCAAAGAAAAAGGCTCCAGAAGTCAAAGCCTTTTACTGCTGGGCTGCCCTTTCCCCTTGCCTCACGTCAAGCACCAGAAACTGTCCGCTGCACTCTGTATTTCCAGTCTCCGCCGCATCTGCCACTGTCATCTCTGCATCTCCAAGCACACACCTCGGCACAATTCTTTGCGGGGAAAGCTGGAAGAGAAATAGGTAGCAGCTGGAAGAGAAATAGGTAGCAGCACAAGTGGAACTTTCTGTTTTCAAGTGCTAACGCGAATCCGCACACACGCGAGAGGCAGCCACGCTTCCTCTTGCAGCCTGTGCCATGCGCACAGCAGCTCGGTGCTCTGCCTTCATTCTTATGCTCTTCGTACCATGTCGTGCTTTCATTCTGCCGGAGTGCAACCATCGTCTACTTGGCGCACAGAGCACTGTGCCGGCAGCGAAATGCTCCAGCCGACTGCTTCTGCCGAACCACGCCTGGGCTATGCACTTTCCCTCGCAGTGACATACACCAGCCGTACTCGGTCTTTCTTCTCGTCCAAATGTCAAGGGAAAGATTCTCAGCTATGTCTCGCACAGAGAACAGTTTTAGGTCAACAAGCTCACGCAGAGCTTACCCTCGACGCGTGCAAACCTGTATTTGCACCACAGTCCAGTGGCAGCCCTCTTTCCTTTACAGCCTGCACAGCGCCGGCAGACCGCGGGGCACTCTGCGCCTGTCTTCCCACTTCCAAGTACCACCGCGAACCTTACAGCCTTGCAGGGAGCGAAGAGGCAGATAGGCGTGTCGCCCAGAAGAACGTGCCAGGATCAAAAGATGGTCTTCCTTTCTCCTGCTCCTTGCCCGAATCGTGGTGCTGTGTTGAAAGTCTTGGCCAGCGAAAAGCTACTCCAGCAAGTGTTTCTCTCCAAACGCAGTTCGCTGAGCGAGAGCTACACGGATAGTTTGGACTCGGTGAAACAGCAAGAAAACGCTTGTAGTACGTCGAGCTGAGGAAAATCCCTGCACAGCACACTGTGGCTGCGTGCAGTGTTCACGCTGAAGAGCGGCAAAGCTCCAAGCCATGGCTGGGCTTCACTTCTGTCCAGAGCACAGAAGGCGAAGAACGAAGCAGCTGGGCACCGGGCTCATGTACTCAGTGGAGCGAATTTCCAATGTCCGGCCAAGAGCTGCTTCACAAGCACATGCAGCTGAGAATGCTCTGGCTGCTTCAGAAAGGAAGGCGCAGCCCTTGCACTCCTGGACACAACCACGCAGAAAGCAGGTTCTTAAACCTTCAGTGCTGCAGAGTGCATGCAGCTGGAGCACAGCCAGAAGGACGCGTCCAGAAAGAAGGCGTTCTTCAAGTACCCCACTCCTCCAGGCAGCCTTGAAACTGAGCACAACACACTGCGCCTCGGGGAGCTTCCTTCTCACATAGACGGACCGTCCCCTTCTTCACTCTCACAGCTCCCTTGCCCACTTGCAGCCGCTGCTGCCAAAGAAAAAGGCTCCAGAAGTCAAAGTCTTTTACTGCTGGGCTGCCCTTTCCCCTTGCCTCACGTCAAGCACCAGAAACTGTCCGCTGCACTCTGTATTTCCAGTCTCCGCCGCATCTGCCACTGTCATCTCTGCATCTCCAAGCATACACCTCGGCACAATTCTTTGCAGGGAAAGCTGGAAGAGAAATAGGTAGCAGCACAAGTGGAACTTTCTGTTTTCAAGTGCTAACGCGAATCCGCACACACGCGAGAGGCAGCCACGCTTCCTCTTGCAGCCTGTGCCATGCGCACAGCAGCTCGGTGCTCTGCCTTCATTCTTATGCTCTTCGTACCATGTCGTGCTTTCATTCTGCCGGAGTGCAACCATCGTCTACTTGGCGCACAGAGCACTGTGCCGGCAGCGAAATGCTCCAGCCGACTGCTTCTGCCGAACCACGCCTGGGCTATGCACTTTCCCTCGCAGCGACATACACCAGCCGTACTCGGTCTTTCTTCTCGTCCAAATGTCAAGGGAAAGATTCTCAGCTATGTCTCGCACAGAGAACAGTTTTAGGTCAACAAGCTCACGCAGAGCTTACCCTCGACGCGTGCAAACCTGTATCTGCACCACAGTCCAGTGGCAGCCCTCTTTCCTTTACAGCCTGCACAGCGCCGGCAGACCGCGGGGCACTCTGCACCTGTCTTCCCACTTCCAAGTACCACCGCCAAGCTTACAGCCTTGCAGGGAGCGAAGAGGCGGATAGGCGTGTCGCCCAGAAGAACGTGCCAGGACGAAAAGATGGTCTTCCTTTCTCCTGCTCCTTGCCCGAATCGTGGTGCTGTGTTGAAAGTCTTGGCCAGCGAAAAGCTACTCCAGCAAGTGTTTCTCTCCAAACGCAGTTCGCTGAGCGAGAGCTACACGGATAGTTTGGACTCGGTGAAACAGCAAGAAAACGCTTGTAGTACGTCGAGCTGAGGAAAATCCCTGCACAGCACACTGTGGCTGCGTGCAGTGTTCACGCTGAAGAGCGGCAAAGCTCCAAGCCATGGCTGGGCTTCACTTCTGTCCAGAGCACAGAAGGCGAAGAACGAAGCAGCTGGGCACCGGGCTCATGTACTCAGTGGAGCGAATTTCCAATGTCCGGCCAAGAGCTGCTTCACAAGCACATGCAGCTGAGAATGCTCTGGCTGCTTCAGAAAGGAAGGCGCAGCCCTTGCACTCCTGGACACAACCACGCCAGAAGCAGGTTCTTAAACCTTCAGTGCTGCAGAGTGCATGCAGCTGGAGCACAGCCAGAAGGACGCGTCCAGAAAGAAGGCGTTCTTCAAGTACCCCACTCCTCCAGGCAGCCTTGAAACTGAGCACAACACACTGCGCCTCGGCAGCTTCCTTCTCACATAGACGGACCTTCCCCTTCTTAACTCTCGCAGCTCCCTTGCCCACTTGCAGCCGCTGCTGCCAAAGAAAAAGGCTCCAGAAGTCAAAGCCTTTTACTGCTGGGCTGCCCTTTCCCCTTGCCTCACGTCAAGCACCAGAAACTGTCCGCTGCACTCTGTATTTCCAGTCTCCGCCGCATCTGCCACTGTCATCTCTGCATCTCCAAGCATACACCTCGGCACAATTCTTTGCGGGGAAAGCTGGAAGAGAAATAGGTAGCAGCTGGAAGAGAAATAGGTAGCAGCACAAGTGGAACTTTCTGTTTTCAAGTGCTAACGTGAATCCGCACACAAGCGAGAGGCAGCCACGCTTCCTCTTGCAGCCTGTGCCATGCGCACAGCCGCTCGGTGCTCTGCCTTCATTCTTAGGCTCTTCGTACCATGTCGTGCTTTCATTCTGCCGGAGTGCAACCATCGTCTACTTGGCGCACAGAGCACTGTGCCGGCAGCGAAATGCTCCAGCCGACTGCTTCTGCCGAACCACGCCTGGGCTATGCACTTTCCCTCGCAGCGACATACACCAGCCGTACTCGGTCTTTCTTCTCGTCCAAATGTCAAGGGAAAGATTCTCAGCTATGTCTCGCACAGAGAACAGTTTTAGGTCAACAAGCTCACGCAGAGCTTACCCTCGACGCGTGCAAACCTGTATTTGCACCACAGTCCAGTGGCAGCCCTCTTTCCTTTACAGCCTGCACAGCGCCGGCAGTCCGCGGGGCACTCTGCACCTGTCTTCCCACTTCCAAGTACCACCGCGAACCTTACAGCCTTGCAGGGAGCGAAGAGGCAGATAGGCGTGTCGCCCAGAAGAACGTGCCAGGACCAAAAGATGGTCTTCCTTTCTCCTGCTCCTTGCCCGAATCGTGGTGCTGTGTTGAAAGTCTTGGCCAGCGAAAAGCTACTCCAGCAAGTGTTTCTCTCCAAACGCAGTTCGCTGAGCGAGAGCTACACGGATAGTTTGGACTCGGTGAAACAGCAAGAAAACGCTTGTAGTACGTCGAGCTGAGGAAAATCCCTGCACAGCACACTGTGGCTGCGTGCAGTGTTCACGCTGAAGAGCGGCAAAGCTCCAAGCCATGGCTGGGCTTCACTTCTGTCCAGAGCACAGAAGGCGAAGAACGAAGCAGCTGGGCACCGGGCTCATGTACTCAGTGGAGCGAATTTCCAATGTCCGGCCAAGAGCTGCTTCACAAGCACATGCAGCTGAGAATGCTCTGGCTGCTTCAGAAAGGAAGGCGCAGTCCTTGCACTCCTGGACACAACCACGCCAGAAGCAGGTTCTTAAACCTTCAGTGCTGCAGAGTGCATGCAGCTGGAGCACAGCCAGAAGGACGCGTCCAGAAAGAAGGCGTTCTTCAAGTACCCCACTCCTCCAGGCAGCCTTGAAACTGAGCACAACACACTGCGCCTCGGCAGCTTCCTTCTCACATAGACGGACCTTCCCCTTCTTCACTCTCGCAGCTCCCTTGCCCACTTGCAGCCGCTGCTGCCAAAGAAAAAGGCTCCAGAAGTCAAAGCCTTTTACTGCTGGGCTGCCCTTTCCCCTTGCCTCACGTCAAGCACCAGAAACTGTCCGCTGCACTCTGTATTTCCAGTCTCCGCCGCATCTGCCACTGTCATCTCTGCATCTCCAAGCACACACCTCGGCACAATTCTTTGCGGGGAAAGCTGGAAGAGAAATAGGTAGCAGCTGGAAGAGAAATAGGTAGCAGCACAAGTGGAACTTTCTGTTTTCAAGTGCTAACGCGAATCCGCACACAAGCGAGAGGCAGCCACGCTTCCTCTTGCAGCCTGTGCCATGCGCACAGCAGCTCGGTGCTCTGCCTTCATTCTTATGCTCTTCGTACCATGTCGTGCTTTCATTCTGCCGGAGTGCAACCATCGTCTACTTGGCGCACAGAGCACTGTGCCGGCAGCGAAATGCTCCAGCCGACTGCTTCTGCCGAACCACGCCTGGGCTATGCACTTTCCCTCGCAGCGACATACACCAGCCGTACTCGGTCTTTCTTCTCGTCCAAATGTCAAGGGAAAGATTCTCAGCTATGTCTCGCACAGAGAACAGTTTTAGGTCAACAAGCTCACGCAGAGCTTACCCTCGACGCGTGCAAACCTGTATTTGCACCACAGTCCAGTGGCAGCCCTCTTTCCTTTACAGCCTGCACAGCGCCGGCAGACCGCGGGGCACTCTGCGCCTGTCTTCCCACTTCCAAGTACCACCGCGAACCTTACAGCCTTGCAGGGAGCGAAGAGGCAGATAGGCGTGTCGCCCAGAAGAACGTGCCAGGACCAAAAGATGGTCTTCCTTTCTCCTGCTCCTTGCCCGAATCGTGGTGCTGTGTTGAAAGTCTTGGCCAGCGAAAAGCTACTCCAGCAAGTGTTTCTCTCCAAACGCAGTTCGCTGAGCGAGAGCTACACGGATAGTTTGGACTCGGTGAAACAGCAAGAAAACGCTTGTAGTACGTCGAGCTGAGGAAAATCCCTGCACAGCACACTGTGGCTGCGTGCAGTGTTCACGCTGAAGAGCGGCAAAGCTCCAAGCCATGGCTGGGCTTCACTTCTGTCCAGAGCACAGAAGGCGAAGAACGAAGCAGCTGGGCACCGGGCTCATGTACTCAGTGGAGCGAATTTCCAATGTCCGGCCAAGAGCTGCTTCACAAGCACATGCAGCTGAGAATGCTCTGGCTGCTTCAGAAAGGAAGGCGCAGCCCTTGCACTCCTGGACACAACCACGCAGAAAGCAGGTTCTTAAACCTTCAGTGCTGCAGAGTGCATGCAGCTGGAGCACAGCCAGAAGGACGCGTCCAGAAAGAAGGCGTTCTTCAAGTACCCCACTCCTCCAGGCAGCCTTGAAACTGAGCACAACACACTGCGCCTCAGCAGCTTCCTTCTCACATAGACGGACCGTCCCCTTCTTCACTCTCACAGCTCCCTTGCCCACTTGCAGCCGCTGCTGCCAAAGAAAAAGGCTCCAGAAGTCAAAGTCTTTTACTGCTGGGCTGCCCTTTCCCCTTGCCTCACGTCAAGCACCAGAAACTGTCCGCTGCACTCTGTATTTCCAGTCTCCGCCGCATCTGCCACTGTCATCTCTGCATCTCCAAGCACACACCTCGGCACAATTCTTTGCGGGGAAAGCTGGAAGAGAAATAGGTAGCAGCTGGAAGAGAAATAGGTAGCAGCACAAGTGGAACTTTCTGTTTTCAAGTGCTAACGCGAATCCGCACACACGCGAGAGGCAGCCACGCTTCCTCTTGCAGCCTGTGCCATGCGCACAGCAGCTCGGTGCTCTGCCTTCATTCTTATGCTCTTCGTACCATGTCGTGCTTTCATTCTGCCGGAGTGCAACCATCGTCTACTTGGCGCACAGAGCACTGTGCCGGCAGCGAAATGCTCCAGCCGACTGCTTCTGCCGAACCACGCCTGGGCTATGCACTTTCCCTCGCAGTGACATACACCAGCCGTACTCGGTCTTTCTTCTCGTCCAAATGTCAAGGGAAAGATTCTCAGCTATGTCTCGCACAGAGAACAGTTTTAGGTCAACAAGCTCACGCAGAGCTTACCCTCGACGCGTGCAAACCTGTATTTGCACCACAGTCCAGTGGCAGCCCTCTTTCCTTTACAGCCTGCACAGCGCCGGCAGACCGCGGGGCACTCTGCGCCTGTCTTCCCACTTCCAAGTACCACCGCGAACCTTACAGCCTTGCAGGGAGCGAAGAGGCAGATAGGCGTGTCGCCCAGAAGAACGTGCCAGGATCAAAAGATGGTCTTCCTTTCTCCTGCTCCTTGCCCGAATCGTGGTGCTGTGTTGAAAGTCTTGGCCAGCGAAAAGCTACTCCAGCAAGTGTTTCTCTCCAAACGCAGTTCGCTGAGCGAGAGCTACACGGATAGTTTGGACTCGGTGAAACAGCAAGAAAACGCTTGTAGTACGTCGAGCTGAGGAAAATCCCTGCACAGCACACTGTGGCTGCGTGCAGTGTTCACGCTGAAGAGCGGCAAAGCTCCAAGCCATGGCTGGGCTTCACTTCTGTCCAGAGCACAGAAGGCGAAGAACGAAGCAGCTGGGCACCGGGCTCATGTACTCAGTGGAGCGAATTTCCAATGTCCGGCCAAGAGCTGCTTCACAAGCACATGCAGCTGAGAATGCTCTGGCTGCTTCAGAAAGGAAGGCGCAGCCCTTGCACTCCTGGACACAACCACGCAGAAAGCAGGTTCTTAAACCTTCAGTGCTGCAGAGTGCATGCAGCTGGAGCACAGCCAGAAGGACGCGTCCAGAAAGAAGGCGTTCTTCAAGTACCCCACTCCTCCAGGCAGCCTTGAAACTGAGCACAACACACTGCGCCTCGGGGAGCTTCCTTCTCACATAGACGGACCGTCCCCTTCTTCACTCTCACAGCTCCCTTGCCCACTTGCAGCCGCTGCTGCCAAAGAAAAAGGCTCCAGAAGTCAAAGTCTTTTACTGCTGGGCTGCCCTTTCCCCTTGCCTCACGTCAAGCACCAGAAACTGTCCGCTGCACTCTGTATTTCCAGTCTCCGCCGCATCTGCCACTGTCATCTCTGCATCTCCAAGCATACACCTCGGCACAATTCTTTGCAGGGAAAGCTGGAAGAGAAATAGGTAGCAGCACAAGTGGAACTTTCTGTTTTCAAGTGCTAACGCGAATCCGCACACACGCGAGAGGCAGCCACGCTTCCTCTTGCAGCCTGTGCCATGCGCACAGCAGCTCGGTGCTCTGCCTTCATTCTTATGCTCTTCGTACCATGTCGTGCTTTCATTCTGCCGGAGTGCAACCATCGTCTACTTGGCGCACAGAGCACTGTGCCGGCAGCGAAATGCTCCAGCCGACTGCTTCTGCCGAACCACGCCTGGGCTATGCACTTTCCCTCGCAGCGACATACACCAGCCGTACTCGGTCTTTCTTCTCGTCCAAATGTCAAGGGAAAGATTCTCAGCTATGTCTCGCACAGAGAACAGTTTTAGGTCAACAAGCTCACGCAGAGCTTACCCTCGACGCGTGCAAACCTGTATCTGCACCACAGTCCAGTGGCAGCCCTCTTTCCTTTACAGCCTGCACAGCGCCGGCAGACCGCGGGGCACTCTGCACCTGTCTTCCCACTTCCAAGTACCACCGCCAAGCTTACAGCCTTGCAGGGAGCGAAGAGGCGGATAGGCGTGTCGCCCAGAAGAACGTGCCAGGACGAAAAGATGGTCTTCCTTTCTCCTGCTCCTTGCCCGAATCGTGGTGCTGTGTTGAAAGTCTTGGCCAGCGAAAAGCTACTCCAGCAAGTGTTTCTCTCCAAACGCAGTTCGCTGAGCGAGAGCTACACGGATAGTTTGGACTCGGTGAAACAGCAAGAAAACGCTTGTAGTACGTCGAGCTGAGGAAAATCCCTGCACAGCACACTGTGGCTGCGTGCAGTGTTCACGCTGAAGAGCGGCAAAGCTCCAAGCCATGGCTGGGCTTCACTTCTGTCCAGAGCACAGAAGGCGAAGAACGAAGCAGCTGGGCACCGGGCTCATGTACTCAGTGGAGCGAATTTCCAATGTCCGGCCAAGAGCTGCTTCACAAGCACATGCAGCTGAGAATGCTCTGGCTGCTTCAGAAAGGAAGGCGCAGCCCTTGCACTCCTGGACACAACCACGCCAGAAGCAGGTTCTTAAACCTTCAGTGCTGCAGAGTGCATGCAGCTGGAGCACAGCCAGAAGGACGCGTCCAGAAAGAAGGCGTTCTTCAAGTACCCCACTCCTCCAGGCAGCCTTGAAACTGAGCACAACACACTGCGCCTCGGCAGCTTCCTTCTCACATAGACGGACCTTCCCCTTCTTAACTCTCGCAGCTCCCTTGCCCACTTGCAGCCGCTGCTGCCAAAGAAAAAGGCTCCAGAAGTCAAAGCCTTTTACTGCTGGGCTGCCCTTTCCCCTTGCCTCACGTCAAGCACCAGAAACTGTCCGCTGCACTCTGTATTTCCAGTCTCCGCCGCATCTGCCACTGTCATCTCTGCATCTCCAAGCATACACCTCGGCACAATTCTTTGCGGGGAAAGCTGGAAGAGAAATAGGTAGCAGCTGGAAGAGAAATAGGTAGCAGCACAAGTGGAACTTTCTGTTTTCAAGTGCTAACGTGAATCCGCACACAAGCGAGAGGCAGCCACGCTTCCTCTTGCAGCCTGTGCCATGCGCACAGCCGCTCGGTGCTCTGCCTTCATTCTTAGGCTCTTCGTACCATGTCGTGCTTTCATTCTGCCGGAGTGCAACCATCGTCTACTTGGCGCACAGAGCACTGTGCCGGCAGCGAAATGCTCCAGCCGACTGCTTCTGCCGAACCACGCCTGGGCTATGCACTTTCCCTCGCAGCGACATACACCAGCCGTACTCGGTCTTTCTTCTCGTCCAAATGTCAAGGGAAAGATTCTCAGCTATGTCTCGCACAGAGAACAGTTTTAGGTCAACAAGCTCACGCAGAGCTTACCCTCGACGCGTGCAAACCTGTATTTGCACCACAGTCCAGTGGCAGCCCTCTTTCCTTTACAGCCTGCACAGCGCCGGCAGTCCGCGGGGCACTCTGCACCTGTCTTCCCACTTCCAAGTACCACCGCGAACCTTACAGCCTTGCAGGGAGCGAAGAGGCAGATAGGCGTGTCGCCCAGAAGAACGTGCCAGGACCAAAAGATGGTCTTCCTTTCTCCTGCTCCTTGCCCGAATCGTGGTGCTGTGTTGAAAGTCTTGGCCAGCGAAAAGCTACTCCAGCAAGTGTTTCTCTCCAAACGCAGTTCGCTGAGCGAGAGCTACACGGATAGTTTGGACTCGGTGAAACAGCAAGAAAACGCTTGTAGTACGTCGAGCTGAGGAAAATCCCTGCACAGCACACTGTGGCTGCGTGCAGTGTTCACGCTGAAGAGCGGCAAAGCTCCAAGCCATGGCTGGGCTTCACTTCTGTCCAGAGCACAGAAGGCGAAGAACGAAGCAGCTGGGCACCGGGCTCATGTACTCAGTGGAGCGAATTTCCAATGTCCGGCCAAGAGCTGCTTCACAAGCACATGCAGCTGAGAATGCTCTGGCTGCTTCAGAAAGGAAGGCGCAGTCCTTGCACTCCTGGACACAACCACGCCAGAAGCAGGTTCTTAAACCTTCAGTGCTGCAGAGTGCATGCAGCTGGAGCACAGGCAGAAGGACGCGTCCAGAAAGAAGGCGTTCTTCAAGTACCCCACTCCTCCAGGCAGCCTTGAAACTGAGCACAACACACTGCGCCTCGGCAGCTTCCTTCTCACATAGACGGACCTTCCCCTTCTTCACTCTCGCAGCTCCCTTGCCCACTTGCAGCCGCTGCTGCCAAAGAAAAAGGCTCCAGAAGTCAAAGCCTTTTACTGCTGGGCTGCCCTTTCCCCTTGCCTCACGTCAAGCACCAGAAACTGTCCGCTGCACTCTGTATTTCCAGTCTCCGCCGCATCTGCCACTGTCATCTCTGCATCTCCAAGCACACACCTCGGCACAATTCTTTGCGGGGAAAGCTGGAAGAGAAATAGGTAGCAGCTGGAAGAGAAATAGGTAGCAGCACAAGTGGAACTTTCTGTTTTCAAGTGCTAACGCGAATCCGCACACAAGCGAGAGGCAGCCACGCTTCCTCTTGCAGCCTGTGCCATGCGCACAGCAGCTCGGTGCTCTGCCTTCATTCTTATGCTCTTCGTACCATGTCGTGCTTTCATTCTGCCGGAGTGCAACCATCGTCTACTTGGCGCACAGAGCACTGTGCCGGCAGCGAAATGCTCCAGCCGACTGCTTCTGCCGAACCACGCCTGGGCTATGCACTTTCCCTCGCAGCGACATACACCAGCCGTACTCGGTCTTTCTTCTCGTCCAAATGTCAAGGGAAAGATTCTCAGCTATGTCTCGCACAGAGAACAGTTTTAGGTCAACAAGCTCACGCAGAGCTTACCCTCGACGCGTGCAAACCTGTATTTGCACCACAGTCCAGTGGCAGCCCTCTTTCCTTTACAGCCTGCACAGCGCCGGCAGACCGCGGGGCACTCTGCGCCTGTCTTCCCACTTCCAAGTACCACCGCGAACCTTACAGCCTTGCAGGGAGCGAAGAGGCAGATAGGCGTGTCGCCCAGAAGAACGTGCCAGGACCAAAAGATGGTCTTCCTTTCTCCTGCTCCTTGCCCGAATCGTGGTGCTGTGTTGAAAGTCTTGGCCAGCGAAAAGCTACTCCAGCAAGTGTTTCTCTCCAAACGCAGTTCGCTGAGCGAGAGCTACACGGATAGTTTGGACTCGGTGAAACAGCAAGAAAACGCTTGTAGTACGTCGAGCTGAGGAAAATCCCTGCACAGCACACTGTGGCTGCGTGCAGTGTTCACGCTGAAGAGCGGCAAAGCTCCAAGCCATGGCTGGGCTTCACTTCTGTCCAGAGCACAGAAGGCGAAGAACGAAGCAGCTGGGCACCGGGCTCATGTACTCAGTGGAGCGAATTTCCAATGTCCGGCCAAGAGCTGCTTCACAAGCACATGCAGCTGAGAATGCTCTGGCTGCTTCAGAAAGGAAGGCGCAGCCCTTGCACTCCTGGACACAACCACGCAGAAAGCAGGTTCTTAAACCTTCAGTGCTGCAGAGTGCATGCAGCTGGAGCACAGCCAGAAGGACGCGTCCAGAAAGAAGGCGTTCTTCAAGTACCCCACTCCTCCAGGCAGCCTTGAAACTGAGCACAACACACTGCGCCTCAGCAGCTTCCTTCTCACATAGACGGACCGTCCCCTTCTTCACTCTCACAGCTCCCTTGCCCACTTGCAGCCGCTGCTGCCAAAGAAAAAGGCTCCAGAAGTCAAAGTCTTTTACTGCTGGGCTGCCCTTTCCCCTTGCCTCACGTCAAGCACCAGAAACTGTCCGCTGCACTCTGTATTTCCAGTCTCCGCCGCATCTGCCACTGTCATCTCTGCATCTCCAAGCATACACCTCGGCACAATTCTTTGCAGGGAAAGCTGGAAGAGAAATAGGTAGCAGCACAAGTGGAACTTTCTGTTTTCAAGTGCTAACGTGAATCCGCACACACGCGAGAGGCAGCCACGCTTCCTCTTGCAGCCTGTGCCATGCGCACAGCCGCTCGGTGCTCTGCCTTCATTCTTATGCTCTTCGTACCATGTCGTGCTTTCATTCTGCCGGAGTGCAACCATCGTCTACTTGGCGCACAGAGCACTGTGCCGGCAGCGAAATGCTCCAGCCGACTGCTTCTGCCGAACCACGCCTGGGCTATGCACTTTCCCTCGCAGCGACATACACCAGCCGTACTCGGTCTTTCTTCTCGTCCAAATGTCAAGGGAAAGATTCTCAGCTATGTCTCGCACAGAGAACAGTTTTAGGTCAACAAGCTCACGCAGAGCTTACCCTCGACGCGTGCAAACCTGTATCTGCACCACAGTCCAGTGGCAGCCCTCTTTCCTTTACAGCCTGCACAGCGCCGGCAGACCGCGGGGCACTCTGCACCTGTCTTCCCACTTCCAAGTACCACCGCCAAGCTTACAGCCTTGCAGGGAGCGAAGAGGCGGATAGGCGTGTCGCCCAGAAGAACGTGCCAGGACGAAAAGATGGTCTTCCTTTCTCCTGCTCCTTGCCCGAATCGTGGTGCTGTGTTGAAAGTCTTGGCCAGCGAAAAGCTACTCCAGCAAGTGTTTCTCTCCAAACGCAGTTCGCTGAGCGAGAGCTACACGGATAGTTTGGACTCGGTGAAACAGCAAGAAAACGCTTGTAGTACGTCGAGCTGAGGAAAATCCCTGCACAGCACACTGTGGCTGCGTGCAGTGTTCACGCTGAAGAGCGGCAAAGCTCCAAGCCATGGCTGGGCTTCACTTCTGTCCAGAGCACAGAAGGCGAAGAACGAAGCAGCTGGGCACCGGGCTCATGTACTCAGTGGAGCGAATTTCCAATGTCCGGCCAAGAGCTGCTTCACAAGCACATGCAGCTGAGAATGCTCTGGCTGCTTCAGAAAGGAAGGCGCAGCCCTTGCACTCCTGGACACAACCACGCCAGAAGCAGGTTCTTAAACCTTCAGTGCTGCAGAGTGCATGCAGCTGGAGCACAGCCAGAAGGACGCGTCCAGAAAGAAGGCGTTCTTCAAGTACCCCACTCCTCCAGGCAGCCTTGAAACTGAGCACAACACACTGCGCCTCGGCAGCTTCCTTCTCACATAGACGGACCTTCCCCTTCTTAACTCTCGCAGCTCCCTTGCCCACTTGCAGCCGCTGCTGCCAAAGAAAAAGGCTCCAGAAGTCAAAGCCTTTTACTGCTGGGCTGCCCTTTCCCCTTGCCTCACGTCAAGCACCAGAAACTGTCCGCGGCACTCTGTATTTCCAGTCTCCGCCGCATCTGCCACTGTCATCTCTGCATCTCCAAGCATACACCTCGGCACAATTCTTTGCGGGGAAAGCTGGAAGAGAAATAGGTAGCAGCTGGAAGAGAAATAGGTAGCAGCACAAGTGGAACTTTCTGTTTTCAAGTGCTAACGTGAATCCGCACACAAGCGAGAGGCAGCCACGCTTCCTCTTGCAGCCTGTGCCATGCGCACAGCCGCTCGGTGCTCTGCCTTCATTCTTAGGCTCTTCGTACCATGTCGTGCTTTCATTCTGCCGGAGTGCAACCATCGTCTACTTGGCGCACAGAGCACTGTGCCGGCAGCGAAATGCTCCAGCCGACTGCTTCTGCCGAACCACGCCTGGGCTATGCACTTTCCCTCGCAGCGACATACACCAGCCGTACTCGGTCTTTCTTCTCGTCCAAATGTCAAGGGAAAGATTCTCAGCTATGTCTCGCACAGAGAACAGTTTTAGGTCAACAAGCTCACGCAGAGCTTACCCTCGACGCGTGCAAACCTGTATTTGCACCACAGTCCAGTGGCAGCCCTCTTTCCTTTACAGCCTGCACAGCGCCGGCAGTCCGCGGGGCACTCTGCACCTGTCTTCCCACTTCCAAGTACCACCGCGAACCTTACAGCCTGGCAGGGAGCGAAGAGGCAGATAGGCGTGTCGCCCAGAAGAACGTGCCAGGACCAAAAGATGGTCTTCCTTTCTCCTGCTCCTTGCCCGAATCGTGGTGCTGTGTTGAAAGTCTTGGCCAGCGAAAAGCTACTCCAGCAAGTGTTTCTCTCCAAACGCAGTTCGCTGAGCGAGAGCTACACGGATAGTTTGGACTCGGTGAAACAGCAAGAAAACGCTTGTAGTACGTCGAGCTGAGGAAAATCCCTGCACAGCACACTGTGGCTGCGTGCAGTGTTCACGCTGAAGAGCGGCAAAGCTCCAAGCCATGGCTGGGCTTCACTTCTGTCCAGAGCACAGAAGGCGAAGAACGAAGCAGCTGGGCACCGGGCTCATGTACTCAGTGGAGCGAATTTCCAATGTCCGGCCAAGAGCTGCTTCACAAGCACATGCAGCTGAGAATGCTCTGGCTGCTTCAGAAAGGAAGGCGCAGCCCTTGCACTCCTGGACACAACCACGCCAGAAGCAGGTTCTTAAACCTTCAGTGCTGCAGAGTGCATGCAGCTGGAGCACAGGCAGAAGGACGCGTCCAGAAAGAAGGCGTTCTTCAAGTACCCCACTCCTCCAGGCAGCCTTGAAACTGAGCACAACACACTGCGCCTCGGCAGCTTCCTTCTCACATAGACGGACCTTCCCCTTCTTCACTCTCGCAGCTCCCTTGCCCACTTGCAGCCGCTGCTGCCAAAGAAAAAGGCTCCAGAAGTCAAAGCCTTTTACTGCTGGGCTGCCCTTTCCCCTTGCCTCACGTCAAGCACCAGAAACTGTCCGCTGCACTCTGTATTTCCAGTCTCCGCCGCATCTGCCACTGTCATCTCTGCATCTCCAAGCATACACCTCGGCACAATTCTTTGCAGGGAAAGCTGGAAGAGAAATAGGTAGCAGCACAAGTGGAACTTTCTGTTTTCAAGTGCTAACGTGAATCCGCACACACGCGAGAGGCAGCCACGCTTCCTCTTGCAGCCTGTGCCATGCGCACAGCCGCTCGGTGCTCTGCCTTCATTCTTATGCTCTTCGTACCATGTCGTGCTTTCATTCTGCCGGAGTGCAACCATCGTCTACTTGGCGCACAGAGCACTGTGCCGGCAGCGAAATGCTCCAGCCGACTGCTTCTGCCGAACCACGCCTGGGCTATGCACTTTCCCTCGCAGCGACATACACCAGCCGTACTCGGTCTTTCTTCTCGTCCAAATGTCAAGGGAAAGATTCTCAGCTATGTCTCGCACAGAGAACAGTTTTAGGTCAACAAGCGCACGCAGAGCTTACCCTCGACGCGTGCAAACCTGTATCTGCACCACAGTCCAGTGGCAGCCCTCTTTCCTTTACAGCCTGCACAGCGCCGGCAGACCGCGGGGCACTCTGCACCTGTCTTCCCACTTCCAAGTACCACCGCCAAGCTTACAGCCTTGCAGGGAGCGAAGAGGCGGATAGGCGTGTCGCCCAGAAGAACGTGCCAGGACGAAAAGATGGTCTTCCTTTCTCCTGCTCCTTGCCCGAATCGTGGTGCTGTGTTGAAAGTCTTGGCCAGCGAAAAGCTACTCCAGCAAGTGTTTCTCTCCAAACGCAGTTCGCTGAGCGAGAGCTACACGGATAGTTTGGACTCGGTGAAACAGCAAGAAAACGCTTGTAGTACGTCGAGCTGAGGAAAATCCCTGCACAGCACACTGTGGCTGCGTGCAGTGTTCACGCTGAAGAGCGGCAAAGCTCCAAGCCATGGCTGGGCTTCACTTCTGTCCAGAGCACAGAAGGCGAAGAACGAAGCAGCTGGGCACCGGGCTCATGTACTCAGTGGAGCGAATTTCCAATGTCCGGCCAAGAGCTGCTTCACAAGCACATGCAGCTGAGAATGCTCTGGCTGCTTCAGAAAGGAAGGCGCAGCCCTTGCACTCCTGGACACAACCACGCCAGAAGCAGGTTCTTAAACCTTCAGTGCTGCAGAGTGCATGCAGCTGGAGCACAGCCAGAAGGACGCGTCCAGAAAGAAGGCGTTCTTCAAGTACCCCACTCCTCCAGGCAGCCTTGAAACTGAGCACAACACACTGCGCCTCGGCAGCTTCCTTCTCACATAGACGGACCTTCCCCTTCTTAACTCTCGCAGCTCCCTTGCCCACTTGCAGCCGCTGCTGCCAAAGAAAAAGGCTCCAGAAGTCAAAGCCTTTTACTGCTGGGCTGCCCTTTCCCCTTGCCTCACGTCAAGCACCAGAAACTGTCCGCTGCACTCTGTATTTCCAGTCTCCGCCGCATCTGCCACTGTCATCTCTGCATCTCCAAGCATACACCTCGGCACAATTCTTTGCGGGGAAAGCTGGAAGAGAAATAGGTAGCAGCTGGAAGAGAAATAGGTAGCAGCACAAGTGGAACTTTCTGTTTTCAAGTGCTAACGTGAATCCGCACACAAGCGAGAGGCAGCCACGCTTCCTCTTGCAGCCTGTGCCATGCGCACAGCCGCTCGGTGCTCTGCCTTCATTCTTAGGCTCTTCGTACCATGTCGTGCTTTCATTCTGCCGGAGTGCAACCATCGTCTACTTGGCGCACAGAGCACTGTGCCGGCAGCGAAATGCTCCAGCCGACTGCTTCTGCCGAACCACGCCTGGGCTATGCACTTTCCCTCGCAGCGACATACACCAGCCGTACTCGGTCTTTCTTCTCGTCCAAATGTCAAGGGAAAGATTCTCAGCTATGTCTCGCACAGAGAACAGTTTTAGGTCAACAAGCTCACGCAGAGCTTACCCTCGACGCGTGCAAACCTGTATTTGCACCACAGTCCAGTGGCAGCCCTCTTTCCTTTACAGCCTGCACAGCGCCGGCAGTCCGCGGGGCACTCTGCACCTGTCTTCCCACTTCCAAGTACCACCGCGAACCTTACAGCCTTGCAGGGAGCGAAGAGGCAGATAGGCGTGTCGCCCAGAAGAACGTGCCAGGACCAAAAGATGGTCTTCCTTTCTCCTGCTCCTTGCCCGAATCGTGGTGCTGTGTTGAAAGTCTTGGCCAGCGAAAAGCTACTCCAGCAAGTGTTTCTCTCCAAACGCAGTTCGCTGAGCGAGAGCTACACGGATAGTTTGGACTCGGTGAAACAGCAAGAAAACGCTTGTAGTACGTCGAGCTGAGGAAAATCCCTGCACAGCACACTGTGGCTGCGTGCAGTGTTCACGCTGAAGAGCGGCAAAGCTCCAAGCCATGGCTGGGCTTCACTTCTGTCCAGAGCACAGAAGGCGAAGAACGAAGCAGCTGGGCACCGGGCTCATGTACTCAGTGGAGCGAATTTCCAATGTCCGGCCAAGAGCTGCTTCACAAGCACATGCAGCTGAGAATGCTCTGGCTGCTTCAGAAAGGAAGGCGCAGTCCTTGCACTCCTGGACACAACCACGCCAGAAGCAGGTTCTTAAACCTTCAGTGCTGCAGAGTGCATGCAGCTGGAGCACAGCCAGAAGGACGCGTCCAGAAAGAAGGCGTTCTTCAAGTACCCCACTCCTCCAGGCAGCCTTGAAACTGAGCACAACACACTGCGCCTCGGCAGCTTCCTTCTCACATAGACGGACCTTCCCCTTCTTCACTCTCGCAGCTCCCTTGCCCACTTGCAGCCGCTGCTGCCAAAGAAAAAGGCTCCAGAAGTCAAAGCCTTTTACTGCTGGGCTGCCCTTTCCCCTTGCCTCACGTCAAGCACCAGAAACTGTCCGCTGCACTCTGTATTTCCAGTCTCCGCCGCATCTGCCACTGTCATCTCTGCATCTCCAAGCACACACCTCGGCACAATTCTTTGCGGGGAAAGCTGGAAGAGAAATAGGTAGCAGCTGGAAGAGAAATAGGTAGCAGCACAAGTGGAACTTTCTGTTTTCAAGTGCTAACGCGAATCCGCACACAAGCGAGAGGCAGCCACGCTTCCTCTTGCAGCCTGTGCCATGCGCACAGCAGCTCGGTGCTCTGCCTTCATTCTTATGCTCTTCGTACCATGTCGTGCTTTCATTCTGCCGGAGTGCAACCATCGTCTACTTGGCGCACAGAGCACTGTGCCGGCAGCGAAATGCTCCAGCCGACTGCTTCTGCCGAACCACGCCTGGGCTATGCACTTTCCCTCGCAGCGACATACACCAGCCGTACTCGGTCTTTCTTCTCGTCCAAATGTCAAGGGAAAGATTCTCAGCTATGTCTCGCACAGAGAACAGTTTTAGGTCAACAAGCTCACGCAGAGCTTACCCTCGACGCGTGCAAACCTGTATTTGCACCACAGTCCAGTGGCAGCCCTCTTTCCTTTACAGCCTGCACAGCGCCGGCAGACCGCGGGGCACTCTGCGCCTGTCTTCCCACTTCCAAGTACCACCGCGAACCTTACAGCCTTGCAGGGAGCGAAGAGGCAGATAGGCGTGTCGCCCAGAAGAACGTGCCAGGACCAAAAGATGGTCTTCCTTTCTCCTGCTCCTTGCCCGAATCGTGGTGCTGTGTTGAAAGTCTTGGCCAGCGAAAAGCTACTCCAGCAAGTGTTTCTCTCCAAACGCAGTTCGCTGAGCGAGAGCTACACGGATAGTTTGGACTCGGTGAAACAGCAAGAAAACGCTTGTAGTACGTCGAGCTGAGGAAAATCCCTGCACAGCACACTGTGGCTGCGTGCAGTGTTCACGCTGAAGAGCGGCAAAGCTCCAAGCCATGGCTGGGCTTCACTTCTGTCCAGAGCACAGAAGGCGAAGAACGAAGCAGCTGGGCACCGGGCTCATGTACTCAGTGGAGCGAATTTCCAATGTCCGGCCAAGAGCTGCTTCACAAGCACATGCAGCTGAGAATGCTCTGGCTGCTTCAGAAAGGAAGGCGCAGCCCTTGCACTCCTGGACACAACCACGCAGAAAGCAGGTTCTTAAACCTTCAGTGCTGCAGAGTGCATGCAGCTGGAGCACAGCCAGAAGGACGCGTCCAGAAAGAAGGCGTTCTTCAAGTACCCCACTCCTCCAGGCAGCCTTGAAACTGAGCACAACACACTGCGCCTCAGCAGCTTCCTTCTCACATAGACGGACCGTCCCCTTCTTCACTCTCACAGCTCCCTTGCCCACTTGCAGCCGCTGCTGCCAAAGAAAAAGGCTCCAGAAGTCAAAGTCTTTTACTGCTGGGCTGCCCTTTCCCCTTGCCTCACGTCAAGCACCAGAAACTGTCCGCTGCACTCTGTATTTCCAGTCTCCGCCGCATCTGCCACTGTCATCTCTGCATCTCCAAGCATACACCTCGGCACAATTCTTTGCAGGGAAAGCTGGAAGAGAAATAGGTAGCAGCACAAGTGGAACTTTCTGTTTTCAAGTGCTAACGTGAATCCGCACACACGCGAGAGGCAGCCACGCTTCCTCTTGCAGCCTGTGCCATGCGCACAGCCGCTCGGTGCTCTGCCTTCATTCTTATGCTCTTCGTACCATGTCGTGCTTTCATTCTGCCGGAGTGCAACCATCGTCTACTTGGCGCACAGAGCACTGTGCCGGCAGCGAAATGCTCCAGCCGACTGCTTCTGCCGAACCACGCCTGGGCTATGCACTTTCCCTCGCAGCGACATACACCAGCCGTACTCGGTCTTTCTTCTCGTCCAAATGTCAAGGGAAAGATTCTCAGCTATGTCTCGCACAGAGAACAGTTTTAGGTCAACAAGCTCACGCAGAGCTTACCCTCGACGCGTGCAAACCTGTATCTGCACCACAGTCCAGTGGCAGCCCTCTTTCCTTTACAGCCTGCACAGCGCCGGCAGACCGCGGGGCACTCTGCACCTGTCTTCCCACTTCCAAGTACCACCGCCAAGCTTACAGCCTTGCAGGGAGCGAAGAGGCGGATAGGCGTGTCGCCCAGAAGAACGTGCCAGGACGAAAAGATGGTCTTCCTTTCTCCTGCTCCTTGCCCGAATCGTGGTGCTGTGTTGAAAGTCTTGGCCAGCGAAAAGCTACTCCAGCAAGTGTTTCTCTCCAAACGCAGTTCGCTGAGCGAGAGCTACACGGATAGTTTGGACTCGGTGAAACAGCAAGAAAACGCTTGTAGTACGTCGAGCTGAGGAAAATCCCTGCACAGCACACTGTGGCTGCGTGCAGTGTTCACGCTGAAGAGCGGCAAAGCTCCAAGCCATGGCTGGGCTTCACTTCTGTCCAGAGCACAGAAGGCGAAGAACGAAGCAGCTGGGCACCGGGCTCATGTACTCAGTGGAGCGAATTTCCAATGTCCGGCCAAGAGCTACTTCACAAGCACATGCAGCTGAGAATGCTCTGGCTGCTTCAGAAAGGAAGGCGCAGCCCTTGCACTCCTGGACACAACCACGCCAGAAGCAGGTTCTTAAACCTTCAGTGCTGCAGAGTGCATGCAGCTGGAGCACAGCCAGAAGGACGCGTCCAGAAAGAAGGCGTTCTTCAAGTACCCCACTCCTCCAGGCAGCCTTGAAACTGAGCACAACACACTGCGCCTCGGCAGCTTCCTTCTCACATAGACGGACCTTCCCCTTCTTAACTCTCGCAGCTCCCTTGCCCACTTGCAGCCGCTGCTGCCAAAGAAAAAGGCTCCAGAAGTCAAAGCCTTTTACTGCTGGGCTGCCCTTTCCCCTTGCCTCACGTCAAGCACCAGAAACTGTCCGCTGCACTCTGTATTTCCAGTCTCCGCCGCATCTGCCACTGTCATCTCTGCATCTCCAAGCATACACCTCGGCACAATTCTTTGCGGGGAAAGCTGGAAGAGAAATAGGTAGCAGCTGGAAGAGAAATAGGTAGCAGCACAAGTGGAACTTTCTGTTTTCAAGTGCTAACGTGAATCCGCACACAAGCGAGAGGCAGCCACGCTTCCTCTTGCAGCCTGTGCCATGCGCACAGCCGCTCGGTGCTCTGCCTTCATTCTTAGGCTCTTCGTACCATGTCGTGCTTTCATTCTGCCGGAGTGCAACCATCGTCTACTTGGCGCACAGAGCACTGTGCCGGCAGCGAAATGCTCCAGCCGACTGCTTCTGCCGAACCACGCCTGGGCTATGCACTTTCCCTCGCAGCGACATACACCAGCCGTACTCGGTCTTTCTTCTCGTCCAAATGTCAAGGGAAAGATTCTCAGCTATGTCTCGCACAGAGAACAGTTTTAGGTCAACAAGCTCACGCAGAGCTTACCCTCGACGCGTGCAAACCTGTATTTGCACCACAGTCCAGTGGCAGCCCTCTTTCCTTTACAGCCTGCACAGCGCCGGCAGTCCGCGGGGCACTCTGCACCTGTCTTCCCACTTCCAAGTACCACCGCGAACCTTACAGCCTGGCAGGGAGCGAAGAGGCAGATAGGCGTGTCGCCCAGAAGAACGTGCCAGGACCAAAAGATGGTCTTCCTTTCTCCTGCTCCTTGCCCGAATCGTGGTGCTGTGTTGAAAGTCTTGGCCAGCGAAAAGCTACTCCAGCAAGTGTTTCTCTCCAAACGCAGTTCGCTGAGCGAGAGCTACACGGATAGTTTGGACTCGGTGAAACAGCAAGAAAACGCTTGTAGTACGTCGAGCTGAGGAAAATCCCTGCACAGCACACTGTGGCTGCGTGCAGTGTTCACGCTGAAGAGCGGCAAAGCTCCAAGCCATGGCTGGGCTTCACTTCTGTCCAGAGCACAGAAGGCGAAGAACGAAGCAGCTGGGCACCGGGCTCATGTACTCAGTGGAGCGAATTTCCAATGTCCGGCCAAGAGCTGCTTCACAAGCACATGCAGCTGAGAATGCTCTGGCTGCTTCAGAAAGGAAGGCGCAGCCCTTGCACTCCTGGACACAACCACGCCAGAAGCAGGTTCTTAAACCTTCAGTGCTGCAGAGTGCATGCAGCTGGAGCACAGGCAGAAGGACGCGTCCAGAAAGAAGGCGTTCTTCAAGTACCCCACTCCTCCAGGCAGCCTTGAAACTGAGCACAACACACTGCGCCTCGGCAGCTTCCTTCTCACATAGACGGACCTTCCCCTTCTTCACTCTCGCAGCTCCCTTGCCCACTTGCAGCCGCTGCTGCCAAAGAAAAAGGCTCCAGAAGTCAAAGCCTTTTACTGCTGGGCTGCCCTTTCCCCTTGCCTCACGTCAAGCACCAGAAACTGTCCGCTGCACTCTGTATTTCCAGTCTCCGCCGCATCTGCCACTGTCATCTCTGCATCTCCAAGCATACACCTCGGCACAATTCTTTGCAGGGAAAGCTGGAAGAGAAATAGGTAGCAGCACAAGTGGAACTTTCTGTTTTCAAGTGCTAACGTGAATCCGCACACACGCGAGAGGCAGCCACGCTTCCTCTTGCAGCCTGTGCCATGCGCACAGCCGCTCGGTGCTCTGCCTTCATTCTTATGCTCTTCGTACCATGTCGTGCTTTCATTCTGCCGGAGTGCAACCATCGTCTACTTGGCGCACAGAGCACTGTGCCGGCAGCGAAATGCTCCAGCCGACTGCTTCTGCCGAACCACGCCTGGGCTATGCACTTTCCCTCGCAGCGACATACACCAGCCGTACTCGGTCTTTCTTCTCGTCCAAATGTCAAGGGAAAGATTCTCAGCTATGTCTCGCACAGAGAACAGTTTTAGGTCAACAAGCGCACGCAGAGCTTACCCTCGACGCGTGCAAACCTGTATCTGCACCACAGTCCAGTGGCAGCCCTCTTTCCTTTACAGCCTGCACAGCGCCGGCAGACCGCGGGGCACTCTGCACCTGTCTTCCCACTTCCAAGTACCACCGCCAAGCTTACAGCCTTGCAGGGAGCGAAGAGGCGGATAGGCGTGTCGCCCAGAAGAACGTGCCAGGACGAAAAGATG
This sequence comes from Corvus hawaiiensis, assembly GCF_020740725.1. Taxonomy (NCBI): domain Eukaryota; kingdom Metazoa; phylum Chordata; class Aves; order Passeriformes; family Corvidae; genus Corvus; species Corvus hawaiiensis. The sequence goes on from NC_063235.1 coordinate 2,981,996, forward strand.
GTCTTCCTTTCTCCTGCTCCTTGCCCGAATCGTGGTGCTGTGTTGAAAGTCTTGGCCAGCGAAAAGCTACTCCAGCAAGTGTTTCTCTCCAAACGCAGTTCGCTGAGCGAGAGCTACACGGATAGTTTGGACTCGGTGAAACAGCAAGAAAACGCTTGTAGTACGTCGAGCTGAGGAAAATCCCTGCACAGCACACTGTGGCTGCGTGCAGTGTTCACGCTGAAGAGCGGCAAAGCTCCAAGCCATGGCTGGGCTTCACTTCTGTCCAGAGCACAGAAGGCGAAGAACGAAGCAGCTGGGCACCGGGCTCATGTACTCAGTGGAGCGAATTTCCAATGTCCGGCCAAGAGCTGCTTCACAAGCACATGCAGCTGAGAATGCTCTGGCTGCTTCAGAAAGGAAGGCGCAGCCCTTGCACTCCTGGACACAACCACGCCAGAAGCAGGTTCTTAAACCTTCAGTGCTGCAGAGTGCATGCAGCTGGAGCACAGCCAGAAGGACGCGTCCAGAAAGAAGGCGTTCTTCAAGTACCCCACTCCTCCAGGCAGCCTTGAAACTGAGCACAACACACTGCGCCTCGGCAGCTTCCTTCTCACATAGACGGACCTTCCCCTTCTTAACTCTCGCAGCTCCCTTGCCCACTTGCAGCCGCTGCTGCCAAAGAAAAAGGCTCCAGAAGTCAAAGCCTTTTACTGCTGGGCTGCCCTTTCCCCTTGCCTCACGTCAAGCACCAGAAACTGTCCGCTGCACTCTGTATTTCCAGTCTCCGCCGCATCTGCCACTGTCATCTCTGCATCTCCAAGCATACACCTCGGCACAATTCTTTGCGGGGAAAGCTGGAAGAGAAATAGGTAGCAGCTGGAAGAGAAATAGGTAGCAGCACAAGTGGAACTTTCTGTTTTCAAGTGCTAACGTGAATCCGCACACAAGCGAGAGGCAGCCACGCTTCCTCTTGCAGCCTGTGCCATGCGCACAGCCGCTCGGTGCTCTGCCTTCATTCTTAGGCTCTTCGTACCATGTCGTGCTTTCATTCTGCCGGAGTGCAACCATCGTCTACTTGGCGCACAGAGCACTGTGCCGGCAGCGAAATGCTCCAGCCGACTGCTTCTGCCGAACCACGCCTGGGCTATGCACTTTCCCTCGCAGCGACATACACCAGCCGTACTCGGTCTTTCTTCTCGTCCAAATGTCAAGGGAAAGATTCTCAGCTATGTCTCGCACAGAGAACAGTTTTAGGTCAACAAGCTCACGCAGAGCTTACCCTCGACGCGTGCAAACCTGTATTTGCACCACAGTCCAGTGGCAGCCCTCTTTCCTTTACAGCCTGCACAGCGCCGGCAGTCCGCGGGGCACTCTGCACCTGTCTTCCCACTTCCAAGTACCACCGCGAACCTTACAGCCTTGCAGGGAGCGAAGAGGCAGATAGGCGTGTCGCCCAGAAGAACGTGCCAGGACCAAAAGATGGTCTTCCTTTCTCCTGCTCCTTGCCCGAATCGTGGTGCTGTGTTGAAAGTCTTGGCCAGCGAAAAGCTACTCCAGCAAGTGTTTCTCTCCAAACGCAGTTCGCTGAGCGAGAGCTACACGGATAGTTTGGACTCGGTGAAACAGCAAGAAAACGCTTGTAGTACGTCGAGCTGAGGAAAATCCCTGCACAGCACACTGTGGCTGCGTGCAGTGTTCACGCTGAAGAGCGGCAAAGCTCCAAGCCATGGCTGGGCTTCACTTCTGTCCAGAGCACAGAAGGCGAAGAACGAAGCAGCTGGGCACCGGGCTCATGTACTCAGTGGAGCGAATTTCCAATGTCCGGCCAAGAGCTGCTTCACAAGCACATGCAGCTGAGAATGCTCTGGCTGCTTCAGAAAGGAAGGCGCAGCCCTTGCACTCCTGGACACAACCACGCAGAAAGCAGGTTCTTAAACCTTCAGTGCTGCAGAGTGCATGCAGCTGGAGCACAGCCAGAAGGACGCGTCCAGAAAGAAGGCGTTCTTCAAGTACCCCACTCCTCCAGGCAGCCTTGAAACTGAGCACAACACACTGCGCCTCGGCAGCTTCCTTCTCACATAGACGGACCTTCCCCTTCTTCACTCTCGCAGCTCCCTTGCCCACTTGCAGCCGCTGCTGCCAAAGAAAAAGGCTCCAGAAGTCAAAGCCTTTTACTGCTGGGCTGCCCTTTCCCCTTGCCTCACGTCAAGCACCAGAAACTGTCCGCTGCACTCTGTATTTCCAGTCTCCGCCGCATCTGCCACTGTCATCTCTGCATCTCCAAGCACACACCTCGGCACAATTCTTTGCGGGGAAAGCTGGAAGAGAAATAGGTAGCAGCTGGAAGAGAAATAGGTAGCAGCACAAGTGGAACTTTCTGTTTTCAAGTGCTAACGCGAATCCGCACACAAGCGAGAGGCAGCCACGCTTCCTCTTGCAGCCTGTGCCATGCGCACAGCAGCTCGGTGCTCTGCCTTCATTCTTATGCTCTTCGTACCATGTCGTGCTTTCATTCTGCCGGAGTGCAACCATCGTCTACTTGGCGCACAGAGCACTGTGCCGGCAGCGAAATGCTCCAGCCGACTGCTTCTGCCGAACCACGCCTGGGCTATGCACTTTCCCTCGCAGCGACATACACCAGCCGTACTCGGTCTTTCTTCTCGTCCAAATGTCAAGGGAAAGATTCTCAGCTATGTCTCGCACAGAGAACAGTTTTAGGTCAACAAGCTCACGCAGAGCTTACCCTCGACGCGTGCAAACCTGTATCTGCACCACAGTCCAGTGGCAGCCCTCTTTCCTTTACAGCCTGCACAGCGCCGGCAGACCGCGGGGCACTCTGCACCTGTCTTCCCACTTCCAAGTACCACCGCCAAGCTTACAGCCTTGCAGGGAGCGAAGAGGCGGATAGGCGTGTCGCCCAGAAGAACGTGCCAGGACGAAAAGATGGTCTTCCTTTCTCCTGCTCCTTGCCCGAATCGTGGTGCTGTGTTGAAAGTCTTGGCCAGCGAAAAGCTACTCCAGCAAGTGTTTCTCTCCAAACGCAGTTCGCTGAGCGAGAGCTACACGGATAGTTTGGACTCGGTGAAACAGCAAGAAAACGCTTGTAGTACGTCGAGCTGAGGAAAATCCCTGCACAGCACACTGTGGCTGCGTGCAGTGTTCACGCTGAAGAGCGGCAAAGCTCCAAGCCATGGCTGGGCTTCACTTCTGTCCAGAGCACAGAAGGCGAAGAACGAAGCAGCTGGGCACCGGGCTCATGTACTCAGTGGAGCGAGTTTCCAATGTCCGGCCAAGAGCTGCTTCACAAGCACATGCAGCTGAGAATGCTCTGGCTGCTTCAGAAAGGAAGGCGCAGCCCTTGCACTCCTGGACACAACCACGCAGAAAGCAGGTTCTTAAACCTTCAGTGCTGCAGAGTGCATGCAGCTGGAGCACAGCCAGAAGGACGCGTCCAGAAAGAAGGCGTTCTTCAAGTACCCCACTCCTCCAGGCAGCCTTGAAACTGAGCACAACACACTGCGCCTCGGCAGCTTCCTTTTCACATAGACGGACCTTCCCCTTCTTCACTCTCGCAGCTCCCTTGCCCACTTGCAGCCGCTGCTGCCAAAGAAAAAGGCTCCAGAAGTCAAAGCCTTTTACTGCTGGGCTGCCCTTTCCCCTTGCCTCACGTCAAGCACCAGAAACTGTCCGCTGCACTCTGTATTTCCAGTCTCCGCCGCATCTGCCACTGTCATCTCTGCATCTCCAAGCATACACCTCGGCACAATTCTTTGCGGGGAAAGCTGGAAGAGAAATAGGTAGCAGCACAAGTGGAACTTTCTGTTTTCAAGTGCTAACGTGAATCCGCACACACGCGAGAGGCAGCCACGCTTCCTCTTGCAGCCTGTGCCATGCGCATCCCAGCTCCGTGCTCTGCGCCTTCATTGTGCCGGAGTCGAACCGTTGTCTATTTCTCGCCCAGAGAGCACGGTGCCGGCAGAGAAACCTGCTGCTGCCTCTGCCCAAACACGCCTGGGCTATGCACTTTCCCTCGCAGCGCTAGGTAGCACCACATTCTGTCTGCGTGGTAGCCTGAATCTGAACGGAAAGATTCTCAGCTACGTCTGGCACAGAGAACAGTTCTAGGTCAACGAGCTTTCCCGGAGCTTACTTTCGACGCGTGCAAACCTGTATTTGCACCACAGTCCAGTGGCAGCCCTCTTTCCTTTACAGCCTGCACAGCGCCGGCAGACCGCGGGGCACTCTGCACCTGTCTTCCCACTTCCAAGTACCACCGCGAACCTTACAGCCTTGCAGGGAGCGAAGAGGCGGATAGGCGTGTCGCCCAGAAGAACGTGCCAGGACGAAAAGATGGTCTTCCTTTCTCCTGCTCCTTGCCCGAATCGTGGTGCTGTGTTGAAAGTCTTGGCCAGCGAAAAGCTACTCCAGCAAGTGTTTCTCTCCAAACGCAGTTCGCTGAGCGAGAGCTACACGGATAGTTTGGACTCGGTGAAACAGCAAGAAAACGCTTGTAGTACGTCGAGCTGAGGAAAATCCCTGCACAGCACACTGTGGCTGCGTGCAGTGTTCACGCTGAAGAGCGGCAAAGCTCCAAGCCATGGCTGGGCTTCACTTCTGTCCAGAGCACAGAAGGCGAAGAACGAAGCAGCTGGGCACCGGGCTCATGTACTCAGTGGAGCGAATTTCCAATGTCCAGCCAAGAGCTGCTTCACAAGCACATGCAGCTGAGAATGCCCTGACTGCTTCAGAAAGGAAGGCGCAGCCCTTGCACTCCTGGACACAACCACGCCAGAAGCAGGTTCTTAAACCTTCAGTGCTGCAGAGTGCATGCAGCTGGAGCACAGCCAGAAGGACGCGTCCAGAAAGAAGGCGTTCTTCAAGTACCCCACTCCTCCAGGCAGCCTTGAAACTGAGCACAACACACTGCGCCTCGGCAGCTTCCTTCTCACATAGACGGACCTTCCCCTTCTTCACTCTCGCAGCTCCCTTGCCCACTTGCAGCAGCTGCTGCCAAAGAAAAAGGCTCCAGAAGTCAAAGCCTTTTACTGCTGGGCTGCCCTTTCCCCTTGCCTCACGTCAAGCACCAGAAACTGTCCGCTGCACTCTGTATTTCCAGTCTCCGCCGCATCTGCCACTGTCATCTCTGCATCTCCAAGCACACACCTCGGCACAATTCTTTGCGGGGAAAGCTGGAAGAGAAATAGGTAGCAGCTGGAAGAGAAATAGGTAGCAGCACAAGTGGAACTTTCTGTTTTCAAGTGCTAACGCGAATCCGCACACAAGCGAGAGGCAGCCACGCTTCCTCTTGCAGCCTGTGCCATGCGCACAGCAGCTCGGTGCTCTGCCTTCATTCTTATGCTCTTCGTACCATGTCGTGCTTTCATTCTGCCGGAGTGCAACCATCGTCTACTTGGCGCACAGAGCACTGTGCCGGCAGCGAAATGCTCCAGCCGACTGCTTCTGCCGAACCACGCCTGGGCTATGCACTTTCCCTCGCAGCGACATACACCAGCCGTACTCGGTCTTTCTTCTCGTCCAAATGTCAAGGGAAAGATTCTCAGCTATGTCTCGCACAGAGAACAGTTTTAGGTCAACAAGCTCACGCAGAGCTTACCCTCGACGCGTGCAAACCTGTATTTGCACCACAGTCCAGTGGCAGCCCTCTTTCCTTTACAGCCTGCACAGCGCCGGCAGTCCGCGGGGCACTCTGCACCTGTCTTCCCACTTCCAAGTACCACCGCGAACCTTACAGCCTTGCAGGGAGCGAAGAGGCAGATAGGCGTGTCGCCCAGAAGAACGTGCCAGGACGAAAAGATGGTCTTCCTTTCTCCTGCTCCTTGCCCGAATCGTGGTGCTGTGTTGAAAGTCTTGGCCAGCGAAAAGCTACTCCAGCAAGTGTTTCTCTCCAAACGCAGTTCGCTGAGCGAGAGCTACACGGATAGTTTGGACTCGGTGAAACAGCAAGAAAACGCTTGTAGTACGTCGAGCTGAGGAAAATCCCTGCACAGCACACTGTGGCTGCGTGCAGTGTTCACGCTGAAGAGCGGCAAAGCTCCAAGCCATGGCTGGGCTTCACTTCTGTCCAGAGCACAGAAGGCGAAGAACGAAGCAGCTGGGCACCGGGCTCATGTACTCAGTGGAGCGAATTTCCAATGTCCGGCCAAGAGCTGCTTCACAAGCACATGCAGCTGAGAATGCTCTGGCTGCTTCAGAAAGGAAGGCGCAGCCCTTGCACTCCTGGACACAACCACGCCAGAAGCAGGTTCTTAAACCTTCAGTGCTGCAGAGTGCATGCAGCTGGAGCACAGGCAGAAGGACGCGTCCAGAAAGAAGGCGTTCTTCAAGTACCCCACTCCTCCAGGCAGCCTTGAAACTGAGCACAACACACTGCGCCTCGGCAGCTTCCTTCTCACATAGACGGACCTTCCCCTTCTTCACTCTCGCAGCTCCCTTGCCCACTTGCAGCCGCTGCTGCCAAAGAAAAAGGCTCCAGAAGTCAAAGCCTTTTACTGCTGGGCTGCCCTTTCCCCTTGCCTCACGTCAAGCACCAGAAACTGTCCGCTGCACTCTGTATTTCCAGTCTCCGCCGCATCTGCCACTGTCATCTCTGCATCTCCAAGCACACACCTCGGCACAATTCTTTGCGGGGAAAGCTGGAAGAGAAATAGGTAGCAGCTGGAAGAGAAATAGGTAGCAGCACAAGTGGAACTTTCTGTTTTCAAGTGCTAACGCGAATCCGCACACAAGCGAGAGGCAGCCACGCTTCCTCTTGCAGCCTGTGCCATGCGCACAGCAGCTCGGTGCTCTGCCTTCATTCTTATGCTCTTCGTACCATGTCGTGCTTTCATTCTGCCGGAGTGCAACCATCGTCTACTTGGCGCACAGAGCACTGTGCCGGCAGCGAAATGCTCCAGCCGACTGCTTCTGCCGAACCACGCCTGGGCTATGCACTTTCCCTCGCAGCGACATACACCAGCCGTACTCGGTCTTTCTTCTCGTCCAAATGTCAAGGGAAAGATTCTCAGCTATGTCTCGCACAGAGAACAGTTTTAGGTCAACAAGCTCACGCAGAGCTTACCCTCGACGCGTGCAAACCTGTATTTGCACCACAGTCCAGTGGCAGCCCTCTTTCCTTTACAGCCTGCACAGCGCCGGCAGTCCGCGGGGCACTCTGCACCTGTCTTCCCACTTCCAAGTACCACCGCGAACCTTACAGCCTTGCAGGGAGCGAAGAGGCAGATAGGCGTGTCGCCCAGAAGAACGTGCCAGGACGAAAAGATGGTCTTCCTTTCTCCTGCTCCTTGCCCGAATCGTGGTGCTGTGTTGAAAGTCTTGGCCAGCGAAAAGCTACTCCAGCAAGTGTTTCTCTCCAAACGCAGTTCGCTGAGCGAGAGCTACACGGATAGTTTGGACTCGGTGAAACAGCAAGAAAACGCTTGTAGTACGTCGAGCTGAGGAAAATCCCTGCACAGCACACTGTGGCTGCGTGCAGTGTTCACGCTGAAGAGCGGCAAAGCTCCAAGCCATGGCTGGGCTTCACTTCTGTCCAGAGCACAGAAGGCGAAGAACGAAGCAGCTGGGCACCGGGCTCATGTACTCAGTGGAGCGAATTTCCAATGTCCGGCCAAGAGCTGCTTCACAAGCACATGCAGCTGAGAATGCCCTGACTGCTTCAGAAAGGAAGGCGCAGCCCTTGCACTCCTGGACACAACCACGCCAGAAGCAGGTTCTTAAACCTTCAGTGCTGCAGAGTGCATGCAGCTGGAGCACAGCCAGAAGGACGCGTCCAGAAAGAAGGCGTTCTTCAAGTACCCCACTCCTCCAGGCAGCCTTGAAACTGAGCACAACACACTGCGCCTCGGCAGCTTCCTTCTCACATAGACGGACCTTCCCCTTCTTCACTCTCGCAGCTCCCTTGCCCACTTGCAGCCGCTGCTGCCAAAGAAAAAGGCTCCAGAAGTCAAAGCCTTTTACTGCTGGGCTGCCCTTTCCCCTTGCCTCACGTCAAGCACCAGAAACTGTCCGCTGCACTCTGTATTTCCAGTCTCCGCCGCATCTGCCACTGTCATCTCTGCATCTCCAAGCACACACCTCGGCACAATTCTTTGCGGGGAAAGCTGGAAGAGAAATAGGTAGCAGCTGGAAGAGAAATAGGTAGCAGCACAAGTGGAACTTTCTGTTTTCAAGTGCTAACGCGAATCCGCACACACGCGAGAGGCAGCCACGCTTCCTCTTGCAGCCTGTGCCATGCGCACAGCAGCTCGGTGCTCTGCCTTCATTCTTATGCTCTTCGTACCATGTCGTGCTTTCATTCTGCCGGAGTGCAACCATCGTCTACTTGGCGCACAGAGCACTGTGCCGGCAGCGAAATGCTCCAGCCGACTGCTTCTGCCGAACCACGCCTGGGCTATGCACTTTCCCTCGCAGCGACATACACCAGCCGTACTCGGTCTTTCTTCTCGTCCAAATGTCAAGGGAAAGATTCTCAGCTATGTCTCGCACAGAGAACAGTTTTAGGTCAACAAGCTCACGCAGAGCTTACCCTCGACGCGTGCAAACCTGTATTTGCACCACAGTCCAGTGGCAGCCCTCTTTCCTTTACAGCCTGCACAGCGCCGGCAGACCGCGGGGCACTCTGCACCTGTCTTCCCACTTCCAAGTACCACCGCGAACCTTACAGCCTTGCAGGGAGCGAAGAGGCAGATAGGCGTGTCGCCCAGAAGAACGTGCCAGGACCAAAAGATGGTCTTCCTTTCTCCTGCTCCTTGCCCGAATCGTGGTGCTGTGTTGAAAGTCTTGGCCAGCGAAAAGCTACTCCAGCAAGTGTTTCTCTCCAAACGCAGTTCGCTGAGCGAGAGCTACACGGATAGTTTGGACTCGGTGAAACAGCAAGAAAACGCTTGTAGTACGTCGAGCTGAGGAAAATCCCTGCACAGCACACTGTGGCTGCGTGCAGTGTTCACGCTGAAGAGCGGCAAAGCTCCAAGCCATGGCTGGGCTTCACTTCTGTCCAGAGCACAGAAGGCGAAGCACGAAGCAGCTGGGCACCGGGCTCATGTACTCAGTGGAGCGAATTTCCAATGTCCGGCCAAGAGCTGCTTCACAAGCACATGCAGCTGAGAATGCTCTGGCTGCTTCAGAAAGGAAGGCGCAGTCCTTGCACTCCTGGACACAACCACGCCAGAAGCAGGTTCTTAAACCTTCAGTGCTGCAGAGTGCATGCAGCTGGAGCACAGCCAGAAGGACGCGTCCAGAAAGAAGGCGTTCTTCAAGTACCCCACTCCTCCAGGCAGCCTTGAAACTGAGCACAACACACTGCGCCTCGGCAGCTTCCTTCTCACATAGACGGACCTTCCCCTTCTTCACTCTCGCAGCTCCCTTGCCCACTTGCAGCCGCTGCTGCCAAAGAAAAAGGCTCCAGAAGTCAAAGCCTTTTACTGCTGGGCTGCCCTTTCCCCTTGCCTCACGTCAAGCACCAGAAACTGTCCGCTGCACTCTGTATTTCCAGTCTCCGCCGCATCTGCCACTGTCATCTCTGCATCTCCAAGCACACACCTCGGCACAATTCTTTGCGGGGAAAGCTGGAAGAGAAATAGGTAGCAGCTGGAAGAGAAATAGGTAGCAGCACAAGTGGAACTTTCTGTTTTCAAGTGCTAACGCGAATCCGCACACACGCGAGAGGCAGCCACGCTTCCTCTTGCAGCCTGTGCCATGCGCACAGCAGCTCGGTGCTCTGCCTTCATTCTTATGCTCTTCGTACCATGTCGTGCTTTCATTCTGCCGGAGTGCAACCATCGTCTACTTGGCGCACAGAGCACTGTGCCGGCAGCGAAATGCTCCAGCCGACTGCTTCTGCCGAACCACGCCTGGGCTATGCACTTTCCCTCGCAGTGACATACACCAGCCGTACTCGGTCTTTCTTCTCGTCCAAATGTCAAGGGAAAGATTCTCAGCTATGTCTCGCACAGAGAACAGTTTTAGGTCAACAAGCTCACGCAGAGCTTACCCTCGACGCGTGCAAACCTGTATTTGCACCACAGTCCAGTGGCAGCCCTCTTTCCTTTACAGCCTGCACAGCGCCGGCAGACCGCGGGGCACTCTGCGCCTGTCTTCCCACTTCCAAGTACCACCGCGAACCTTACAGCCTTGCAGGGAGCGAAGAGGCAGATAGGCGTGTCGCCCAGAAGAACGTGCCAGGATCAAAAGATGGTCTTCCTTTCTCCTGCTCCTTGCCCGAATCGTGGTGCTGTGTTGAAAGTCTTGGCCAGCGAAAAGCTACTCCAGCAAGTGTTTCTCTCCAAACGCAGTTCGCTGAGCGAGAGCTACACGGATAGTTTGGACTCGGTGAAACAGCAAGAAAACGCTTGTAGTACGTCGAGCTGAGGAAAATCCCTGCACAGCACACTGTGGCTGCGTGCAGTGTTCACGCTGAAGAGCGGCAAAGCTCCAAGCCATGGCTGGGCTTCACTTCTGTCCAGAGCACAGAAGGCGAAGAACGAAGCAGCTGGGCACCGGGCTCATGTACTCAGTGGAGCGAATTTCCAATGTCCGGCCAAGAGCTGCTTCACAAGCACATGCAGCTGAGAATGCTCTGGCTGCTTCAGAAAGGAAGGCGCAGCCCTTGCACTCCTGGACACAACCACGCAGAAAGCAGGTTCTTAAACCTTCAGTGCTGCAGAGTGCATGCAGCTGGAGCACAGCCAGAAGGACGCGTCCAGAAAGAAGGCGTTCTTCAAGTACCCCACTCCTCCAGGCAGCCTTGAAACTGAGCACAACACACTGCGCCTCGGGGAGCTTCCTTCTCACATAGACGGACCGTCCCCTTCTTCACTCTCACAGCTCCCTTGCCCACTTGCAGCCGCTGCTGCCAAAGAAAAAGGCTCCAGAAGTCAAAGTCTTTTACTGCTGGGCTGCCCTTTCCCCTTGCCTCACGTCAAGCACCAGAAACTGTCCGCTGCACTCTGTATTTCCAGTCTCCGCCGCATCTGCCACTGTCATCTCTGCATCTCCAAGCATACACCTCGGCACAATTCTTTGCAGGGAAAGCTGGAAGAGAAATAGGTAGCAGCACAAGTGGAACTTTCTGTTTTCAAGTGCTAACGCGAATCCGCACACACGCGAGAGGCAGCCACGCTTCCTCTTGCAGCCTGTGCCATGCGCACAGCAGCTCGGTGCTCTGCCTTCATTCTTATGCTCTTCGTACCATGTCGTGCTTTCATTCTGCCGGAGTGCAACCATCGTCTACTTGGCGCACAGAGCACTGTGCCGGCAGCGAAATGCTCCAGCCGACTGCTTCTGCCGAACCACGCCTGGGCTATGCACTTTCCCTCGCAGCGACATACACCAGCCGTACTCGGTCTTTCTTCTCGTCCAAATGTCAAGGGAAAGATTCTCAGCTATGTCTCGCACAGAGAACAGTTTTAGGTCAACAAGCTCACGCAGAGCTTACCCTCGACGCGTGCAAACCTGTATCTGCACCACAGTCCAGTGGCAGCCCTCTTTCCTTTACAGCCTGCACAGCGCCGGCAGACCGCGGGGCACTCTGCACCTGTCTTCCCACTTCCAAGTACCACCGCCAAGCTTACAGCCTTGCAGGGAGCGAAGAGGCGGATAGGCGTGTCGCCCAGAAGAACGTGCCAGGACGAAAAGATGGTCTTCCTTTCTCCTGCTCCTTGCCCGAATCGTGGTGCTGTGTTGAAAGTCTTGGCCAGCGAAAAGCTACTCCAGCAAGTGTTTCTCTCCAAACGCAGTTCGCTGAGCGAGAGCTACACGGATAGTTTGGACTCGGTGAAACAGCAAGAAAACGCTTGTAGTACGTCGAGCTGAGGAAAATCCCTGCACAGCACACTGTGGCTGCGTGCAGTGTTCACGCTGAAGAGCGGCAAAGCTCCAAGCCATGGCTGGGCTTCACTTCTGTCCAGAGCACAGAAGGCGAAGAACGAAGCAGCTGGGCACCGGGCTCATGTACTCAGTGGAGCGAATTTCCAATGTCCGGCCAAGAGCTGCTTCACAAGCACATGCAGCTGAGAATGCTCTGGCTGCTTCAGAAAGGAAGGCGCAGCCCTTGCACTCCTGGACACAACCACGCCAGAAGCAGGTTCTTAAACCTTCAGTGCTGCAGAGTGCATGCAGCTGGAGCACAGCCAGAAGGACGCGTCCAGAAAGAAGGCGTTCTTCAAGTACCCCACTCCTCCAGGCAGCCTTGAAACTGAGCACAACACACTGCGCCTCGGCAGCTTCCTTCTCACATAGACGGACCTTCCCCTTCTTAACTCTCGCAGCTCCCTTGCCCACTTGCAGCCGCTGCTGCCAAAGAAAAAGGCTCCAGAAGTCAAAGCCTTTTACTGCTGGGCTGCCCTTTCCCCTTGCCTCACGTCAAGCACCAGAAACTGTCCGCTGCACTCTGTATTTCCAGTCTCCGCCGCATCTGCCACTGTCATCTCTGCATCTCCAAGCATACACCTCGGCACAATTCTTTGCGGGGAAAGCTGGAAGAGAAATAGGTAGCAGCTGGAAGAGAAATAGGTAGCAGCACAAGTGGAACTTTCTGTTTTCAAGTGCTAACGTGAATCCGCACACAAGCGAGAGGCAGCCACGCTTCCTCTTGCAGCCTGTGCCATGCGCACAGCCGCTCGGTGCTCTGCCTTCATTCTTAGGCTCTTCGTACCATGTCGTGCTTTCATTCTGCCGGAGTGCAACCATCGTCTACTTGGCGCACAGAGCACTGTGCCGGCAGCGAAATGCTCCAGCCGACTGCTTCTGCCGAACCACGCCTGGGCTATGCACTTTCCCTCGCAGCGACATACACCAGCCGTACTCGGTCTTTCTTCTCGTCCAAATGTCAAGGGAAAGATTCTCAGCTATGTCTCGCACAGAGAACAGTTTTAGGTCAACAAGCTCACGCAGAGCTTACCCTCGACGCGTGCAAACCTGTATTTGCACCACAGTCCAGTGGCAGCCCTCTTTCCTTTACAGCCTGCACAGCGCCGGCAGTCCGCGGGGCACTCTGCACCTGTCTTCCCACTTCCAAGTACCACCGCGAACCTTACAGCCTTGCAGGGAGCGAAGAGGCAGATAGGCGTGTCGCCCAGAAGAACGTGCCAGGACCAAAAGATGGTCTTCCTTTCTCCTGCTCCTTGCCCGAATCGTGGTGCTGTGTTGAAAGTCTTGGCCAGCGAAAAGCTACTCCAGCAAGTGTTTCTCTCCAAACGCAGTTCGCTGAGCGAGAGCTACACGGATAGTTTGGACTCGGTGAAACAGCAAGAAAACGCTTGTAGTACGTCGAGCTGAGGAAAATCCCTGCACAGCACACTGTGGCTGCGTGCAGTGTTCACGCTGAAGAGCGGCAAAGCTCCAAGCCATGGCTGGGCTTCACTTCTGTCCAGAGCACAGAAGGCGAAGAACGAAGCAGCTGGGCACCGGGCTCATGTACTCAGTGGAGCGAATTTCCAATGTCCGGCCAAGAGCTGCTTCACAAGCACATGCAGCTGAGAATGCTCTGGCTGCTTCAGAAAGGAAGGCGCAGTCCTTGCACTCCTGGACACAACCACGCCAGAAGCAGGTTCTTAAACCTTCAGTGCTGCAGAGTGCATGCAGCTGGAGCACAGCCAGAAGGACGCGTCCAGAAAGAAGGCGTTCTTCAAGTACCCCACTCCTCCAGGCAGCCTTGAAACTGAGCACAACACACTGCGCCTCGGCAGCTTCCTTCTCACATAGACGGACCTTCCCCTTCTTCACTCTCGCAGCTCCCTTGCCCACTTGCAGCCGCTGCTGCCAAAGAAAAAGGCTCCAGAAGTCAAAGCCTTTTACTGCTGGGCTGCCCTTTCCCCTTGCCTCACGTCAAGCACCAGAAACTGTCCGCTGCACTCTGTATTTCCAGTCTCCGCCGCATCTGCCACTGTCATCTCTGCATCTCCAAGCACACACCTCGGCACAATTCTTTGCGGGGAAAGCTGGAAGAGAAATAGGTAGCAGCTGGAAGAGAAATAGGTAGCAGCACAAGTGGAACTTTCTGTTTTCAAGTGCTAACGCGAATCCGCACACAAGCGAGAGGCAGCCACGCTTCCTCTTGCAGCCTGTGCCATGCGCACAGCAGCTCGGTGCTCTGCCTTCATTCTTATGCTCTTCGTACCATGTCGTGCTTTCATTCTGCCGGAGTGCAACCATCGTCTACTTGGCGCACAGAGCACTGTGCCGGCAGCGAAATGCTCCAGCCGACTGCTTCTGCCGAACCACGCCTGGGCTATGCACTTTCCCTCGCAGCGACATACACCAGCCGTACTCGGTCTTTCTTCTCGTCCAAATGTCAAGGGAAAGATTCTCAGCTATGTCTCGCACAGAGAACAGTTTTAGGTCAACAAGCTCACGCAGAGCTTACCCTCGACGCGTGCAAACCTGTATTTGCACCACAGTCCAGTGGCAGCCCTCTTTCCTTTACAGCCTGCACAGCGCCGGCAGACCGCGGGGCACTCTGCGCCTGTCTTCCCACTTCCAAGTACCACCGCGAACCTTACAGCCTTGCAGGGAGCGAAGAGGCAGATAGGCGTGTCGCCCAGAAGAACGTGCCAGGACCAAAAGATGGTCTTCCTTTCTCCTGCTCCTTGCCCGAATCGTGGTGCTGTGTTGAAAGTCTTGGCCAGCGAAAAGCTACTCCAGCAAGTGTTTCTCTCCAAACGCAGTTCGCTGAGCGAGAGCTACACGGATAGTTTGGACTCGGTGAAACAGCAAGAAAACGCTTGTAGTACGTCGAGCTGAGGAAAATCCCTGCACAGCACACTGTGGCTGCGTGCAGTGTTCACGCTGAAGAGCGGCAAAGCTCCAAGCCATGGCTGGGCTTCACTTCTGTCCAGAGCACAGAAGGCGAAGAACGAAGCAGCTGGGCACCGGGCTCATGTACTCAGTGGAGCGAATTTCCAATGTCCGGCCAAGAGCTGCTTCACAAGCACATGCAGCTGAGAATGCTCTGGCTGCTTCAGAAAGGAAGGCGCAGCCCTTGCACTCCTGGACACAACCACGCAGAAAGCAGGTTCTTAAACCTTCAGTGCTGCAGAGTGCATGCAGCTGGAGCACAGCCAGAAGGACGCGTCCAGAAAGAAGGCGTTCTTCAAGTACCCCACTCCTCCAGGCAGCCTTGAAACTGAGCACAACACACTGCGCCTCAGCAGCTTCCTTCTCACATAGACGGACCGTCCCCTTCTTCACTCTCACAGCTCCCTTGCCCACTTGCAGCCGCTGCTGCCAAAGAAAAAGGCTCCAGAAGTCAAAGTCTTTTACTGCTGGGCTGCCCTTTCCCCTTGCCTCACGTCAAGCACCAGAAACTGTCCGCTGCACTCTGTATTTCCAGTCTCCGCCGCATCTGCCACTGTCATCTCTGCATCTCCAAGCACACACCTCGGCACAATTCTTTGCGGGGAAAGCTGGAAGAGAAATAGGTAGCAGCTGGAAGAGAAATAGGTAGCAGCACAAGTGGAACTTTCTGTTTTCAAGTGCTAACGCGAATCCGCACACACGCGAGAGGCAGCCACGCTTCCTCTTGCAGCCTGTGCCATGCGCACAGCAGCTCGGTGCTCTGCCTTCATTCTTATGCTCTTCGTACCATGTCGTGCTTTCATTCTGCCGGAGTGCAACCATCGTCTACTTGGCGCACAGAGCACTGTGCCGGCAGCGAAATGCTCCAGCCGACTGCTTCTGCCGAACCACGCCTGGGCTATGCACTTTCCCTCGCAGTGACATACACCAGCCGTACTCGGTCTTTCTTCTCGTCCAAATGTCAAGGGAAAGATTCTCAGCTATGTCTCGCACAGAGAACAGTTTTAGGTCAACAAGCTCACGCAGAGCTTACCCTCGACGCGTGCAAACCTGTATTTGCACCACAGTCCAGTGGCAGCCCTCTTTCCTTTACAGCCTGCACAGCGCCGGCAGACCGCGGGGCACTCTGCGCCTGTCTTCCCACTTCCAAGTACCACCGCGAACCTTACAGCCTTGCAGGGAGCGAAGAGGCAGATAGGCGTGTCGCCCAGAAGAACGTGCCAGGATCAAAAGATGGTCTTCCTTTCTCCTGCTCCTTGCCCGAATCGTGGTGCTGTGTTGAAAGTCTTGGCCAGCGAAAAGCTACTCCAGCAAGTGTTTCTCTCCAAACGCAGTTCGCTGAGCGAGAGCTACACGGATAGTTTGGACTCGGTGAAACAGCAAGAAAACGCTTGTAGTACGTCGAGCTGAGGAAAATCCCTGCACAGCACACTGTGGCTGCGTGCAGTGTTCACGCTGAAGAGCGGCAAAGCTCCAAGCCATGGCTGGGCTTCACTTCTGTCCAGAGCACAGAAGGCGAAGAACGAAGCAGCTGGGCACCGGGCTCATGTACTCAGTGGAGCGAATTTCCAATGTCCGGCCAAGAGCTGCTTCACAAGCACATGCAGCTGAGAATGCTCTGGCTGCTTCAGAAAGGAAGGCGCAGCCCTTGCACTCCTGGACACAACCACGCAGAAAGCAGGTTCTTAAACCTTCAGTGCTGCAGAGTGCATGCAGCTGGAGCACAGCCAGAAGGACGCGTCCAGAAAGAAGGCGTTCTTCAAGTACCCCACTCCTCCAGGCAGCCTTGAAACTGAGCACAACACACTGCGCCTCGGGGAGCTTCCTTCTCACATAGACGGACCGTCCCCTTCTTCACTCTCACAGCTCCCTTGCCCACTTGCAGCCGCTGCTGCCAAAGAAAAAGGCTCCAGAAGTCAAAGTCTTTTACTGCTGGGCTGCCCTTTCCCCTTGCCTCACGTCAAGCACCAGAAACTGTCCGCTGCACTCTGTATTTCCAGTCTCCGCCGCATCTGCCACTGTCATCTCTGCATCTCCAAGCATACACCTCGGCACAATTCTTTGCAGGGAAAGCTGGAAGAGAAATAGGTAGCAGCACAAGTGGAACTTTCTGTTTTCAAGTGCTAACGCGAATCCGCACACACGCGAGAGGCAGCCACGCTTCCTCTTGCAGCCTGTGCCATGCGCACAGCAGCTCGGTGCTCTGCCTTCATTCTTATGCTCTTCGTACCATGTCGTGCTTTCATTCTGCCGGAGTGCAACCATCGTCTACTTGGCGCACAGAGCACTGTGCCGGCAGCGAAATGCTCCAGCCGACTGCTTCTGCCGAACCACGCCTGGGCTATGCACTTTCCCTCGCAGCGACATACACCAGCCGTACTCGGTCTTTCTTCTCGTCCAAATGTCAAGGGAAAGATTCTCAGCTATGTCTCGCACAGAGAACAGTTTTAGGTCAACAAGCTCACGCAGAGCTTACCCTCGACGCGTGCAAACCTGTATCTGCACCACAGTCCAGTGGCAGCCCTCTTTCCTTTACAGCCTGCACAGCGCCGGCAGACCGCGGGGCACTCTGCACCTGTCTTCCCACTTCCAAGTACCACCGCCAAGCTTACAGCCTTGCAGGGAGCGAAGAGGCGGATAGGCGTGTCGCCCAGAAGAACGTGCCAGGACGAAAAGATGGTCTTCCTTTCTCCTGCTCCTTGCCCGAATCGTGGTGCTGTGTTGAAAGTCTTGGCCAGCGAAAAGCTACTCCAGCAAGTGTTTCTCTCCAAACGCAGTTCGCTGAGCGAGAGCTACACGGATAGTTTGGACTCGGTGAAACAGCAAGAAAACGCTTGTAGTACGTCGAGCTGAGGAAAATCCCTGCACAGCACACTGTGGCTGCGTGCAGTGTTCACGCTGAAGAGCGGCAAAGCTCCAAGCCATGGCTGGGCTTCACTTCTGTCCAGAGCACAGAAGGCGAAGAACGAAGCAGCTGGGCACCGGGCTCATGTACTCAGTGGAGCGAATTTCCAATGTCCGGCCAAGAGCTGCTTCACAAGCACATGCAGCTGAGAATGCTCTGGCTGCTTCAGAAAGGAAGGCGCAGCCCTTGCACTCCTGGACACAACCACGCCAGAAGCAGGTTCTTAAACCTTCAGTGCTGCAGAGTGCATGCAGCTGGAGCACAGCCAGAAGGACGCGTCCAGAAAGAAGGCGTTCTTCAAGTACCCCACTCCTCCAGGCAGCCTTGAAACTGAGCACAACACACTGCGCCTCGGCAGCTTCCTTCTCACATAGACGGACCTTCCCCTTCTTAACTCTCGCAGCTCCCTTGCCCACTTGCAGCCGCTGCTGCCAAAGAAAAAGGCTCCAGAAGTCAAAGCCTTTTACTGCTGGGCTGCCCTTTCCCCTTGCCTCACGTCAAGCACCAGAAACTGTCCGCTGCACTCTGTATTTCCAGTCTCCGCCGCATCTGCCACTGTCATCTCTGCATCTCCAAGCATACACCTCGGCACAATTCTTTGCGGGGAAAGCTGGAAGAGAAATAGGTAGCAGCTGGAAGAGAAATAGGTAGCAGCACAAGTGGAACTTTCTGTTTTCAAGTGCTAACGTGAATCCGCACACAAGCGAGAGGCAGCCACGCTTCCTCTTGCAGCCTGTGCCATGCGCACAGCCGCTCGGTGCTCTGCCTTCATTCTTAGGCTCTTCGTACCATGTCGTGCTTTCATTCTGCCGGAGTGCAACCATCGTCTACTTGGCGCACAGAGCACTGTGCCGGCAGCGAAATGCTCCAGCCGACTGCTTCTGCCGAACCACGCCTGGGCTATGCACTTTCCCTCGCAGCGACATACACCAGCCGTACTCGGTCTTTCTTCTCGTCCAAATGTCAAGGGAAAGATTCTCAGCTATGTCTCGCACAGAGAACAGTTTTAGGTCAACAAGCTCACGCAGAGCTTACCCTCGACGCGTGCAAACCTGTATTTGCACCACAGTCCAGTGGCAGCCCTCTTTCCTTTACAGCCTGCACAGCGCCGGCAGTCCGCGGGGCACTCTGCACCTGTCTTCCCACTTCCAAGTACCACCGCGAACCTTACAGCCTTGCAGGGAGCGAAGAGGCAGATAGGCGTGTCGCCCAGAAGAACGTGCCAGGACCAAAAGATGGTCTTCCTTTCTCCTGCTCCTTGCCCGAATCGTGGTGCTGTGTTGAAAGTCTTGGCCAGCGAAAAGCTACTCCAGCAAGTGTTTCTCTCCAAACGCAGTTCGCTGAGCGAGAGCTACACGGATAGTTTGGACTCGGTGAAACAGCAAGAAAACGCTTGTAGTACGTCGAGCTGAGGAAAATCCCTGCACAGCACACTGTGGCTGCGTGCAGTGTTCACGCTGAAGAGCGGCAAAGCTCCAAGCCATGGCTGGGCTTCACTTCTGTCCAGAGCACAGAAGGCGAAGAACGAAGCAGCTGGGCACCGGGCTCATGTACTCAGTGGAGCGAATTTCCAATGTCCGGCCAAGAGCTGCTTCACAAGCACATGCAGCTGAGAATGCTCTGGCTGCTTCAGAAAGGAAGGCGCAGTCCTTGCACTCCTGGACACAACCACGCCAGAAGCAGGTTCTTAAACCTTCAGTGCTGCAGAGTGCATGCAGCTGGAGCACAGCCAGAAGGACGCGTCCAGAAAGAAGGCGTTCTTCAAGTACCCCACTCCTCCAGGCAGCCTTGAAACTGAGCACAACACACTGCGCCTCGGCAGCTTCCTTCTCACATAGACGGACCTTCCCCTTCTTCACTCTCGCAGCTCCCTTGCCCACTTGCAGCCGCTGCTGCCAAAGAAAAAGGCTCCAGAAGTCAAAGCCTTTTACTGCTGGGCTGCCCTTTCCCCTTGCCTCACGTCAAGCACCAGAAACTGTCCGCTGCACTCTGTATTTCCAGTCTCCGCCGCATCTGCCACTGTCATCTCTGCATCTCCAAGCACACACCTCGGCACAATTCTTTGCGGGGAAAGCTGGAAGAGAAATAGGTAGCAGCTGGAAGAGAAATAGGTAGCAGCACAAGTGGAACTTTCTGTTTTCAAGTGCTAACGCGAATCCGCACACAAGCGAGAGGCAGCCACGCTTCCTCTTGCAGCCTGTGCCATGCGCACAGCAGCTCGGTGCTCTGCCTTCATTCTTATGCTCTTCGTACCATGTCGTGCTTTCATTCTGCCGGAGTGCAACCATCGTCTACTTGGCGCACAGAGCACTGTGCCGGCAGCGAAATGCTCCAGCCGACTGCTTCTGCCGAACCACGCCTGGGCTATGCACTTTCCCTCGCAGCGACATACACCAGCCGTACTCGGTCTTTCTTCTCGTCCAAATGTCAAGGGAAAGATTCTCAGCTATGTCTCGCACAGAGAACAGTTTTAGGTCAACAAGCTCACGCAGAGCTTACCCTCGACGCGTGCAAACCTGTATTTGCACCACAGTCCAGTGGCAGCCCTCTTTCCTTTACAGCCTGCACAGCGCCGGCAGACCGCGGGGCACTCTGCGCCTGTCTTCCCACTTCCAAGTACCACCGCGAACCTTACAGCCTTGCAGGGAGCGAAGAGGCAGATAGGCGTGTCGCCCAGAAGAACGTGCCAGGACCAAAAGATGGTCTTCCTTTCTCCTGCTCCTTGCCCGAATCGTGGTGCTGTGTTGAAAGTCTTGGCCAGCGAAAAGCTACTCCAGCAAGTGTTTCTCTCCAAACGCAGTTCGCTGAGCGAGAGCTACACGGATAGTTTGGACTCGGTGAAACAGCAAGAAAACGCTTGTAGTACGTCGAGCTGAGGAAAATCCCTGCACAGCACACTGTGGCTGCGTGCAGTGTTCACGCTGAAGAGCGGCAAAGCTCCAAGCCATGGCTGGGCTTCACTTCTGTCCAGAGCACAGAAGGCGAAGAACGAAGCAGCTGGGCACCGGGCTCATGTACTCAGTGGAGCGAATTTCCAATGTCCGGCCAAGAGCTGCTTCACAAGCACATGCAGCTGAGAATGCTCTGGCTGCTTCAGAAAGGAAGGCGCAGCCCTTGCACTCCTGGACACAACCACGCAGAAAGCAGGTTCTTAAACCTTCAGTGCTGCAGAGTGCATGCAGCTGGAGCACAGCCAGAAGGACGCGTCCAGAAAGAAGGCGTTCTTCAAGTACCCCACTCCTCCAGGCAGCCTTGAAACTGAGCACAACACACTGCGCCTCAGCAGCTTCCTTCTCACATAGACGGACCGTCCCCTTCTTCACTCTCACAGCTCCCTTGCCCACTTGCAGCCGCTGCTGCCAAAGAAAAAGGCTCCAGAAGTCAAAGTCTTTTACTGCTGGGCTGCCCTTTCCCCTTGCCTCACGTCAAGCACCAGAAACTGTCCGCTGCACTCTGTATTTCCAGTCTCCGCCGCATCTGCCACTGTCATCTCTGCATCTCCAAGCATACACCTCGGCACAATTCTTTGCAGGGAAAGCTGGAAGAGAAATAGGTAGCAGCACAAGTGGAACTTTCTGTTTTCAAGTGCTAACGTGAATCCGCACACACGCGAGAGGCAGCCACGCTTCCTCTTGCAGCCTGTGCCATGCGCACAGCCGCTCGGTGCTCTGCCTTCATTCTTATGCTCTTCGTACCATGTCGTGCTTTCATTCTGCCGGAGTGCAACCATCGTCTACTTGGCGCACAGAGCACTGTGCCGGCAGCGAAATGCTCCAGCCGACTGCTTCTGCCGAACCACGCCTGGGCTATGCACTTTCCCTCGCAGCGACATACACCAGCCGTACTCGGTCTTTCTTCTCGTCCAAATGTCAAGGGAAAGATTCTCAGCTATGTCTCGCACAGAGAACAGTTTTAGGTCAACAAGCTCACGCAGAGCTTACCCTCGACGCGTGCAAACCTGTATCTGCACCACAGTCCAGTGGCAGCCCTCTTTCCTTTACAGCCTGCACAGCGCCGGCAGACCGCGGGGCACTCTGCACCTGTCTTCCCACTTCCAAGTACCACCGCCAAGCTTACAGCCTTGCAGGGAGCGAAGAGGCGGATAGGCGTGTCGCCCAGAAGAACGTGCCAGGACGAAAAGATGGTCTTCCTTTCTCCTGCTCCTTGCCCGAATCGTGGTGCTGTGTTGAAAGTCTTGGCCAGCGAAAAGCTACTCCAGCAAGTGTTTCTCTCCAAACGCAGTTCGCTGAGCGAGAGCTACACGGATAGTTTGGACTCGGTGAAACAGCAAGAAAACGCTTGTAGTACGTCGAGCTGAGGAAAATCCCTGCACAGCACACTGTGGCTGCGTGCAGTGTTCACGCTGAAGAGCGGCAAAGCTCCAAGCCATGGCTGGGCTTCACTTCTGTCCAGAGCACAGAAGGCGAAGAACGAAGCAGCTGGGCACCGGGCTCATGTACTCAGTGGAGCGAATTTCCAATGTCCGGCCAAGAGCTGCTTCACAAGCACATGCAGCTGAGAATGCTCTGGCTGCTTCAGAAAGGAAGGCGCAGCCCTTGCACTCCTGGACACAACCACGCCAGAAGCAGGTTCTTAAACCTTCAGTGCTGCAGAGTGCATGCAGCTGGAGCACAGCCAGAAGGACGCGTCCAGAAAGAAGGCGTTCTTCAAGTACCCCACTCCTCCAGGCAGCCTTGAAACTGAGCACAACACACTGCGCCTCGGCAGCTTCCTTCTCACATAGACGGACCTTCCCCTTCTTAACTCTCGCAGCTCCCTTGCCCACTTGCAGCCGCTGCTGCCAAAGAAAAAGGCTCCAGAAGTCAAAGCCTTTTACTGCTGGGCTGCCCTTTCCCCTTGCCTCACGTCAAGCACCAGAAACTGTCCGCTGCACTCTGTATTTCCAGTCTCCGCCGCATCTGCCACTGTCATCTCTGCATCTCCAAGCATACACCTCGGCACAATTCTTTGCGGGGAAAGCTGGAAGAGAAATAGGTAGCAGCTGGAAGAGAAATAGGTAGCAGCACAAGTGGAACTTTCTGTTTTCAAGTGCTAACGTGAATCCGCACACAAGCGAGAGGCAGCCACGCTTCCTCTTGCAGCCTGTGCCATGCGCACAGCCGCTCGGTGCTCTGCCTTCATTCTTAGGCTCTTCGTACCATGTCGTGCTTTCATTCTGCCGGAGTGCAACCATCGTCTACTTGGCGCACAGAGCACTGTGCCGGCAGCGAAATGCTCCAGCCGACTGCTTCTGCCGAACCACGCCTGGGCTATGCACTTTCCCTCGCAGCGACATACACCAGCCGTACTCGGTCTTTCTTCTCGTCCAAATGTCAAGGGAAAGATTCTCAGCTATGTCTCGCACAGAGAACAGTTTTAGGTCAACAAGCTCACGCAGAGCTTACCCTCGACGCGTGCAAACCTGTATTTGCACCACAGTCCAGTGGCAGCCCTCTTTCCTTTACAGCCTGCACAGCGCCGGCAGTCCGCGGGGCACTCTGCACCTGTCTTCCCACTTCCAAGTACCACCGCGAACCTTACAGCCTGGCAGGGAGCGAAGAGGCAGATAGGCGTGTCGCCCAGAAGAACGTGCCAGGACCAAAAGATGGTCTTCCTTTCTCCTGCTCCTTGCCCGAATCGTGGTGCTGTGTTGAAAGTCTTGGCCAGCGAAAAGCTACTCCAGCAAGTGTTTCTCTCCAAACGCAGTTCGCTGAGCGAGAGCTACACGGATAGTTTGGACTCGGTGAAACAGCAAGAAAACGCTTGTAGTACGTCGAGCTGAGGAAAATCCCTGCACAGCACACTGTGGCTGCGTGCAGTGTTCACGCTGAAGAGCGGCAAAGCTCCAAGCCATGGCTGGGCTTCACTTCTGTCCAGAGCACAGAAGGCGAAGAACGAAGCAGCTGGGCACCGGGCTCATGTACTCAGTGGAGCGAATTTCCAATGTCCGGCCAAGAGCTGCTTCACAAGCACATGCAGCTGAGAATGCTCTGGCTGCTTCAGAAAGGAAGGCGCAGCCCTTGCACTCCTGGACACAACCACGCCAGAAGCAGGTTCTTAAACCTTCAGTGCTGCAGAGTGCATGCAGCTGGAGCACAGGCAGAAGGACGCGTCCAGAAAGAAGGCGTTCTTCAAGTACCCCACTCCTCCAGGCAGCCTTGAAACTGAGCACAACACACTGCGCCTCGGCAGCTTCCTTCTCACATAGACGGACCTTCCCCTTCTTCACTCTCGCAGCTCCCTTGCCCACTTGCAGCCGCTGCTGCCAAAGAAAAAGGCTCCAGAAGTCAAAGCCTTTTACTGCTGGGCTGCCCTTTCCCCTTGCCTCACGTCAAGCACCAGAAACTGTCCGCTGCACTCTGTATTTCCAGTCTCCGCCGCATCTGCCACTGTCATCTCTGCATCTCCAAGCATACACCTCGGCACAATTCTTTGCAGGGAAAGCTGGAAGAGAAATAGGTAGCAGCACAAGTGGAACTTTCTGTTTTCAAGTGCTAACGTGAATCCGCACACACGCGAGAGGCAGCCACGCTTCCTCTTGCAGCCTGTGCCATGCGCACAGCCGCTCGGTGCTCTGCCTTCATTCTTATGCTCTTCGTACCATGTCGTGCTTTCATTCTGCCGGAGTGCAACCATCGTCTACTTGGCGCACAGAGCACTGTGCCGGCAGCGAAATGCTCCAGCCGACTGCTTCTGCCGAACCACGCCTGGGCTATGCACTTTCCCTCGCAGCGACATACACCAGCCGTACTCGGTCTTTCTTCTCGTCCAAATGTCAAGGGAAAGATTCTCAGCTATGTCTCGCACAGAGAACAGTTTTAGGTCAACAAGCGCACGCAGAGCTTACCCTCGACGCGTGCAAACCTGTATCTGCACCACAGTCCAGTGGCAGCCCTCTTTCCTTTACAGCCTGCACAGCGCCGGCAGACCGCGGGGCACTCTGCACCTGTCTTCCCACTTCCAAGTACCACCGCCAAGCTTACAGCCTTGCAGGGAGCGAAGAGGCGGATAGGCGTGTCGCCCAGAAGAACGTGCCAGGACGAAAAGATGGTCTTCCTTTCTCCTGCTCCTTGCCCGAATCGTGGTGCTGTGTTGAAAGTCTTGGCCAGCGAAAAGCTACTCCAGCAAGTGTTTCTCTCCAAACGCAGTTCGCTGAGCGAGAGCTACACGGATAGTTTGGACTCGGTGAAACAGCAAGAAAACGCTTGTAGTACGTCGAGCTGAGGAAAATCCCTGCACAGCACACTGTGGCTGCGTGCAGTGTTCACGCTGAAGAGCGGCAAAGCTCCAAGCCATGGCTGGGCTTCACTTCTGTCCAGAGCACAGAAGGCGAAGAACGAAGCAGCTGGGCACCGGGCTCATGTACTCAGTGGAGCGAATTTCCAATGTCCGGCCAAGAGCTGCTTCACAAGCACATGCAGCTGAGAATGCTCTGGCTGCTTCAGAAAGGAAGGCGCAGCCCTTGCACTCCTGGACACAACCACGCCAGAAGCAGGTTCTTAAACCTTCAGTGCTGCAGAGTGCATGCAGCTGGAGCACAGCCAGAAGGACGCGTCCAGAAAGAAGGCGTTCTTCAAGTACCCCACTCCTCCAGGCAGCCTTGAAACTGAGCACAACACACTGCGCCTCGGCAGCTTCCTTCTCACATAGACGGACCTTCCCCTTCTTAACTCTCGCAGCTCCCTTGCCCACTTGCAGCCGCTGCTGCCAAAGAAAAAGGCTCCAGAAGTCAAAGCCTTTTACTGCTGGGCTGCCCTTTCCCCTTGCCTCACGTCAAGCACCAGAAACTGTCCGCTGCACTCTGTATTTCCAGTCTCCGCCGCATCTGCCACTGTCATCTCTGCATCTCCAAGCATACACCTCGGCACAATTCTTTGCGGGGAAAGCTGGAAGAGAAATAGGTAGCAGCTGGAAGAGAAATAGGTAGCAGCACAAGTGGAACTTTCTGTTTTCAAGTGCTAACGTGAATCCGCACACAAGCGAGAGGCAGCCACGCTTCCTCTTGCAGCCTGTGCCATGCGCACAGCCGCTCGGTGCTCTGCCTTCATTCTTAGGCTCTTCGTACCATGTCGTGCTTTCATTCTGCCGGAGTGCAACCATCGTCTACTTGGCGCACAGAGCACTGTGCCGGCAGCGAAATGCTCCAGCCGACTGCTTCTGCCGAACCACGCCTGGGCTATGCACTTTCCCTCGCAGCGACATACACCAGCCGTACTCGGTCTTTCTTCTCGTCCAAATGTCAAGGGAAAGATTCTCAGCTATGTCTCGCACAGAGAACAGTTTTAGGTCAACAAGCTCACGCAGAGCTTACCCTCGACGCGTGCAAACCTGTATTTGCACCACAGTCCAGTGGCAGCCCTCTTTCCTTTACAGCCTGCACAGCGCCGGCAGTCCGCGGGGCACTCTGCACCTGTCTTCCCACTTCCAAGTACCACCGCGAACCTTACAGCCTTGCAGGGAGCGAAGAGGCAGATAGGCGTGTCGCCCAGAAGAACGTGCCAGGACCAAAAGATGGTCTTCCTTTCTCCTGCTCCTTGCCCGAATCGTGGTGCTGTGTTGAAAGTCTTGGCCAGCGAAAAGCTACTCCAGCAAGTGTTTCTCTCCAAACGCAGTTCGCTGAGCGAGAGCTACACGGATAGTTTGGACTCGGTGAAACAGCAAGAAAACGCTTGTAGTACGTCGAGCTGAGGAAAATCCCTGCACAGCACACTGTGGCTGCGTGCAGTGTTCACGCTGAAGAGCGGCAAAGCTCCAAGCCATGGCTGGGCTTCACTTCTGTCCAGAGCACAGAAGGCGAAGAACGAAGCAGCTGGGCACCGGGCTCATGTACTCAGTGGAGCGAATTTCCAATGTCCGGCCAAGAGCTGCTTCACAAGCACATGCAGCTGAGAATGCTCTGGCTGCTTCAGAAAGGAAGGCGCAGTCCTTGCACTCCTGGACACAACCACGCCAGAAGCAGGTTCTTAAACCTTCAGTGCTGCAGAGTGCATGCAGCTGGAGCACAGCCAGAAGGACGCGTCCAGAAAGAAGGCGTTCTTCAAGTACCCCACTCCTCCAGGCAGCCTTGAAACTGAGCACAACACACTGCGCCTCGGCAGCTTCCTTCTCACATAGACGGACCTTCCCCTTCTTCACTCTCGCAGCTCCCTTGCCCACTTGCAGCCGCTGCTGCCAAAGAAAAAGGCTCCAGAAGTCAAAGCCTTTTACTGCTGGGCTGCCCTTTCCCCTTGCCTCACGTCAAGCACCAGAAACTGTCCGCTGCACTCTGTATTTCCAGTCTCCGCCGCATCTGCCACTGTCATCTCTGCATCTCCAAGCACACACCTCGGCACAATTCTTTGCGGGGAAAGCTGGAAGAGAAATAGGTAGCAGCTGGAAGAGAAATAGGTAGCAGCACAAGTGGAACTTTCTGTTTTCAAGTGCTAACGCGAATCCGCACACAAGCGAGAGGCAGCCACGCTTCCTCTTGCAGCCTGTGCCATGCGCACAGCAGCTCGGTGCTCTGCCTTCATTCTTATGCTCTTCGTACCATGTCGTGCTTTCATTCTGCCGGAGTGCAACCATCGTCTACTTGGCGCACAGAGCACTGTGCCGGCAGCGAAATGCTCCAGCCGACTGCTTCTGCCGAACCACGCCTGGGCTATGCACTTTCCCTCGCAGCGACATACACCAGCCGTACTCGGTCTTTCTTCTCGTCCAAATGTCAAGGGAAAGATTCTCAGCTATGTCTCGCACAGAGAACAGTTTTAGGTCAACAAGCTCACGCAGAGCTTACCCTCGACGCGTGCAAACCTGTATTTGCACCACAGTCCAGTGGCAGCCCTCTTTCCTTTACAGCCTGCACAGCGCCGGCAGACCGCGGGGCACTCTGCGCCTGTCTTCCCACTTCCAAGTACCACCGCGAACCTTACAGCCTTGCAGGGAGCGAAGAGGCAGATAGGCGTGTCGCCCAGAAGAACGTGCCAGGACCAAAAGATGGTCTTCCTTTCTCCTGCTCCTTGCCCGAATCGTGGTGCTGTGTTGAAAGTCTTGGCCAGCGAAAAGCTACTCCAGCAAGTGTTTCTCTCCAAACGCAGTTCGCTGAGCGAGAGCTACACGGATAGTTTGGACTCGGTGAAACAGCAAGAAAACGCTTGTAGTACGTCGAGCTGAGGAAAATCCCTGCACAGCACACTGTGGCTGCGTGCAGTGTTCACGCTGAAGAGCGGCAAAGCTCCAAGCCATGGCTGGGCTTCACTTCTGTCCAGAGCACAGAAGGCGAAGAACGAAGCAGCTGGGCACCGGGCTCATGTACTCAGTGGAGCGAATTTCCAATGTCCGGCCAAGAGCTGCTTCACAAGCACATGCAGCTGAGAATGCTCTGGCTGCTTCAGAAAGGAAGGCGCAGCCCTTGCACTCCTGGACACAACCACGCAGAAAGCAGGTTCTTAAACCTTCAGTGCTGCAGAGTGCATGCAGCTGGAGCACAGCCAGAAGGACGCGTCCAGAAAGAAGGCGTTCTTCAAGTACCCCACTCCTCCAGGCAGCCTTGAAACTGAGCACAACACACTGCGCCTCAGCAGCTTCCTTCTCACATAGACGGACCGTCCCCTTCTTCACTCTCACAGCTCCCTTGCCCACTTGCAGCCGCTGCTGCCAAAGAAAAAGGCTCCAGAAGTCAAAGTCTTTTACTGCTGGGCTGCCCTTTCCCCTTGCCTCACGTCAAGCACCAGAAACTGTCCGCTGCACTCTGTATTTCCAGTCTCCGCCGCATCTGCCACTGTCATCTCTGCATCTCCAAGCATACACCTCGGCACAATTCTTTGCAGGGAAAGCTGGAAGAGAAATAGGTAGCAGCACAAGTGGAACTTTCTGTTTTCAAGTGCTAACGTGAATCCGCACACACGCGAGAGGCAGCCACGCTTCCTCTTGCAGCCTGTGCCATGCGCACAGCCGCTCGGTGCTCTGCCTTCATTCTTATGCTCTTCGTACCATGTCGTGCTTTCATTCTGCCGGAGTGCAACCATCGTCTACTTGGCGCACAGAGCACTGTGCCGGCAGCGAAATGCTCCAGCCGACTGCTTCTGCCGAACCACGCCTGGGCTATGCACTTTCCCTCGCAGCGACATACACCAGCCGTACTCGGTCTTTCTTCTCGTCCAAATGTCAAGGGAAAGATTCTCAGCTATGTCTCGCACAGAGAACAGTTTTAGGTCAACAAGCTCACGCAGAGCTTACCCTCGACGCGTGCAAACCTGTATCTGCACCACAGTCCAGTGGCAGCCCTCTTTCCTTTACAGCCTGCACAGCGCCGGCAGACCGCGGGGCACTCTGCACCTGTCTTCCCACTTCCAAGTACCACCGCCAAGCTTACAGCCTTGCAGGGAGCGAAGAGGCGGATAGGCGTGTCGCCCAGAAGAACGTGCCAGGACGAAAAGATGGTCTTCCTTTCTCCTGCTCCTTGCCCGAATCGTGGTGCTGTGTTGAAAGTCTTGGCCAGCGAAAAGCTACTCCAGCAAGTGTTTCTCTCCAAACGCAGTTCGCTGAGCGAGAGCTACACGGATAGTTTGGACTCGGTGAAACAGCAAGAAAACGCTTGTAGTACGTCGAGCTGAGGAAAATCCCTGCACAGCACACTGTGGCTGCGTGCAGTGTTCACGCTGAAGAGCGGCAAAGCTCCAAGCCATGGCTGGGCTTCACTTCTGTCCAGAGCACAGAAGGCGAAGAACGAAGCAGCTGGGCACCGGGCTCATGTACTCAGTGGAGCGAATTTCCAATGTCCGGCCAAGAGCTACTTCACAAGCACATGCAGCTGAGAATGCTCTGGCTGCTTCAGAAAGGAAGGCGCAGCCCTTGCACTCCTGGACACAACCACGCCAGAAGCAGGTTCTTAAACCTTCAGTGCTGCAGAGTGCATGCAGCTGGAGCACAGCCAGAAGGACGCGTCCAGAAAGAAGGCGTTCTTCAAGTACCCCACTCCTCCAGGCAGCCTTGAAACTGAGCACAACACACTGCGCCTCGGCAGCTTCCTTCTCACATAGACGGACCTTCCCCTTCTTAACTCTCGCAGCTCCCTTGCCCACTTGCAGCCGCTGCTGCCAAAGAAAAAGGCTCCAGAAGTCAAAGCCTTTTACTGCTGGGCTGCCCTTTCCCCTTGCCTCACGTCAAGCACCAGAAACTGTCCGCTGCACTCTGTATTTCCAGTCTCCGCCGCATCTGCCACTGTCATCTCTGCATCTCCAAGCATACACCTCGGCACAATTCTTTGCGGGGAAAGCTGGAAGAGAAATAGGTAGCAGCTGGAAGAGAAATAGGTAGCAGCACAAGTGGAACTTTCTGTTTTCAAGTGCTAACGTGAATCCGCACACAAGCGAGAGGCAGCCACGCTTCCTCTTGCAGCCTGTGCCATGCGCACAGCCGCTCGGTGCTCTGCCTTCATTCTTAGGCTCTTCGTACCATGTCGTGCTTTCATTCTGCCGGAGTGCAACCATCGTCTACTTGGCGCACAGAGCACTGTGCCGGCAGCGAAATGCTCCAGCCGACTGCTTCTGCCGAACCACGCCTGGGCTATGCACTTTCCCTCGCAGCGACATACACCAGCCGTACTCGGTCTTTCTTCTCGTCCAAATGTCAAGGGAAAGATTCTCAGCTATGTCTCGCACAGAGAACAGTTTTAGGTCAACAAGCTCACGCAGAGCTTACCCTCGACGCGTGCAAACCTGTATTTGCACCACAGTCCAGTGGCAGCCCTCTTTCCTTTACAGCCTGCACAGCGCCGGCAGTCCGCGGGGCACTCTGCACCTGTCTTCCCACTTCCAAGTACCACCGCGAACCTTACAGCCTGGCAGGGAGCGAAGAGGCAGATAGGCGTGTCGCCCAGAAGAACGTGCCAGGACCAAAAGATGGTCTTCCTTTCTCCTGCTCCTTGCCCGAATCGTGGTGCTGTGTTGAAAGTCTTGGCCAGCGAAAAGCTACTCCAGCAAGTGTTTCTCTCCAAACGCAGTTCGCTGAGCGAGAGCTACACGGATAGTTTGGACTCGGTGAAACAGCAAGAAAACGCTTGTAGTACGTCGAGCTGAGGAAAATCCCTGCACAGCACACTGTGGCTGCGTGCAGTGTTCACGCTGAAGAGCGGCAAAGCTCCAAGCCATGGCTGGGCTTCACTTCTGTCCAGAGCACAGAAGGCGAAGAACGAAGCAGCTGGGCACCGGGCTCATGTACTCAGTGGAGCGAATTTCCAATGTCCGGCCAAGAGCTGCTTCACAAGCACATGCAGCTGAGAATGCTCTGGCTGCTTCAGAAAGGAAGGCGCAGCCCTTGCACTCCTGGACACAACCACGCCAGAAGCAGGTTCTTAAACCTTCAGTGCTGCAGAGTGCATGCAGCTGGAGCACAGCCAGAAGGACGCGTCCAGAAAGAAGGCGTTCTTCAAGTACCCCACTCCTCCAGGCAGCCTTGAAACTGAGCACAACACACTGCGCCTCGGCAGCTTCCTTCTCACATAGACGGACCTTCCCCTTCTTCACTCTCGCAGCTCCCTTGCCCACTTGCAGCCGCTGCTGCCAAAGAAAAAGGCTCCAGAAGTCAAAGCCTTTTACTGCTGGGCTGCCCTTTCCCCTTGCCTCACGTCAAGCACCAGAAACTGTCCGCTGCACTCTGTATTTCCAGTCTCCGCCGCATCTGCCACTGTCATCTCTGCATCTCCAAGCATACACCTCGGCACAATTCTTTGCAGGGAAAGCTGGAAGAGAAATAGGTAGCAGCACAAGTGGAACTTTCTGTTTTCAAGTGCTAACGTGAATCCGCACACACGCGAGAGGCAGCCACGCTTCCTCTTGCAGCCTGTGCCATGCGCACAGCCGCTCGGTGCTCTGCCTTCATTCTTATGCTCTTCGTACCATGTCGTGCTTTCATTCTGCCGGAGTGCAACCATCGTCTACTTGGCGCACAGAGCACTGTGCCGGCAGCGAAATGCTCCAGCCGACTGCTTCTGCCGAACCACGCCTGGGCTATGCACTTTCCCTCGCAGCGACATACACCAGCCGTACTCGGTCTTTCTTCTCGTCCAAATGTCAAGGGAAAGATTCTCAGCTATGTCTCGCACAGAGAACAGTTTTAGGTCAACAAGCGCACGCAGAGCTTACCCTCGACGCGTGCAAACCTGTATCTGCACCACAGTCCAGTGGCAGCCCTCTTTCCTTTACAGCCTGCACAGCGCCGGCAGACCGCGGGGCACTCTGCACCTGTCTTCCCACTTCCAAGTACCACCGCCAAGCTTACAGCCTTGCAGGGAGCGAAGAGGCGGATAGGCGTGTCGCCCAGAAGAACGTGCCAGGACGAAAAGATGGTCTTCCTTTCTCCTGCTCCTTGCCCGAATCGTGGTGCTGTGTTGAAAGTCTTGGCCAGCGAAAAGCTACTCCAGCAAGTGTTTCTCTCCAAACGCAGTTCGCTGAGCGAGAGCTACACGGATAGTTTGGACTCGGTGAAACAGCAAGAAAACGCTTGTAGTACGTCGAGCTGAGGAAAATCCCTGCACAGCACACTGTGGCTGCGTGCAGTGTTCACGCTGAAGAGCGGCAAAGCTCCAAGCCATGGCTGGGCTTCACTTCTGTCCAGAGCACAGAAGGCGAAGAACGAAGCAGCTGGGCACCGGGCTCATGTACTCAGTGGAGCGAATTTCCAATGTCCGGCCAAGAGCTGCTTCACAAGCACATGCAGCTGAGAATGCTCTGGCTGCTTCAGAAAGGAAGGCGCAGCCCTTGCACTCCTGGACACAACCACGCCAGAAGCAGGTTCTTAAACCTTCAGTGCTGCAGAGTGCATGCAGCTGGAGCACAGCCAGAAGGACGCGTCCAGAAAGAAGGCGTTCTTCAAGTACCCCACTCCTCCAGGCAGCCTTGAAACTGAGCACAACACACTGCGCCTCGGCAGCTTCCTTCTCACATAGACGGACCTTCCCCTTCTTAACTCTCGCAGCTCCCTTGCCCACTTGCAGCCGCTGCTGCCAAAGAAAAAGGCTCCAGAAGTCAAAGCCTTTTACTGCTGGGCTGCCCTTTCCCCTTGCCTCACGTCAAGCACCAGAAACTGTCCGCTGCACTCTGTATTTCCAGTCTCCGCCGCATCTGCCACTGTCATCTCTGCATCTCCAAGCATACACCTCGGCACAATTCTTTGCGGGGAAAGCTGGAAGAGAAATAGGTAGCAGCTGGAAGAGAAATAGGTAGCAGCACAAGTGGAACTTTCTGTTTTCAAGTGCTAACGTGAATCCGCACACAAGCGAGAGGCAGCCACGCTTCCTCTTGCAGCCTGTGCCATGCGCACAGCCGCTCGGTGCTCTGCCTTCATTCTTAGGCTCTTCGTACCATGTCGTGCTTTCATTCTGCCGGAGTGCAACCATCGTCTACTTGGCGCACAGAGCACTGTGCCGGCAGCGAAATGCTCCAGCCGACTGCTTCTGCCGAACCACGCCTGGGCTATGCACTTTCCCTCGCAGCGACATACACCAGCCGTACTCGGTCTTTCTTCTCGTCCAAATGTCAAGGGAAAGATTCTCAGCTATGTCTCGCACAGAGAACAGTTTTAGGTCAACAAGCTCACGCAGAGCTTACCCTCGACGCGTGCAAACCTGTATTTGCACCACAGTCCAGTGGCAGCCCTCTTTCCTTTACAGCCTGCACAGCGCCGGCAGTCCGCGGGGCACTCTGCACCTGTCTTCCCACTTCCAAGTACCACCGCGAACCTTACAGCCTTGCAGGGAGCGAAGAGGCAGATAGGCGTGTCGCCCAGAAGAACGTGCCAGGACCAAAAGATGGTCTTCCTTTCTCCTGCTCCTTGCCCGAATCGTGGTGCTGTGTTGAAAGTCTTGGCCAGCGAAAAGCTACTCCAGCAAGTGTTTCTCTCCAAACGCAGTTCGCTGAGCGAGAGCTACACGGATAGTTTGGACTCGGTGAAACAGCAAGAAAACGCTTGTAGTACGTCGAGCTGAGGAAAATCCCTGCACAGCACACTGTGGCTGCGTGCAGTGTTCACGCTGAAGAGCGGCAAAGCTCCAAGCCATGGCTGGGCTTCACTTCTGTCCAGAGCACAGAAGGCGAAGAACGAAGCAGCTGGGCACCGGGCTCATGTACTCAGTGGAGCGAATTTCCAATGTCCGGCCAAGAGCTGCTTCACAAGCACATGCAGCTGAGAATGCTCTGGCTGCTTCAGAAAGGAAGGCGCAGCCCTTGCACTCCTGGACACAACCACGCCAGAAGCAGGTTCTTAAACCTTCAGTGCTGCAGAGTGCATGCAGCTGGAGCACAGGCAGAAGGACGCGTCCAGAAAGAAGGCGTTCTTCAAGTACCCCACTCCTCCAGGCAGCCTTGAAACTGAGCACAACACACTGCGCCTCGGCAGCTTCCTTCTCACATAGACGGACCTTCCCCTTCTTCACTCTCGCAGCTCCCTTGCCCACTTGCAGCCGCTGCTGCCAAAGAAAAAGGCTCCAGAAGTCAAAGCCTTTTACTGCTGGGCTGCCCTTTCCCCTTGCCTCACGTCAAGCACCAGAAACTGTCCGCTGCACTCTGTATTTCCAGTCTCCGCCGCATCTGCCACTGTCATCTCTGCATCTCCAAGCACACACCTCGGCACAATTCTTTGCGGGGAAAGCTGGAAGAGAAATAGGTAGCAGCTGGAAGAGAAATAGGTAGCAGCACAAGTGGAACTTTCTGTTTTCAAGTGCTAACGCGAATCCGCACACAAGCGAGAGGCAGCCACGCTTCCTCTTGCAGCCTGTGCCATGCGCACAGCAGCTCGGTGCTCTGCCTTCATTCTTATGCTCTTCGTACCATGTCGTGCTTTCATTCTGCCGGAGTGCAACCATCGTCTACTTGGCGCACAGAGCACTGTGCCGGCAGCGAAATGCTCCAGCCGACTGCTTCTGCCGAACCACGCCTGGGCTATGCACTTTCCCTCGCAGCGACATACACCAGCCGTACTCGGTCTTTCTTCTCGTCCAAATGTCAAGGGAAAGATTCTCAGCTATGTCTCGCACAGAGAACAGTTTTAGGTCAACAAGCTCACGCAGAGCTTACCCTCGACGCGTGCAAACCTGTATCTGCACCACAGTCCAGTGGCAGCCCTCTTTCCTTTACAGCCTGCACAGCGCCGGCAGACCGCGGGGCACTCTGCACCTGTCTTCCCACTTCCAAGTACCACCGCCAAGCTTACAGCCTTGCAGGGAGCGAAGAGGCGGATAGGCGTGTCGCCCAGAAGAACGTGCCAGGACGAAAAGATGGTCTTCCTTTCTCCTGCTCCTTGCCCGAATCGTGGTGCTGTGTTGAAAGTCTTGGCCAGCGAAAAGCTACTCCAGCAAGTGTTTCTCTCCAAACGCAGTTCGCTGAGCGAGAGCTACACGGATAGTTTGGACTCGGTGAAACAGCAAGAAAACGCTTGTAGTACGTCGAGCTGAGGAAAATCCCTGCACAGCACACTGTGGCTGCGTGCAGTGTTCACGCTGAAGAGCGGCAAAGCTCCAAGCCATGGCTGGGCTTCACTTCTGTCCAGAGCACAGAAGGCGAAGAACGAAGCAGCTGGGCACCGGGCTCATGTACTCAGTGGAGCGAGTTTCCAATGTCCGGCCAAGAGCTGCTTCACAAGCACATGCAGCTGAGAATGCTCTGGCTGCTTCAGAAAGGAAGGCGCAGCCCTTGCACTCCTGGACACAACCACGCAGAAAGCAGGTTCTTAAACCTTCAGTGCTGCAGAGTGCATGCAGCTGGAGCACAGCCAGAAGGACGCGTCCAGAAAGAAGGCGTTCTTCAAGTACCCCACTCCTCCAGGCAGCCTTGAAACTGAGCACAACACACTGCGCCTCGGCAGCTTCCTTTTCACATAGACGGACCTTCCCCTTCTTCACTCTCGCAGCTCCCTTGCCCACTTGCAGCCGCTGCTGCCAAAGAAAAAGGCTCCAGAAGTCAAAGCCTTTTACTGCTGGGCTGCCCTTTCCCCTTGCCTCACGTCAAGCACCAGAAACTGTCCGCTGCACTCTGTATTTCCAGTCTCCGCCGCATCTGCCACTGTCATCTCTGCATCTCCAAGCATACACCTCGGCACAATTCTTTGCGGGGAAAGCTGGAAGAGAAATAGGTAGCAGCACAAGTGGAACTTTCTGTTTTCAAGTGCTAACGTGAATCCGCACACACGCGAGAGGCAGCCACGCTTCCTCTTGCAGCCTGTGCCATGCGCATCCCAGCTCCGTGCTCTGCGCCTTCATTGTGCCGGAGTCGAACCGTTGTCTATTTCTCGCCCAGAGAGCACGGTGCCGGCAGAGAAACCTGCTGCTGCCTCTGCCCAAACACGCCTGGGCTATGCACTTTCCCTCGCAGCGCTAGGTAGCACCACATTCTGTCTGCGTGGTAGCCTGAATCTGAACGGAAAGATTCTCAGCTACGTCTGGCACAGAGAACAGTTCTAGGTCAACGAGCTTTCCCGGAGCTTACTTTCGACGCGTGCAAACCTGTATTTGCACCACAGTCCAGTGGCAGCCCTCTTTCCTTTACAGCCTGCACAGCGCCGGCAGACCGCGGGGCACTCTGCACCTGTCTTCCCACTTCCAAGTACCACCGCGAACCTTACAGCCTTGCAGGGAGCGAAGAGGCGGATAGGCGTGTCGCCCAGAAGAACGTGCCAGGACCAAAAGATGGTCTTCCTTTCTCCTGCTCCTTGCCCGAATCGTGGTGCTGTGTTGAAAGTCTTGGCCAGCGAAAAGCTACTCCAGCAAGTGTTTCTCTCCAAACGCAGTTCGCTGAGCGAGAGCTACACGGATAGTTTGGACTCGGTGAAACAGCAAGAAAACGCTTGTAGTACGTCGAGCTGAGGAAAATCCCTGCACAGCACACTGTGGCTGCGTGCAGTGTTCACGCTGAAGAGCGGCAAAGCTCCAAGCCATGGCTGGGCTTCACTTCTGTCCAGAGCACAGAAGGCGAAGAACGAAGCAGCTGGGCACCGGGCTCATGTACTCAGTGGAGCGAATTTCCAATGTCCAGCCAAGAGCTGCTTCACAAGCACATGCAGCTGAGAATGCCCTGACTGCTTCAGAAAGGAAGGCGCAGCCCTTGCACTCCTGGACACAACCACGCCAGAAGCAGGTTCTTAAACCTTCAGTGCTGCAGAGTGCATGCAGCTGGAGCACAGCCAGAAGGACGCGTCCAGAAAGAAGGCGTTCTTCAAGTACCCCACTCCTCCAGGCAGCCTTGAAACTGAGCACAACACACTGCGCCTCGGCAGCTTCCTTCTCACATAGACGGACCTTCCCCTTCTTCACTCTCGCAGCTCCCTTGCCCACTTGCAGCAGCTGCTGCCAAAGAAAAAGGCTCCAGAAGTCAAAGCCTTTTACTGCTGGGCTGCCCTTTCCCCTTGCCTCACGTCAAGCACCAGAAACTGTCCGCTGCACTCTGTATTTCCAGTCTCCGCCGCATCTGCCACTGTCATCTCTGCATCTCCAAGCACACACCTCGGCACAATTCTTTGCGGGGAAAGCTGGAAGAGAAATAGGTAGCAGCTGGAAGAGAAATAGGTAGCAGCACAAGTGGAACTTTCTGTTTTCAAGTGCTAACGCGAATCCGCACACAAGCGAGAGGCAGCCACGCTTCCTCTTGCAGCCTGTGCCATGCGCACAGCAGCTCGGTGCTCTGCCTTCATTCTTATGCTCTTCGTACCATGTCGTGCTTTCATTCTGCCGGAGTGCAACCATCGTCTACTTGGCGCACAGAGCACTGTGCCGGCAGCGAAATGCTCCAGCCGACTGCTTCTGCCGAACCACGCCTGGGCTATGCACTTTCCCTCGCAGCGACATACACCAGCCGTACTCGGTCTTTCTTCTCGTCCAAATGTCAAGGGAAAGATTCTCAGCTATGTCTCGCACAGAGAACAGTTTTAGGTCAACAAGCTCACGCAGAGCTTACCCTCGACGCGTGCAAACCTGTATTTGCACCACAGTCCAGTGGCAGCCCTCTTTCCTTTACAGCCTGCACAGCGCCGGCAGTCCGCGGGGCACTCTGCACCTGTCTTCCCACTTCCAAGTACCACCGCGAACCTTACAGCCTTGCAGGGAGCGAAGAGGCAGATAGGCGTGTCGCCCAGAAGAACGTGCCAGGACGAAAAGATGGTCTTCCTTTCTCCTGCTCCTTGCCCGAATCGTGGTGCTGTGTTGAAAGTCTTGGCCAGCGAAAAGCTACTCCAGCAAGTGTTTCTCTCCAAACGCAGTTCGCTGAGCGAGAGCTACACGGATAGTTTGGACTCGGTGAAACAGCAAGAAAACGCTTGTAGTACGTCGAGCTGAGGAAAATCCCTGCACAGCACACTGTGGCTGCGTGCAGTGTTCACGCTGAAGAGCGGCAAAGCTCCAAGCCATGGCTGGGCTTCACTTCTGTCCAGAGCACAGAAGGCGAAGAACGAAGCAGCTGGGCACCGGGCTCATGTACTCAGTGGAGCGAATTTCCAATGTCCGGCCAAGAGCTGCTTCACAAGCACATGCAGCTGAGAATGCTCTGGCTGCTTCAGAAAGGAAGGCGCAGCCCTTGCACTCCTGGACACAACCACGCCAGAAGCAGGTTCTTAAACCTTCAGTGCTGCAGAGTGCATGCAGCTGGAGCACAGGCAGAAGGACGCGTCCAGAAAGAAGGCGTTCTTCAAGTACCCCACTCCTCCAGGCAGCCTTGAAACTGAGCACAACACACTGCGCCTCGGCAGCTTCCTTCTCACATAGACGGACCTTCCCCTTCTTCACTCTCGCAGCTCCCTTGCCCACTTGCAGCCGCTGCTGCCAAAGAAAAAGGCTCCAGAAGTCAAAGCCTTTTACTGCTGGGCTGCCCTTTCCCCTTGCCTCACGTCAAGCACCAGAAACTGTCCGCTGCACTCTGTATTTCCAGTCTCCGCCGCATCTGCCACTGTCATCTCTGCATCTCCAAGCACACACCTCGGCACAATTCTTTGCGGGGAAAGCTGGAAGAGAAATAGGTAGCAGCTGGAAGAGAAATAGGTAGCAGCACAAGTGGAACTTTCTGTTTTCAAGTGCTAACGCGAATCCGCACACAAGCGAGAGGCAGCCACGCTTCCTCTTGCAGCCTGTGCCATGCGCACAGCAGCTCGGTGCTCTGCCTTCATTCTTATGCTCTTCGTACCATGTCGTGCTTTCATTCTGCCGGAGTGCAACCATCGTCTACTTGGCGCACAGAGCACTGTGCCGGCAGCGAAATGCTCCAGCCGACTGCTTCTGCCGAACCACGCCTGGGCTATGCACTTTCCCTCGCAGCGACATACACCAGCCGTACTCGGTCTTTCTTCTCGTCCAAATGTCAAGGGAAAGATTCTCAGCTATGTCTCGCACAGAGAACAGTTCTAGGTCAACAAGCTCACGCAGAGCTTACCCTCGACGCGTGCAAACCTGTATCTGCACCACAGTCCAGTGGCAGCCCTCTTTCCTTTACAGCCTGCACAGCGCCGGCAGACCGCGGGGCACTCTGCACCTGTCTTCCCACTTCCAAGTACCACCGCCAAGCTTACAGCCTTGCAGGGAGCGAAGAGGCGGATAGGCGTGTCGCCCAGAAGAACGTGCCAGGACGAAAAGATGGTCTTCCTTTCTCCTGCTCCTTGCCCGAATCGTGGTGCTGTGTTGAAAGTCTTGGCCAGCGAAAAGCTACTCCAGCAAGTGTTTCTCTCCAAACGCAGTTCGCTGAGCGAGAGCTACACGGATAGTTTGGACTCGGTGAAACAGCAAGAAAACGCTTGTAGTACGTCGAGCTGAGGAAAATCCCTGCACAGCACACTGTGGCTGCGTGCAGTGTTCACGCTGAAGAGCGGCAAAGCTCCAAGCCATGGCTGGGCTTCACTTCTGTCCAGAGCACAGAAGGCGAAGAACGAAGCAGCTGGGCACCGGGCTCATGTACTCAGTGGAGCGAGTTTCCAATGTCCGGCCAAGAGCTGCTTCACAAGCACATGCAGCTGAGAATGCTCTGGCTGCTTCAGAAAGGAAGGCGCAGCCCTTGCACTCCTGGACACAACCACGCAGAAAGCAGGTTCTTAAACCTTCAGTGCTGCAGAGTGCATGCAGCTGGAGCACAGCCAGAAGGACGCGTCCAGAAAGAAGGCGTTCTTCAAGTACCCCACTCCTCCAGGCAGCCTTGAAACTGAGCACAACACACTGCGCCTCGGCAGCTTCCTTTTCACATAGACGGACCTTCCCCTTCTTCACTCTCGCAGCTCCCTTGCCCACTTGCAGCCGCTGCTGCCAAAGAAAAAGGCTCCAGAAGTCAAAGCCTTTTACTGCTGGGCTGCCCTTTCCCCTTGCCTCACGTCAAGCACCAGAAACTGTCCGCTGCACTCTGTATTTCCAGTCTCCGCCGCATCTGCCACTGTCATCTCTGCATCTCCAAGCATACACCTCGGCACAATTCTTTGCGGGGAAAGCTGGAAGAGAAATAGGTAGCAGCACAAGTGGAACTTTCTGTTTTCAAGTGCTAACGTGAATCCGCACACACGCGAGAGGCAGCCACGCTTCCTCTTGCAGCCTGTGCCATGCGCATCCCAGCTCCGTGCTCTGCGCCTTCATTGTGCCGGAGTCGAACCGTTGTCTATTTCTCGCCCAGAGAGCACGGTGCCGGCAGAGAAACCTGCTGCTGCCTCTGCCCAAACACGCCTGGGCTATGCACTTTCCCTCGCAGCGCTAGGTAGCACCACATTCTGTCTGCGTGGTAGCCTGAATCTGAACGGAAAGATTCTCAGCTACGTCTGGCACAGAGAACAGTTCTAGGTCAACGAGCTTTCCCGGAGCTTACTTTCGACGCGTGCAAACCTGTATTTGCACCACAGTCCAGTGGCAGCCCTCTTTCCTTTACAGCCTGCACAGCGCCGGCAGACCGCGGGGCACTCTGCACCTGTCTTCCCACTTCCAAGTACCACCGCGAACCTTACAGCCTTGCAGGGAGCGAAGAGGCGGATAGGCGTGTCGCCCAGAAGAACGTGCCAGGACGAAAAGATGGTCTTCCTTTCTCCTGCTCCTTGCCCGAATCGTGGTGCTGTGTTGAAAGTCTTGGCCAGCGAAAAGCTACTCCAGCAAGTGTTTCTCTCCAAACGCAGTTCGCTGAGCGAGAGCTACACGGATAGTTTGGACTCGGTGAAACAGCAAGAAAACGCTTGTAGTACGTCGAGCTGAGGAAAATCCCTGCACAGCACACTGTGGCTGCGTGCAGTGTTCACGCTGAAGAGCGGCAAAGCTCCAAGCCATGGCTGGGCTTCACTTCTGTCCAGAGCACAGAAGGCGAAGAACGAAGCAGCTGGGCACCGGGCTCATGTACTCAGTGGAGCGAATTTCCAATGTCCAGCCAAGAGCTGCTTCACAAGCACATGCAGCTGAGAATGCCCTGACTGCTTCAGAAAGGAAGGCGCAGCCCTTGCACTCCTGGACACAACCACGCCAGAAGCAGGTTCTTAAACCTTCAGTGCTGCAGAGTGCATGCAGCTGGAGCACAGGCAGAAGGACGCGTCCAGAAAGAAGGCGTTCTTCAAGTACCCCACTCCTCCAGGCAGCCTTGAAACTGAGCACAACACACTGCGCCTCGGCAGCTTCCTTCTCACATAGACGGACCTTCCCCTTCTTCACTCTCGCAGCTCCCTTGCCCACTTGCAGCAGCTGCTGCCAAAGAAAAAGGCTCCAGAAGTCAAAGCCTTTTACTGCTGGGCTGCCCTTTCCCCTTGCCTCACGTCAAGCACCAGAAACTGTCCGCTGCACTCTGTATTTCCAGTCTCCGCCGCATCTGCCACTGTCATCTCTGCATCTCCAAGCACACACCTCGGCACAATTCTTTGCGGGGAAAGCTGGAAGAGAAATAGGTAGCAGCTGGAAGAGAAATAGGTAGCAGCACAAGTGGAACTTTCTGTTTTCAAGTGCTAACGCGAATCCGCACACAAGCGAGAGGCAGCCACGCTTCCTCTTGCAGCCTGTGCCATGCGCACAGCAGCTCGGTGCTCTGCCTTCATTCTTATGCTCTTCGTACCATGTCGTGCTTTCATTCTGCCGGAGTGCAACCATCGTCTACTTGGCGCACAGAGCACTGTGCCG
Organism: Corvus hawaiiensis; assembly: GCF_020740725.1. Taxonomy (NCBI): domain Eukaryota; kingdom Metazoa; phylum Chordata; class Aves; order Passeriformes; family Corvidae; genus Corvus; species Corvus hawaiiensis. The sequence continues at coordinate 3,023,767 of NC_063235.1, forward strand.
GCAGCGAAATGCTCCAGCCGACTGCTTCTGCCGAACCACGCCTGGGCTATGCACTTTCCCTCGCAGCGACATACACCAGCCGTACTCGGTCTTTCTTCTCGTCCAAATGTCAAGGGAAAGATTCTCAGCTATGTCTCGCACAGAGAACAGTTTTAGGTCAACAAGCTCACGCAGAGCTTACCCTCGACGCGTGCAAACCTGTATTTGCACCACAGTCCAGTGGCAGCCCTCTTTCCTTTACAGCCTGCACAGCGCCGGCAGTCCGCGGGGCACTCTGCACCTGTCTTCCCACTTCCAAGTACCACCGCGAACCTTACAGCCTTGCAGGGAGCGAAGAGGCAGATAGGCGTGTCGCCCAGAAGAACGTGCCAGGACCAAAAGATGGTCTTCCTTTCTCCTGCTCCTTGCCCGAATCGTGGTGCTGTGTTGAAAGTCTTGGCCAGCGAAAAGCTACTCCAGCAAGTGTTTCTCTCCAAACGCAGTTCGCTGAGCGAGAGCTACACGGATAGTTTGGACTCGGTGAAACAGCAAGAAAACGCTTGTAGTACGTCGAGCTGAGGAAAATCCCTGCACAGCACACTGTGGCTGCGTGCAGTGTTCACGCTGAAGAGCGGCAAAGCTCCAAGCCATGGCTGGGCTTCACTTCTGTCCAGAGCACAGAAGGCGAAGAACGAAGCAGCTGGGCACCGGGCTCATGTACTCAGTGGAGCGAATTTCCAATGTCCGGCCAAGAGCTGCTTCACAAGCACATGCAGCTGAGAATGCTCTGGCTGCTTCAGAAAGGAAGGCGCAGTCCTTGCACTCCTGGACACAACCACGCCAGAAGCAGGTTCTTAAACCTTCAGTGCTGCAGAGTGCATGCAGCTGGAGCACAGGCAGAAGGACGCGTCCAGAAAGAAGGCGTTCTTCAAGTACCCCACTCCTCCAGGCAGCCTTGAAACTGAGCACAACACACTGCGCCTCGGCAGCTTCCTTCTCACATAGACGGACCTTCCCCTTCTTCACTCTCGCAGCTCCCTTGCCCACTTGCAGCCGCTGCTGCCAAAGAAAAAGGCTCCAGAAGTCAAAGCCTTTTACTGCTGGGCTGCCCTTTCCCCTTGCCTCACGTCAAGCACCAGAAACTGTCCGCTGCACTCTGTATTTCCAGTCTCCGCCGCATCTGCCACTGTCATCTCTGCATCTCCAAGCACACACCTCGGCACAATTCTTTGCGGGGAAAGCTGGAAGAGAAATAGGTAGCAGCTGGAAGAGAAATAGGTAGCAGCACAAGTGGAACTTTCTGTTTTCAAGTGCTAACGCGAATCCGCACACAAGCGAGAGGCAGCCACGCTTCCTCTTGCAGCCTGTGCCATGCGCACAGCAGCTCGGTGCTCTGCCTTCATTCTTATGCTCTTCGTACCATGTCGTGCTTTCATTCTGCCGGAGTGCAACCATCGTCTACTTGGCGCACAGAGCACTGTGCCGGCAGCGAAATGCTCCAGCCGACTGCTTCTGCCGAACCACGCCTGGGCTATGCACTTTCCCTCGCAGTGACATACACCAGCCGTACTCGGTCTTTCTTCTCGTCCAAATGTCAAGGGAAAGATTCTCAGCTATGTCTCGCACAGAGAACAGTTTTAGGTCAACAAGCTCACGCAGAGCTTACCCTCGACGCGTGCAAACCTGTATTTGCACCACAGTCCAGTGGCAGCCCTCTTTCCTTTACAGCCTGCACAGCGCCGGCAGACCGCGGGGCACTCTGCGCCTGTCTTCCCACTTCCAAGTACCACCGCGAACCTTACAGCCTTGCAGGGAGCGAAGAGGCAGATAGGCGTGTCGCCCAGAAGAACGTGCCAGGACCAAAAGATGGTCTTCCTTTCTCCTGCTCCTTGCCCGAATCGTGGTGCTGTGTTGAAAGTCTTGGCCAGCGAAAAGCTACTCCAGCAAGTGTTTCTCTCCAAACGCAGTTCGCTGAGCGAGAGCTACACGGATAGTTTGGACTCGGTGAAACAGCAAGAAAACGCTTGTAGTACGTCGAGCTGAGGAAAATCCCTGCACAGCACACTGTGGCTGCGTGCAGTGTTCACGCTGAAGAGCGGCAAAGCTCCAAGCCATGGCTGGGCTTCACTTCTGTCCAGAGCACAGAAGGCGAAGAACGAAGCAGCTGGGCACCGGGCTCATGTACTCAGTGGAGCGAATTTCCAATGTCCGGCCAAGAGCTGCTTCACAAGCACATGCAGCTGAGAATGCTCTGGCTGCTTCAGAAAGGAAGGCGCAGCCCTTGCACTCCTGGACACAACCACGCAGAAAGCAGGTTCTTAAACCTTCAGTGCTGCAGAGTGCATGCAGCTGGAGCACAGCCAGAAGGACGCGTCCAGAAAGAAGGCGTTCTTCAAGTACCCCACTCCTCCAGGCAGCCTTGAAACTGAGCACAACACACTGCGCCTCAGCAGCTTCCTTCTCACATAGACGGACCGTCCCCTTCTTCACTCTCACAGCTCCCTTGCCCACTTGCAGCCGCTGCTGCCAAAGAAAAAGGCTCCAGAAGTCAAAGTCTTTTACTGCTGGGCTGCCCTTTCCCCTTGCCTCACGTCAAGCACCAGAAACTGTCCGCTGCACTCTGTATTTCCAGTCTCCGCCGCATCTGCCACTGTCATCTCTGCATCTCCAAGCATACACCTCGGCACAATTCTTTGCAGGGAAAGCTGGAAGAGAAATAGGTAGCAGCACAAGTGGAACTTTCTGTTTTCAAGTGCTAACGCGAATCCGCACACACGCGAGAGGCAGCCACGCTTCCTCTTGCAGCCTGTGCCATGCGCACAGCAGCTCGGTGCTCTGCCTTCATTCTTATGCTCTTCGTACCATGTCGTGCTTTCATTCTGCCGGAGTGCAACCATCGTCTACTTGGCGCACAGAGCACTGTGCCGGCAGCGAAATGCTCCAGCCGACTGCTTCTGCCGAACCACGCCTGGGCTATGCACTTTCCCTCGCAGCGACATACACCAGCCGTACTCGGTCTTTCTTCTCGTCCAAATGTCAAGGGAAAGATTCTCAGCTATGTCTCGCACAGAGAACAGTTTTAGGTCAACAAGCTCACGCAGAGCTTACCCTCGACGCGTGCAAACCTGTATCTGCACCACAGTCCAGTGGCAGCCCTCTTTCCTTTACAGCCTGCACAGCGCCGGCAGACCGCGGGGCACTCTGCACCTGTCTTCCCACTTCCAAGTACCACCGCCAAGCTTACAGCCTTGCAGGGAGCGAAGAGGCGGATAGGCGTGTCGCCCAGAAGAACGTGCCAGGACGAAAAGATGGTCTTCCTTTCTCCTGCTCCTTGCCCGAATCGTGGTGCTGTGTTGAAAGTCTTGGCCAGCGAAAAGCTACTCCAGCAAGTGTTTCTCTCCAAACGCAGTTCGCTGAGCGAGAGCTACACGGATAGTTTGGACTCGGTGAAACAGCAAGAAAACGCTTGTAGTACGTCGAGCTGAGGAAAATCCCTGCACAGCACACTGTGGCTGCGTGCAGTGTTCACGCTGAAGAGCGGCAAAGCTCCAAGCCATGGCTGGGCTTCACTTCTGTCCAGAGCACAGAAGGCGAAGAACGAAGCAGCTGGGCACCGGGCTCATGTACTCAGTGGAGCGAATTTCCAATGTCCGGCCAAGAGCTGCTTCACAAGCACATGCAGCTGAGAATGCTCTGGCTGCTTCAGAAAGGAAGGCGCAGCCCTTGCACTCCTGGACACAACCACGCCAGAAGCAGGTTCTTAAACCTTCAGTGCTGCAGAGTGCATGCAGCTGGAGCACAGCCAGAAGGACGCGTCCAGAAAGAAGGCGTTCTTCAAGTACCCCCCTCCTCCAGGCAGCCTTGAAACTGAGCACAACACACTGCGCCTCGGCAGCTTCCTTCTCACATAGACGGACCTTCCCCTTCTTAACTCTCGCAGCTCCCTTGCCCACTTGCAGCCGCTGCTGCCAAAGAAAAAGGCTCCAGAAGTCAAAGCCTTTTACTGCTGGGCTGCCCTTTCCCCTTGCCTCACGTCAAGCACCAGAAACTGTCCGCTGCACTCTGTATTTCCAGTCTCCGCCGCATCTGCCACTGTCATCTCTGCATCTCCAAGCATACACCTCGGCACAATTCTTTGCGGGGAAAGCTGGAAGAGAAATAGGTAGCAGCTGGAAGAGAAATAGGTAGCAGCACAAGTGGAACTTTCTGTTTTCAAGTGCTAACGTGAATCCGCACACAAGCGAGAGGCAGCCACGCTTCCTCTTGCAGCCTGTGCCATGCGCACAGCCGCTCGGTGCTCTGCCTTCATTCTTAGGCTCTTCGTACCATGTCGTGCTTTCATTCTGCCGGAGTGCAACCATCGTCTACTTGGCGCACAGAGCACTGTGCCGGCAGCGAAATGCTCCAGCCGACTGCTTCTGCCGAACCACGCCTGGGCTATGCACTTTCCCTCGCAGCGACATACACCAGCCGTACTCGGTCTTTCTTCTCGTCCAAATGTCAAGGGAAAGATTCTCAGCTATGTCTCGCACAGAGAACAGTTTTAGGTCAACAAGCTCACGCAGAGCTTACCCTCGACGCGTGCAAACCTGTATTTGCACCACAGTCCAGTGGCAGCCCTCTTTCCTTTACAGCCTGCACAGCGCCGGCAGTCCGCGGGGCACTCTGCACCTGTCTTCCCACTTCCAAGTACCACCGCGAACCTTACAGCCTTGCAGGGAGCGAAGAGGCGGATAGGCGTGTCGCCCAGAAGAACGTGCCAGGACGAAAAGATGGTCTTCCTTTCTCCTGCTCCTTGCCCGAATCGTGGTGCTGTGTTGAAAGTCTTGGCCAGCGAAAAGCTACTCCAGCAAGTGTTTCTCTCCAAACGCAGTTCGCTGAGCGAGAGCTACACGGATAGTTTGGACTCGGTGAAACAGCAAGAAAACGCTTGTAGTACGTCGAGCTGAGGAAAATCCCTGCACAGCACACTGTGGCTGCGTGCAGTGTTCACGCTGAAGAGCGGCAAAGCTCCAAGCCATGGCTGGGCTTCACTTCTGTCCAGAGCACAGAAGGCGAAGAACGAAGCAGCTGGGCACCGGGCTCATGTACTCAGTGGAGCGAATTTCCAATGTCCGGCCAAGAGCTGCTTCACAAGCACATGCAGCTGAGAATGCTCTGGCTGCTTCAGAAAGGAAGGCGCAGCCCTTGCACTCCTGGACACAACCACGCCAGAAGCAGGTTCTTAAACCTTCAGTGCTGCAGAGTGCATGCAGCTGGAGCACAGCCAGAAGGACGCGTCCAGAAAGAAGGCGTTCTTCAAGTACCCCACTCCTCCAGGCAGCCTTGAAACTGAGCACAACACACTGCGCCTCGGCAGCTTCCTTCTCACATAGACGGACCTTCCCCTTCTTCACTCTCGCAGCTCCCTTGCCCACTTGCAGCCGCTGCTGCCAAAGAAAAAGGCTCCAGAAGTCAAAGCCTTTTACTGCTGGGCTGCCCTTTCCCCTTGCCTCACGTCAAGCACCAGAAACTGTCCGCTGCACTCTGTATTTCCAGTCTCCGCCGCATCTGCCACTGTCATCTCTGCATCTCCAAGCACACACCTCGGCACAATTCTTTGCGGGGAAAGCTGGAAGAGAAATAGGTAGCAGCTGGAAGAGAAATAGGTAGCAGCACAAGTGGAACTTTCTGTTTTCAAGTGCTAACGCGAATCCGCACACAAGCGAGAGGCAGCCACGCTTCCTCTTGCAGCCTGTGCCATGCGCACAGCAGCTCGGTGCTCTGCCTTCATTCTTATGCTCTTCGTACCATGTCGTGCTTTCATTCTGCCGGAGTGCAACCATCGTCTACTTGGCGCACAGAGCACTGTGCCGGCAGCGAAATGCTCCAGCCGACTGCTTCTGCCGAACCACGCCTGGGCTATGCACTTTCCCTCGCAGCGACATACACCAGCCGTACTCGGTCTTTCTTCTCGTCCAAATGTCAAGGGAAAGATTCTCAGCTATGTCTCGCACAGAGAACAGTTTTAGGTCAACAAGCTCACGCAGAGCTTACCCTCGACGCGTGCAAACCTGTATCTGCACCACAGTCCAGTGGCAGCCCTCTTTCCTTTACAGCCTGCACAGCGCCGGCAGACCGCGGGGCACTCTGCGCCTGTCTTCCCACTTCCAAGTACCACCGCGAACCTTACAGCCTTGCAGGGAGCGAAGAGGCAGATAGGCGTGTCGCCCAGAAGAACGTGCCAGGACCAAAAGATGGTCTTCCTTTCTCCTGCTCCTTGCCCGAATCGTGGTGCTGTGTTGAAAGTCTTGGCCAGCGAAAAGCTACTCCAGCAAGTGTTTCTCTCCAAACGCAGTTCGCTGAGCGAGAGCTACACGGATAGTTTGGACTCGGTGAAACAGCAAGAAAACGCTTGTAGTACGTCGAGCTGAGGAAAATCCCTGCACAGCACACTGTGGCTGCGTGCAGTGTTCACGCTGAAGAGCGGCAAAGCTCCAAGCCATGGCTGGGCTTCACTTCTGTCCAGAGCACAGAAGGCGAAGAACGAAGCAGCTGGGCACCGGGCTCATGTACTCAGTGGAGCGAATTTCCAATGTCCGGCCAAGAGCTGCTTCACAAGCACATGCAGCTGAGAATGCTCTGGCTGCTTCAGAAAGGAAGGCGCAGCCCTTGCACTCCTGGACACAACCACGCAGAAAGCAGGTTCTTAAACCTTCAGTGCTGCAGAGTGCATGCAGCTGGAGCACAGCCAGAAGGACGCGTCCAGAAAGAAGGCGTTCTTCAAGTACCCCACTCCTCCAGGCAGCCTTGAAACTGAGCACAACACACTGCGCCTCAGCAGCTTCCTTCTCACATAGACGGACCGTCCCCTTCTTCACTCTCACAGCTCCCTTGCCCACTTGCAGCCGCTGCTGCCAAAGAAAAAGGCTCCAGAAGTCAAAGTCTTTTACTGCTGGGCTGCCCTTTCCCCTTGCCTCACGTCAAGCACCAGAAACTGTCCGCTGCACTCTGTATTTCCAGTCTCCGCCGCATCTGCCACTGTCATCTCTGCATCTCCAAGCATACACCTCGGCACAATTCTTTGCAGGGAAAGCTGGAAGAGAAATAGGTAGCAGCACAAGTGGAACTTTCTGTTTTCAAGTGCTAACGCGAATCCGCACACACGCGAGAGGCAGCCACGCTTCCTCTTGCAGCCTGTGCCATGCGCACAGCAGCTCGGTGCTCTGCCTTCATTCTTATGCTCTTCGTACCATGTCGTGCTTTCATTCTGCCGGAGTGCAACCATCGTCTACTTGGCGCACAGAGCACTGTGCCGGCAGCGAAATGCTCCAGCCGACTGCTTCTGCCGAACCACGCCTGGGCTATGCACTTTCCCTCGCAGTGACATACACCAGCCGTACTCGGTCTTTCTTCTCGTCCAAATGTCAAGGGAAAGATTCTCAGCTATGTCTCGCACAGAGAACAGTTTTAGGTCAACAAGCTCACGCAGAGCTTACCCTCGACGCGTGCAAACCTGTATTTGCACCACAGTCCAGTGGCAGCCCTCTTTCCTTTACAGCCTGCACAGCGCCGGCAGACCGCGGGGCACTCTGCGCCTGTCTTCCCACTTCCAAGTACCACCGCGAACCTTACAGCCTTGCAGGGAGCGAAGAGGCAGATAGGCGTGTCGCCCAGAAGAACGTGCCAGGACCAAAAGATGGTCTTCCTTTCTCCTGCTCCTTGCCCGAATCGTGGTGCTGTGTTGAAAGTCTTGGCCAGCGAAAAGCTACTCCAGCAAGTGTTTCTCTCCAAACGCAGTTCGCTGAGCGAGAGCTACACGGATAGTTTGGACTCGGTGAAACAGCAAGAAAACGCTTGTAGTACGTCGAGCTGAGGAAAATCCCTGCACAGCACACTGTGGCTGCGTGCAGTGTTCACGCTGAAGAGCGGCAAAGCTCCAAGCCATGGCTGGGCTTCACTTCTGTCCAGAGCACAGAAGGCGAAGAACGAAGCAGCTGGGCACCGGGCTCATGTACTCAGTGGAGCGAATTTCCAATGTCCGGCCAAGAGCTGCTTCACAAGCACATGCAGCTGAGAATGCTCTGGCTGCTTCAGAAAGGAAGGCGCAGCCCTTGCACTCCTGGACACAACCACGCAGAAAGCAGGTTCTTAAACCTTCAGTGCTGCAGAGTGCATGCAGCTGGAGCACAGCCAGAAGGACGCGTCCAGAAAGAAGGCGTTCTTCAAGTACCCCACTCCTCCAGGCAGCCTTGAAACTGAGCACAACACACTGCGCCTCAGCAGCTTCCTTCTCACATAGACGGACCGTCCCCTTCTTCACTCTCACAGCTCCCTTGCCCACTTGCAGCCGCTGCTGCCAAAGAAAAAGGCTCCAGAAGTCAAAGTCTTTTACTGCTGGGCTGCCCTTTCCCCTTGCCTCACGTCAAGCACCAGAAACTGTCCGCTGCACTCTGTATTTCCAGTCTCCGCCGCATCTGCCACTGTCATCTCTGCATCTCCAAGCATACACCTCGGCACAATTCTTTGCAGGGAAAGCTGGAAGAGAAATAGGTAGCAGCACAAGTGGAACTTTCTGTTTTCAAGTGCTAACGCGAATCCGCACACACGCGAGAGGCAGCCACGCTTCCTCTTGCAGCCTGTGCCATGCGCACAGCAGCTCGGTGCTCTGCCTTCATTCTTATGCTCTTCGTACCATGTCGTGCTTTCATTCTGCCGGAGTGCAACCATCGTCTACTTGGCGCACAGAGCACTGTGCCGGCAGCGAAATGCTCCAGCCGACTGCTTCTGCCGAACCACGCCTGGGCTATGCACTTTCCCTCGCAGCGACATACACCAGCCGTACTCGGTCTTTCTTCTCGTCCAAATGTCAAGGGAAAGATTCTCAGCTATGTCTCGCACAGAGAACAGTTTTAGGTCAACAAGCTCACGCAGAGCTTACCCTCGACGCGTGCAAACCTGTATCTGCACCACAGTCCAGTGGCAGCCCTCTTTCCTTTACAGCCTGCACAGCGCCGGCAGACCGCGGGGCACTCTGCACCTGTCTTCCCACTTCCAAGTACCACCGCCAAGCTTACAGCCTTGCAGGGAGCGAAGAGGCGGATAGGCGTGTCGCCCAGAAGAACGTGCCAGGACGAAAAGATGGTCTTCCTTTCTCCTGCTCCTTGCCCGAATCGTGGTGCTGTGTTGAAAGTCTTGGCCAGCGAAAAGCTACTCCAGCAAGTGTTTCTCTCCAAACGCAGTTCGCTGAGCGAGAGCTACACGGATAGTTTGGACTCGGTGAAACAGCAAGAAAACGCTTGTAGTACGTCGAGCTGAGGAAAATCCCTGCACAGCACACTGTGGCTGCGTGCAGTGTTCACGCTGAAGAGCGGCAAAGCTCCAAGCCATGGCTGGGCTTCACTTCTGTCCAGAGCACAGAAGGCGAAGAACGAAGCAGCTGGGCACCGGGCTCATGTACTCAGTGGAGCGAATTTCCAATGTCCGGCCAAGAGCTGCTTCACAAGCACATGCAGCTGAGAATGCTCTGGCTGCTTCAGAAAGGAAGGCGCAGCCCTTGCACTCCTGGACACAACCACGCCAGAAGCAGGTTCTTAAACCTTCAGTGCTGCAGAGTGCATGCAGCTGGAGCACAGCCAGAAGGACGCGTCCAGAAAGAAGGCGTTCTTCAAGTACCCCCCTCCTCCAGGCAGCCTTGAAACTGAGCACAACACACTGCGCCTCGGCAGCTTCCTTCTCACATAGACGGACCTTCCCCTTCTTAACTCTCGCAGCTCCCTTGCCCACTTGCAGCCGCTGCTGCCAAAGAAAAAGGCTCCAGAAGTCAAAGCCTTTTACTGCTGGGCTGCCCTTTCCCCTTGCCTCACGTCAAGCACCAGAAACTGTCCGCTGCACTCTGTATTTCCAGTCTCCGCCGCATCTGCCACTGTCATCTCTGCATCTCCAAGCATACACCTCGGCACAATTCTTTGCGGGGAAAGCTGGAAGAGAAATAGGTAGCAGCTGGAAGAGAAATAGGTAGCAGCACAAGTGGAACTTTCTGTTTTCAAGTGCTAACGTGAATCCGCACACAAGCGAGAGGCAGCCACGCTTCCTCTTGCAGCCTGTGCCATGCGCACAGCCGCTCGGTGCTCTGCCTTCATTCTTAGGCTCTTCGTACCATGTCGTGCTTTCATTCTGCCGGAGTGCAACCATCGTCTACTTGGCGCACAGAGCACTGTGCCGGCAGCGAAATGCTCCAGCCGACTGCTTCTGCCGAACCACGCCTGGGCTATGCACTTTCCCTCGCAGCGACATACACCAGCCGTACTCGGTCTTTCTTCTCGTCCAAATGTCAAGGGAAAGATTCTCAGCTATGTCTCGCACAGAGAACAGTTTTAGGTCAACAAGCTCACGCAGAGCTTACCCTCGACGCGTGCAAACCTGTATTTGCACCACAGTCCAGTGGCAGCCCTCTTTCCTTTACAGCCTGCACAGCGCCGGCAGTCCGCGGGGCACTCTGCACCTGTCTTCCCACTTCCAAGTACCACCGCGAACCTTACAGCCTTGCAGGGAGCGAAGAGGCGGATAGGCGTGTCGCCCAGAAGAACGTGCCAGGACGAAAAGATGGTCTTCCTTTCTCCTGCTCCTTGCCCGAATCGTGGTGCTGTGTTGAAAGTCTTGGCCAGCGAAAAGCTACTCCAGCAAGTGTTTCTCTCCAAACGCAGTTCGCTGAGCGAGAGCTACACGGATAGTTTGGACTCGGTGAAACAGCAAGAAAACGCTTGTAGTACGTCGAGCTGAGGAAAATCCCTGCACAGCACACTGTGGCTGCGTGCAGTGTTCACGCTGAAGAGCGGCAAAGCTCCAAGCCATGGCTGGGCTTCACTTCTGTCCAGAGCACAGAAGGCGAAGAACGAAGCAGCTGGGCACCGGGCTCATGTACTCAGTGGAGCGAATTTCCAATGTCCGGCCAAGAGCTGCTTCACAAGCACATGCAGCTGAGAATGCTCTGGCTGCTTCAGAAAGGAAGGCGCAGCCCTTGCACTCCTGGACACAACCACGCCAGAAGCAGGTTCTTAAACCTTCAGTGCTGCAGAGTGCATGCAGCTGGAGCACAGCCAGAAGGACGCGTCCAGAAAGAAGGCGTTCTTCAAGTACCCCACTCCTCCAGGCAGCCTTGAAACTGAGCACAACACACTGCGCCTCGGCAGCTTCCTTCTCACATAGACGGACCTTCCCCTTCTTCACTCTCGCAGCTCCCTTGCCCACTTGCAGCCGCTGCTGCCAAAGAAAAAGGCTCCAGAAGTCAAAGTCTTTTACTGCTGGGCTGCCCTTTCCCCTTGCCTCACGTCAAGCACCAGAAACTGTCCGCTGCACTCTGTATTTCCAGTCTCCGCCGCATCTGCCACTGTCATCTCTGCATCTCCAAGCACACACCTCGGCACAATTCTTTGCGGGGAAAGCTGGAAGAGAAATAGGTAGCAGCTGGAAGAGAAATAGGTAGCAGCACAAGTGGAACTTTCTGTTTTCAAGTGCTAACGCGAATCCGCACACAAGCGAGAGGCAGCCACGCTTCCTCTTGCAGCCTGTGCCATGCGCACAGCAGCTCGGTGCTCTGCCTTCATTCTTATGCTCTTCGTACCATGTCGTGCTTTCATTCTGCCGGAGTGCAACCATCGTCTACTTGGCGCACAGAGCACTGTGCCGGCAGCGAAATGCTCCAGCCGACTGCTTCTGCCGAACCACGCCTGGGCTATGCACTTTCCCTCGCAGCGACATACACCAGCCGTACTCGGTCTTTCTTCTCGTCCAAATGTCAAGGGAAAGATTCTCAGCTATGTCTCGCACAGAGAACAGTTTTAGGTCAACAAGCTCACGCAGAGCTTACCCTCGACGCGTGCAAACCTGTATCTGCACCACAGTCCAGTGGCAGCCCTCTTTCCTTTACAGCCTGCACAGCGCCGGCAGACCGCGGGGCACTCTGCGCCTGTCTTCCCACTTCCAAGTACCACCGCGAACCTTACAGCCTTGCAGGGAGCGAAGAGGCAGATAGGCGTGTCGCCCAGAAGAACGTGCCAGGACCAAAAGATGGTCTTCCTTTCTCCTGCTCCTTGCCCGAATCGTGGTGCTGTGTTGAAAGTCTTGGCCAGCGAAAAGCTACTCCAGCAAGTGTTTCTCTCCAAACGCAGTTCGCTGAGCGAGAGCTACACGGATAGTTTGGACTCGGTGAAACAGCAAGAAAACGCTTGTAGTACGTCGAGCTGAGGAAAATCCCTGCACAGCACACTGTGGCTGCGTGCAGTGTTCACGCTGAAGAGCGGCAAAGCTCCAAGCCATGGCTGGGCTTCACTTCTGTCCAGAGCACAGAAGGCGAAGAACGAAGCAGCTGGGCACCGGGCTCATGTACTCAGTGGAGCGAATTTCCAATGTCCGGCCAAGAGCTGCTTCACAAGCACATGCAGCTGAGAATGCTCTGGCTGCTTCAGAAAGGAAGGCGCAGCCCTTGCACTCCTGGACACAACCACGCAGAAAGCAGGTTCTTAAACCTTCAGTGCTGCAGAGTGCATGCAGCTGGAGCACAGCCAGAAGGACGCGTCCAGAAAGAAGGCGTTCTTCAAGTACCCCACTCCTCCAGGCAGCCTTGAAACTGAGCACAACACACTGCGCCTCAGCAGCTTCCTTCTCACATAGACGGACCGTCCCCTTCTTCACTCTCACAGCTCCCTTGCCCACTTGCAGCCGCTGCTGCCAAAGAAAAAGGCTCCAGAAGTCAAAGTCTTTTACTGCTGGGCTGCCCTTTCCCCTTGCCTCACGTCAAGCACCAGAAACTGTCCGCTGCACTCTGTATTTCCAGTCTCCGCCGCATCTGCCACTGTCATCTCTGCATCTCCAAGCATACACCTCGGCACAATTCTTTGCAGGGAAAGCTGGAAGAGAAATAGGTAGCAGCACAAGTGGAACTTTCTGTTTTCAAGTGCTAACGTGAATCCGCACACACGCGAGAGGCAGCCACGCTTCCTCTTGCAGCCTGTGCCATGCGCACAGCCGCTCGGTGCTCTGCCTTCATTCTTATGCTCTTCGTACCATGTCGTGCTTTCATTCTGCCGGAGTGCAACCATCGTCTACTTGGCGCACAGAGCACTGTGCCGGCAGCGAAATGCTCCAGCCGACTGCTTCTGCCGAACCACGCCTGGGCTATGCACTTTCCCTCGCAGCGACATACACCAGCCGTACTCGGTCTTTCTTCTCGTCCAAATGTCAAGGGAAAGATTCTCAGCTATGTCTCGCACAGAGAACAGTTTTAGGTCAACAAGCTCACGCAGAGCTTACCCTCGACGCGTGCAAACCTGTATCTGCACCACAGTCCAGTGGCAGCCCTCTTTCCTTTACAGCCTGCACAGCGCCGGCAGACCGCGGGGCACTCTGCACCTGTCTTCCCACTTCCAAGTACCACCGCCAAGCTTACAGCCTTGCAGGGAGCGAAGAGGCGGATAGGCGTGTCGCCCAGAAGAACGTGCCAGGACGAAAAGATGGTCTTCCTTTCTCCTGCTCCTTGCCCGAATCGTGGTGCTGTGTTGAAAGTCTTGGCCAGCGAAAAGCTACTCCAGCAAGTGTTTCTCTCCAAACGCAGTTCGCTGAGCGAGAGCTACACGGATAGTTTGGACTCGGTGAAACAGCAAGAAAACGCTTGTAGTACGTCGAGCTGAGGAAAATCCCTGCACAGCACACTGTGGCTGCGTGCAGTGTTCACGCTGAAGAGCGGCAAAGCTCCAAGCCATGGCTGGGCTTCACTTCTGTCCAGAGCACAGAAGGCGAAGAACGAAGCAGCTGGGCACCGGGCTCATGTACTCAGTGGAGCGAATTTCCAATGTCCGGCCAAGAGCTGCTTCACAAGCACATGCAGCTGAGAATGCTCTGGCTGCTTCAGAAAGGAAGGCGCAGCCCTTGCACTCCTGGACACAACCACGCCAGAAGCAGGTTCTTAAACCTTCAGTGCTGCAGAGTGCATGCAGCTGGAGCACAGCCAGAAGGACGCGTCCAGAAAGAAGGCGTTCTTCAAGTACCCCACTCCTCCAGGCAGCCTTGAAACTGAGCACAACACACTGCGCCTCGGCAGCTTCCTTCTCACATAGACGGACCTTCCCCTTCTTAACTCTCGCAGCTCCCTTGCCCACTTGCAGCCGCTGCTGCCAAAGAAAAAGGCTCCAGAAGTCAAAGCCTTTTACTGCTGGGCTGCCCTTTCCCCTTGCCTCACGTCAAGCACCAGAAACTGTCCGCTGCACTCTGTATTTCCAGTCTCCGCCGCATCTGCCACTGTCATCTCTGCATCTCCAAGCATACACCTCGGCACAATTCTTTGCGGGGAAAGCTGGAAGAGAAATAGGTAGCAGCTGGAAGAGAAATAGGTAGCAGCACAAGTGGAACTTTCTGTTTTCAAGTGCTAACGTGAATCCGCACACAAGCGAGAGGCAGCCACGCTTCCTCTTGCAGCCTGTGCCATGCGCACAGCCGCTCGGTGCTCTGCCTTCATTCTTAGGCTCTTCGTACCATGTCGTGCTTTCATTCTGCCGGAGTGCAACCATCGTCTACTTGGCGCACAGAGCACTGTGCCGGCAGCGAAATGCTCCAGCCGACTGCTTCTGCCGAACCACGCCTGGGCTATGCACTTTCCCTCGCAGCGACATACACCAGCCGTACTCGGTCTTTCTTCTCGTCCAAATGTCAAGGGAAAGATTCTCAGCTATGTCTCGCACAGAGAACAGTTTTAGGTCAACAAGCTCACGCAGAGCTTACCCTCGACGCGTGCAAACCTGTATTTGCACCACAGTCCAGTGGCAGCCCTCTTTCCTTTACAGCCTGCACAGCGCCGGCAGTCCGCGGGGCACTCTGCACCTGTCTTCCCACTTCCAAGTACCACCGCGAACCTTACAGCCTGGCAGGGAGCGAAGAGGCAGATAGGCGTGTCGCCCAGAAGAACGTGCCAGGACCAAAAGATGGTCTTCCTTTCTCCTGCTCCTTGCCCGAATCGTGGTGCTGTGTTGAAAGTCTTGGCCAGCGAAAAGCTACTCCAGCAAGTGTTTCTCTCCAAACGCAGTTCGCTGAGCGAGAGCTACACGGATAGTTTGGACTCGGTGAAACAGCAAGAAAACGCTTGTAGTACGTCGAGCTGAGGAAAATCCCTGCACAGCACACTGTGGCTGCGTGCAGTGTTCACGCTGAAGAGCGGCAAAGCTCCAAGCCATGGCTGGGCTTCACTTCTGTCCAGAGCACAGAAGGCGAAGAACGAAGCAGCTGGGCACCGGGCTCATGTACTCAGTGGAGCGAATTTCCAATGTCCGGCCAAGAGCTGCTTCACAAGCACATGCAGCTGAGAATGCTCTGGCTGCTTCAGAAAGGAAGGCGCAGCCCTTGCACTCCTGGACACAACCACGCCAGAAGCAGGTTCTTAAACCTTCAGTGCTGCAGAGTGCATGCAGCTGGAGCACAGGCAGAAGGACGCGTCCAGAAAGAAGGCGTTCTTCAAGTACCCCACTCCTCCAGGCAGCCTTGAAACTGAGCACAACACACTGCGCCTCGGCAGCTTCCTTCTCACATAGACGGACCTTCCCCTTCTTCACTCTCGCAGCTCCCTTGCCCACTTGCAGCCGCTGCTGCCAAAGAAAAAGGCTCCAGAAGTCAAAGCCTTTTACTGCTGGGCTGCCCTTTCCCCTTGCCTCACGTCAAGCACCAGAAACTGTCCGCTGCACTCTGTATTTCCAGTCTCCGCCGCATCTGCCACTGTCATCTCTGCATCTCCAAGCATACACCTCGGCACAATTCTTTGCAGGGAAAGCTGGAAGAGAAATAGGTAGCAGCACAAGTGGAACTTTCTGTTTTCAAGTGCTAACGTGAATCCGCACACACGCGAGAGGCAGCCACGCTTCCTCTTGCAGCCTGTGCCATGCGCACAGCCGCTCGGTGCTCTGCCTTCATTCTTATGCTCTTCGTACCATGTCGTGCTTTCATTCTGCCGGAGTGCAACCATCGTCTACTTGGCGCACAGAGCACTGTGCCGGCAGCGAAATGCTCCAGCCGACTGCTTCTGCCGAACCACGCCTGGGCTATGCACTTTCCCTCGCAGCGACATACACCAGCCGTACTCGGTCTTTCTTCTCGTCCAAATGTCAAGGGAAAGATTCTCAGCTATGTCTCGCACAGAGAACAGTTTTAGGTCAACAAGCTCACGCAGAGCTTACCCTCGACGCGTGCAAACCTGTATCTGCACCACAGTCCAGTGGCAGCCCTCTTTCCTTTACAGCCTGCACAGCGCCGGCAGACCGCGGGGCACTCTGCACCTGTCTTCCCACTTCCAAGTACCACCGCCAAGCTTACAGCCTTGCAGGGAGCGAAGAGGCGGATAGGCGTGTCGCCCAGAAGAACGTGCCAGGACGAAAAGATGGTCTTCCTTTCTCCTGCTCCTTGCCCGAATCGTGGTGCTGTGTTGAAAGTCTTGGCCAGCGAAAAGCTACTCCAGCAAGTGTTTCTCTCCAAACGCAGTTCGCTGAGCGAGAGCTACACGGATAGTTTGGACTCGGTGAAACAGCAAGAAAACGCTTGTAGTACGTCGAGCTGAGGAAAATCCCTGCACAGCACACTGTGGCTGCGTGCAGTGTTCACGCTGAAGAGCGGCAAAGCTCCAAGCCATGGCTGGGCTTCACTTCTGTCCAGAGCACAGAAGGCGAAGAACGAAGCAGCTGGGCACCGGGCTCATGTACTCAGTGGAGCGAATTTCCAATGTCCGGCCAAGAGCTGCTTCACAAGCACATGCAGCTGAGAATGCTCTGGCTGCTTCAGAAAGGAAGGCGCAGCCCTTGCACTCCTGGACACAACCACGCCAGAAGCAGGTTCTTAAACCTTCAGTGCTGCAGAGTGCATGCAGCTGGAGCACAGCCAGAAGGACGCGTCCAGAAAGAAGGCGTTCTTCAAGTACCCCCCTCCTCCAGGCAGCCTTGAAACTGAGCACAACACACTGCGCCTCGGCAGCTTCCTTCTCACATAGACGGACCTTCCCCTTCTTAACTCTCGCAGCTCCCTTGCCCACTTGCAGCCGCTGCTGCCAAAGAAAAAGGCTCCAGAAGTCAAAGCCTTTTACTGCTGGGCTGCCCTTTCCCCTTGCCTCACGTCAAGCACCAGAAACTGTCCGCTGCACTCTGTATTTCCAGTCTCCGCCGCATCTGCCACTGTCATCTCTGCATCTCCAAGCATACACCTCGGCACAATTCTTTGCGGGGAAAGCTGGAAGAGAAATAGGTAGCAGCTGGAAGAGAAATAGGTAGCAGCACAAGTGGAACTTTCTGTTTTCAAGTGCTAACGTGAATCCGCACACAAGCGAGAGGCAGCCACGCTTCCTCTTGCAGCCTGTGCCATGCGCACAGCCGCTCGGTGCTCTGCCTTCATTCTTAGGCTCTTCGTACCATGTCGTGCTTTCATTCTGCCGGAGTGCAACCATCGTCTACTTGGCGCACAGAGCACTGTGCCGGCAGCGAAATGCTCCAGCCGACTGCTTCTGCCGAACCACGCCTGGGCTATGCACTTTCCCTCGCAGCGACATACACCAGCCGTACTCGGTCTTTCTTCTCGTCCAAATGTCAAGGGAAAGATTCTCAGCTATGTCTCGCACAGAGAACAGTTTTAGGTCAACAAGCTCACGCAGAGCTTACCCTCGACGCGTGCAAACCTGTATTTGCACCACAGTCCAGTGGCAGCCCTCTTTCCTTTACAGCCTGCACAGCGCCGGCAGTCCGCGGGGCACTCTGCACCTGTCTTCCCACTTCCAAGTACCACCGCGAACCTTACAGCCTTGCAGGGAGCGAAGAGGCAGATAGGCGTGTCGCCCAGAAGAACGTGCCAGGACGAAAAGATGGTCTTCCTTTCTCCTGCTCCTTGCCCGAATCGTGGTGCTGTGTTGAAAGTCTTGGCCAGCGAAAAGCTACTCCAGCAAGTGTTTCTCTCCAAACGCAGTTCGCTGAGCGAGAGCTACACGGATAGTTTGGACTCGGTGAAACAGCAAGAAAACGCTTGTAGTACGTCGAGCTGAGGAAAATCCCTGCACAGCACACTGTGGCTGCGTGCAGTGTTCACGCTGAAGAGCGGCAAAGCTCCAAGCCATGGCTGGGCTTCACTTCTGTCCAGAGCACAGAAGGCGAAGAACGAAGCAGCTGGGCACCGGGCTCATGTACTCAGTGGAGCGAATTTCCAATGTCCGGCCAAGAGCTGCTTCACAAGCACATGCAGCTGAGAATGCTCTGGCTGCTTCAGAAAGGAAGGCGCAGCCCTTGCACTCCTGGACACAACCACGCCAGAAGCAGGTTCTTAAACCTTCAGTGCTGCAGAGTGCATGCAGCTGGAGCACAGCCAGAAGGACGCGTCCAGAAAGAAGGCGTTCTTCAAGTACCCCACTCCTCCAGGCAGCCTTGAAACTGAGCACAACACACTGCGCCTCGGCAGCTTCCTTCTCACATAGACGGACCTTCCCCTTCTTCACTCTCGCAGCTCCCTTGCCCACTTGCAGCCGCTGCTGCCAAAGAAAAAGGCTCCAGAAGTCAAAGCCTTTTACTGCTGGGCTGCCCTTTCCCCTTGCCTCACGTCAAGCACCAGAAACTGTCCGCTGCACTCTGTATTTCCAGTCTCCGCCGCATCTGCCACTGTCATCTCTGCATCTCCAAGCACACACCTCGGCACAATTCTTTGCGGGGAAAGCTGGAAGAGAAATAGGTAGCAGCTGGAAGAGAAATAGGTAGCAGCACAAGTGGAACTTTCTGTTTTCAAGTGCTAACGCGAATCCGCACACAAGCGAGAGGCAGCCACGCTTCCTCTTGCAGCCTGTGCCATGCGCACAGCAGCTCGGTGCTCTGCCTTCATTCTTATGCTCTTCGTACCATGTCGTGCTTTCATTCTGCCGGAGTGCAACCATCGTCTACTTGGCGCACAGAGCACTGTGCCGGCAGCGAAATGCTCCAGCCGACTGCTTCTGCCGAACCACGCCTGGGCTATGCACTTTCCCTCGCAGCGACATACACCAGCCGTACTCGGTCTTTCTTCTCGTCCAAATGTCAAGGGAAAGATTCTCAGCTATGTCTCGCACAGAGAACAGTTTTAGGTCAACAAGCTCACGCAGAGCTTACCCTCGACGCGTGCAAACCTGTATTTGCACCACAGTCCAGTGGCAGCCCTCTTTCCTTTACAGCCTGCACAGCGCCGGCAGACCGCGGGGCACTCTGCGCCTGTCTTCCCACTTCCAAGTACCACCGCGAACCTTACAGCCTTGCAGGGAGCGAAGAGGCAGATAGGCGTGTCGCCCAGAAGAACGTGCCAGGACCAAAAGATGGTCTTCCTTTCTCCTGCTCCTTGCCCGAATCGTGGTGCTGTGTTGAAAGTCTTGGCCAGCGAAAAGCTACTCCAGCAAGTGTTTCTCTCCAAACGCAGTTCGCTGAGCGAGAGCTACACGGATAGTTTGGACTCGGTGAAACAGCAAGAAAACGCTTGTAGTACGTCGAGCTGAGGAAAATCCCTGCACAGCACACTGTGGCTGCGTGCAGTGTTCACGCTGAAGAGCGGCAAAGCTCCAAGCCATGGCTGGGCTTCACTTCTGTCCAGAGCACAGAAGGCGAAGAACGAAGCAGCTGGGCACCGGGCTCATGTACTCAGTGGAGCGAATTTCCAATGTCCGGCCAAGAGCTGCTTCACAAGCACATGCAGCTGAGAATGCTCTGGCTGCTTCAGAAAGGAAGGCGCAGCCCTTGCACTCCTGGACACAACCACGCAGAAAGCAGGTTCTTAAACCTTCAGTGCTGCAGAGTGCATGCAGCTGGAGCACAGCCAGAAGGACGCGTCCAGAAAGAAGGCGTTCTTCAAGTACCCCACTCCTCCAGGCAGCCTTGAAACTGAGCACAACACACTGCGCCTCAGCAGCTTCCTTCTCACATAGACGGACCGTCCCCTTCTTCACTCTCACAGCTCCCTTGCCCACTTGCAGCCGCTGCTGCCAAAGAAAAAGGCTCCAGAAGTCAAAGTCTTTTACTGCTGGGCTGCCCTTTCCCCTTGCCTCACGTCAAGCACCAGAAACTGTCCGCTGCACTCTGTATTTCCAGTCTCCGCCGCATCTGCCACTGTCATCTCTGCATCTCCAAGCATACACCTCGGCACAATTCTTTGCAGGGAAAGCTGGAAGAGAAATAGGTAGCAGCACAAGTGGAACTTTCTGTTTTCAAGTGCTAACGTGAATCCGCACACACGCGAGAGGCAGCCACGCTTCCTCTTGCAGCCTGTGCCATGCGCACAGCCGCTCGGTGCTCTGCCTTCATTCTTATGCTCTTCGTACCATGTCGTGCTTTCATTCTGCCGGAGTGCAACCATCGTCTACTTGGCGCACAGAGCACTGTGCCGGCAGCGAAATGCTCCAGCCGACTGCTTCTGCCGAACCACGCCTGGGCTATGCACTTTCCCTCGCAGCGACATACACCAGCCGTACTCGGTCTTTCTTCTCGTCCAAATGTCAAGGGAAAGATTCTCAGCTATGTCTCGCACAGAGAACAGTTTTAGGTCAACAAGCTCACGCAGAGCTTACCCTCGACGCGTGCAAACCTGTATCTGCACCACAGTCCAGTGGCAGCCCTCTTTCCTTTACAGCCTGCACAGCGCCGGCAGACCGCGGGGCACTCTGCACCTGTCTTCCCACTTCCAAGTACCACCGCCAAGCTTACAGCCTTGCAGGGAGCGAAGAGGCGGATAGGCGTGTCGCCCAGAAGAACGTGCCAGGACGAAAAGATGGTCTTCCTTTCTCCTGCTCCTTGCCCGAATCGTGGTGCTGTGTTGAAAGTCTTGGCCAGCGAAAAGCTACTCCAGCAAGTGTTTCTCTCCAAACGCAGTTCGCTGAGCGAGAGCTACACGGATAGTTTGGACTCGGTGAAACAGCAAGAAAACGCTTGTAGTACGTCGAGCTGAGGAAAATCCCTGCACAGCACACTGTGGCTGCGTGCAGTGTTCACGCTGAAGAGCGGCAAAGCTCCAAGCCATGGCTGGGCTTCACTTCTGTCCAGAGCACAGAAGGCGAAGAACGAAGCAGCTGGGCACCGGGCTCATGTACTCAGTGGAGCGAATTTCCAATGTCCGGCCAAGAGCTGCTTCACAAGCACATGCAGCTGAGAATGCTCTGGCTGCTTCAGAAAGGAAGGCGCAGCCCTTGCACTCCTGGACACAACCACGCCAGAAGCAGGTTCTTAAACCTTCAGTGCTGCAGAGTGCATGCAGCTGGAGCACAGCCAGAAGGACGCGTCCAGAAAGAAGGCGTTCTTCAAGTACCCCACTCCTCCAGGCAGCCTTGAAACTGAGCACAACACACTGCGCCTCGGCAGCTTCCTTCTCACATAGACGGACCTTCCCCTTCTTAACTCTCGCAGCTCCCTTGCCCACTTGCAGCCGCTGCTGCCAAAGAAAAAGGCTCCAGAAGTCAAAGCCTTTTACTGCTGGGCTGCCCTTTCCCCTTGCCTCACGTCAAGCACCAGAAACTGTCCGCTGCACTCTGTATTTCCAGTCTCCGCCGCATCTGCCACTGTCATCTCTGCATCTCCAAGCATACACCTCGGCACAATTCTTTGCGGGGAAAGCTGGAAGAGAAATAGGTAGCAGCTGGAAGAGAAATAGGTAGCAGCACAAGTGGAACTTTCTGTTTTCAAGTGCTAACGTGAATCCGCACACAAGCGAGAGGCAGCCACGCTTCCTCTTGCAGCCTGTGCCATGCGCACAGCCGCTCGGTGCTCTGCCTTCATTCTTAGGCTCTTCGTACCATGTCGTGCTTTCATTCTGCCGGAGTGCAACCATCGTCTACTTGGCGCACAGAGCACTGTGCCGGCAGCGAAATGCTCCAGCCGACTGCTTCTGCCGAACCACGCCTGGGCTATGCACTTTCCCTCGCAGCGACATACACCAGCCGTACTCGGTCTTTCTTCTCGTCCAAATGTCAAGGGAAAGATTCTCAGCTATGTCTCGCACAGAGAACAGTTTTAGGTCAACAAGCTCACGCAGAGCTTACCCTCGACGCGTGCAAACCTGTATTTGCACCACAGTCCAGTGGCAGCCCTCTTTCCTTTACAGCCTGCACAGCGCCGGCAGTCCGCGGGGCACTCTGCACCTGTCTTCCCACTTCCAAGTACCACCGCGAACCTTACAGCCTGGCAGGGAGCGAAGAGGCAGATAGGCGTGTCGCCCAGAAGAACGTGCCAGGACCAAAAGATGGTCTTCCTTTCTCCTGCTCCTTGCCCGAATCGTGGTGCTGTGTTGAAAGTCTTGGCCAGCGAAAAGCTACTCCAGCAAGTGTTTCTCTCCAAACGCAGTTCGCTGAGCGAGAGCTACACGGATAGTTTGGACTCGGTGAAACAGCAAGAAAACGCTTGTAGTACGTCGAGCTGAGGAAAATCCCTGCACAGCACACTGTGGCTGCGTGCAGTGTTCACGCTGAAGAGCGGCAAAGCTCCAAGCCATGGCTGGGCTTCACTTCTGTCCAGAGCACAGAAGGCGAAGAACGAAGCAGCTGGGCACCGGGCTCATGTACTCAGTGGAGCGAATTTCCAATGTCCGGCCAAGAGCTGCTTCACAAGCACATGCAGCTGAGAATGCTCTGGCTGCTTCAGAAAGGAAGGCGCAGCCCTTGCACTCCTGGACACAACCACGCCAGAAGCAGGTTCTTAAACCTTCAGTGCTGCAGAGTGCATGCAGCTGGAGCACAGGCAGAAGGACGCGTCCAGAAAGAAGGCGTTCTTCAAGTACCCCACTCCTCCAGGCAGCCTTGAAACTGAGCACAACACACTGCGCCTCGGCAGCTTCCTTCTCACATAGACGGACCTTCCCCTTCTTCACTCTCGCAGCTCCCTTGCCCACTTGCAGCCGCTGCTGCCAAAGAAAAAGGCTCCAGAAGTCAAAGCCTTTTACTGCTGGGCTGCCCTTTCCCCTTGCCTCACGTCAAGCACCAGAAACTGTCCGCTGCACTCTGTATTTCCAGTCTCCGCCGCATCTGCCACTGTCATCTCTGCATCTCCAAGCATACACCTCGGCACAATTCTTTGCAGGGAAAGCTGGAAGAGAAATAGGTAGCAGCACAAGTGGAACTTTCTGTTTTCAAGTGCTAACGTGAATCCGCACACACGCGAGAGGCAGCCACGCTTCCTCTTGCAGCCTGTGCCATGCGCACAGCCGCTCGGTGCTCTGCCTTCATTCTTATGCTCTTCGTACCATGTCGTGCTTTCATTCTGCCGGAGTGCAACCATCGTCTACTTGGCGCACAGAGCACTGTGCCGGCAGCGAAATGCTCCAGCCGACTGCTTCTGCCGAACCACGCCTGGGCTATGCACTTTCCCTCGCAGCGACATACACCAGCCGTACTCGGTCTTTCTTCTCGTCCAAATGTCAAGGGAAAGATTCTCAGCTATGTCTCGCACAGAGAACAGTTTTAGGTCAACAAGCTCACGCAGAGCTTACCCTCGACGCGTGCAAACCTGTATCTGCACCACAGTCCAGTGGCAGCCCTCTTTCCTTTACAGCCTGCACAGCGCCGGCAGACCGCGGGGCACTCTGCACCTGTCTTCCCACTTCCAAGTACCACCGCCAAGCTTACAGCCTTGCAGGGAGCGAAGAGGCGGATAGGCGTGTCGCCCAGAAGAACGTGCCAGGACGAAAAGATGGTCTTCCTTTCTCCTGCTCCTTGCCCGAATCGTGGTGCTGTGTTGAAAGTCTTGGCCAGCGAAAAGCTACTCCAGCAAGTGTTTCTCTCCAAACGCAGTTCGCTGAGCGAGAGCTACACGGATAGTTTGGACTCGGTGAAACAGCAAGAAAACGCTTGTAGTACGTCGAGCTGAGGAAAATCCCTGCACAGCACACTGTGGCTGCGTGCAGTGTTCACGCTGAAGAGCGGCAAAGCTCCAAGCCATGGCTGGGCTTCACTTCTGTCCAGAGCACAGAAGGCGAAGAACGAAGCAGCTGGGCACCGGGCTCATGTACTCAGTGGAGCGAATTTCCAATGTCCGGCCAAGAGCTGCTTCACAAGCACATGCAGCTGAGAATGCTCTGGCTGCTTCAGAAAGGAAGGCGCAGCCCTTGCACTCCTGGACACAACCACGCCAGAAGCAGGTTCTTAAACCTTCAGTGCTGCAGAGTGCATGCAGCTGGAGCACAGCCAGAAGGACGCGTCCAGAAAGAAGGCGTTCTTCAAGTACCCCCCTCCTCCAGGCAGCCTTGAAACTGAGCACAACACACTGCGCCTCGGCAGCTTCCTTCTCACATAGACGGACCTTCCCCTTCTTAACTCTCGCAGCTCCCTTGCCCACTTGCAGCCGCTGCTGCCAAAGAAAAAGGCTCCAGAAGTCAAAGCCTTTTACTGCTGGGCTGCCCTTTCCCCTTGCCTCACGTCAAGCACCAGAAACTGTCCGCTGCACTCTGTATTTCCAGTCTCCGCCGCATCTGCCACTGTCATCTCTGCATCTCCAAGCATACACCTCGGCACAATTCTTTGCGGGGAAAGCTGGAAGAGAAATAGGTAGCAGCTGGAAGAGAAATAGGTAGCAGCACAAGTGGAACTTTCTGTTTTCAAGTGCTAACGTGAATCCGCACACAAGCGAGAGGCAGCCACGCTTCCTCTTGCAGCCTGTGCCATGCGCACAGCCGCTCGGTGCTCTGCCTTCATTCTTAGGCTCTTCGTACCATGTCGTGCTTTCATTCTGCCGGAGTGCAACCATCGTCTACTTGGCGCACAGAGCACTGTGCCGGCAGCGAAATGCTCCAGCCGACTGCTTCTGCCGAACCACGCCTGGGCTATGCACTTTCCCTCGCAGCGACATACACCAGCCGTACTCGGTCTTTCTTCTCGTCCAAATGTCAAGGGAAAGATTCTCAGCTATGTCTCGCACAGAGAACAGTTTTAGGTCAACAAGCTCACGCAGAGCTTACCCTCGACGCGTGCAAACCTGTATTTGCACCACAGTCCAGTGGCAGCCCTCTTTCCTTTACAGCCTGCACAGCGCCGGCAGTCCGCGGGGCACTCTGCACCTGTCTTCCCACTTCCAAGTACCACCGCGAACCTTACAGCCTTGCAGGGAGCGAAGAGGCAGATAGGCGTGTCGCCCAGAAGAACGTGCCAGGACGAAAAGATGGTCTTCCTTTCTCCTGCTCCTTGCCCGAATCGTGGTGCTGTGTTGAAAGTCTTGGCCAGCGAAAAGCTACTCCAGCAAGTGTTTCTCTCCAAACGCAGTTCGCTGAGCGAGAGCTACACGGATAGTTTGGACTCGGTGAAACAGCAAGAAAACGCTTGTAGTACGTCGAGCTGAGGAAAATCCCTGCACAGCACACTGTGGCTGCGTGCAGTGTTCACGCTGAAGAGCGGCAAAGCTCCAAGCCATGGCTGGGCTTCACTTCTGTCCAGAGCACAGAAGGCGAAGAACGAAGCAGCTGGGCACCGGGCTCATGTACTCAGTGGAGCGAATTTCCAATGTCCGGCCAAGAGCTGCTTCACAAGCACATGCAGCTGAGAATGCTCTGGCTGCTTCAGAAAGGAAGGCGCAGCCCTTGCACTCCTGGACACAACCACGCCAGAAGCAGGTTCTTAAACCTTCAGTGCTGCAGAGTGCATGCAGCTGGAGCACAGCCAGAAGGACGCGTCCAGAAAGAAGGCGTTCTTCAAGTACCCCACTCCTCCAGGCAGCCTTGAAACTGAGCACAACACACTGCGCCTCGGCAGCTTCCTTCTCACATAGACGGACCTTCCCCTTCTTCACTCTCGCAGCTCCCTTGCCCACTTGCAGCCGCTGCTGCCAAAGAAAAAGGCTCCAGAAGTCAAAGCCTTTTACTGCTGGGCTGCCCTTTCCCCTTGCCTCACGTCAAGCACCAGAAACTGTCCGCTGCACTCTGTATTTCCAGTCTCCGCCGCATCTGCCACTGTCATCTCTGCATCTCCAAGCACACACCTCGGCACAATTCTTTGCGGGGAAAGCTGGAAGAGAAATAGGTAGCAGCTGGAAGAGAAATAGGTAGCAGCACAAGTGGAACTTTCTGTTTTCAAGTGCTAACGCGAATCCGCACACAAGCGAGAGGCAGCCACGCTTCCTCTTGCAGCCTGTGCCATGCGCACAGCAGCTCGGTGCTCTGCCTTCATTCTTATGCTCTTCGTACCATGTCGTGCTTTCATTCTGCCGGAGTGCAACCATCGTCTACTTGGCGCACAGAGCACTGTGCCGGCAGCGAAATGCTCCAGCCGACTGCTTCTGCCGAACCACGCCTGGGCTATGCACTTTCCCTCGCAGCGACATACACCAGCCGTACTCGGTCTTTCTTCTCGTCCAAATGTCAAGGGAAAGATTCTCAGCTATGTCTCGCACAGAGAACAGTTTTAGGTCAACAAGCTCACGCAGAGCTTACCCTCGACGCGTGCAAACCTGTATCTGCACCACAGTCCAGTGGCAGCCCTCTTTCCTTTACAGCCTGCACAGCGCCGGCAGACCGCGGGGCACTCTGCGCCTGTCTTCCCACTTCCAAGTACCACCGCGAACCTTACAGCCTTGCAGGGAGCGAAGAGGCAGATAGGCGTGTCGCCCAGAAGAACGTGCCAGGACCAAAAGATGGTCTTCCTTTCTCCTGCTCCTTGCCCGAATCGTGGTGCTGTGTTGAAAGTCTTGGCCAGCGAAAAGCTACTCCAGCAAGTGTTTCTCTCCAAACGCAGTTCGCTGAGCGAGAGCTACACGGATAGTTTGGACTCGGTGAAACAGCAAGAAAACGCTTGTAGTACGTCGAGCTGAGGAAAATCCCTGCACAGCACACTGTGGCTGCGTGCAGTGTTCACGCTGAAGAGCGGCAAAGCTCCAAGCCATGGCTGGGCTTCACTTCTGTCCAGAGCACAGAAGGCGAAGAACGAAGCAGCTGGGCACCGGGCTCATGTACTCAGTGGAGCGAATTTCCAATGTCCGGCCAAGAGCTGCTTCACAAGCACATGCAGCTGAGAATGCTCTGGCTGCTTCAGAAAGGAAGGCGCAGCCCTTGCACTCCTGGACACAACCACGCAGAAAGCAGGTTCTTAAACCTTCAGTGCTGCAGAGTGCATGCAGCTGGAGCACAGCCAGAAGGACGCGTCCAGAAAGAAGGCGTTCTTCAAGTACCCCACTCCTCCAGGCAGCCTTGAAACTGAGCACAACACACTGCGCCTCGGCAGCTTCCTTCTCACATAGACGGACCTTCCCCTTCTTAACTCTCGCAGCTCCCTTGCCCACTTGCAGCCGCTGCTGCCAAAGAAAAAGGCTCCAGAAGTCAAAGCCTTTTACTGCTGGGCTGCCCTTTCCCCTTGCCTCACGTCAAGCACCAGAAACTGTCCGCTGCACTCTGTATTTCCAGTCTCCGCCGCATCTGCCACTGTCATCTCTGCATCTCCAAGCATACACCTCGGCACAATTCTTTGCGGGGAAAGCTGGAAGAGAAATAGGTAGCAGCTGGAAGAGAAATAGGTAGCAGCACAAGTGGAACTTTCTGTTTTCAAGTGCTAACGTGAATCCGCACACAAGCGAGAGGCAGCCACGCTTCCTCTTGCAGCCTGTGCCATGCGCACAGCCGCTCGGTGCTCTGCCTTCATTCTTAGGCTCTTCGTACCATGTCGTGCTTTCATTCTGCCGGAGTGCAACCATCGTCTACTTGGCGCACAGAGCACTGTGCCGGCAGCGAAATGCTCCAGCCGACTGCTTCTGCCGAACCACGCCTGGGCTATGCACTTTCCCTCGCAGCGACATACACCAGCCGTACTCGGTCTTTCTTCTCGTCCAAATGTCAAGGGAAAGATTCTCAGCTATGTCTCGCACAGAGAACAGTTTTAGGTCAACAAGCTCACGCAGAGCTTACCCTCGACGCGTGCAAACCTGTATCTGCACCACAGTCCAGTGGCAGCCCTCTTTCCTTTACAGCCTGCACAGCGCCGGCAGACCGCGGGGCACTCTGCACCTGTCTTCCCACTTCCAAGTACCACCGCGAACCTTACAGCCTGGCAGGGAGCGAAGAGGCAGATAGGCGTGTCGCCCAGAAGAACGTGCCAGGACCAAAAGATGGTCTTCCTTTCTCCTGCTCCTTGCCCGAATCGTGGTGCTGTGTTGAAAGTCTTGGCCAGCGAAAAGCTACTCCAGCAAGTGTTTCTCTCCAAACGCAGTTCGCTGAGCGAGAGCTACACGGATAGTTTGGACTCGGTGAAACAGCAAGAAAACGCTTGTAGTACGTCGAGCTGAGGAAAATCCCTGCACAGCACACTGTGGCTGCGTGCAGTGTTCACGCTGAAGAGCGGCAAAGCTCCAAGCCATGGCTGGGCTTCACTTCTGTCCAGAGCACAGAAGGCGAAGAACGAAGCAGCTGGGCACCGGGCTCATGTACTCAGTGGAGCGAATTTCCAATGTCCGGCCAAGAGCTGCTTCACAAGCACATGCAGCTGAGAATGCTCTGGCTGCTTCAGAAAGGAAGGCGCAGCCCTTGCACTCCTGGACACAACCACGCCAGAAGCAGGTTCTTAAACCTTCAGTGCTGCAGAGTGCATGCAGCTGGAGCACAGGCAGAAGGACGCGTCCAGAAAGAAGGCGTTCTTCAAGTACCCCACTCCTCCAGGCAGCCTTGAAACTGAGCACAACACACTGCGCCTCGGCAGCTTCCTTCTCACATAGACGGACCTTCCCCTTCTTCACTCTCGCAGCTCCCTTGCCCACTTGCAGCCGCTGCTGCCAAAGAAAAAGGCTCCAGAAGTCAAAGCCTTTTACTGCTGGGCTGCCCTTTCCCCTTGCCTCACGTCAAGCACCAGAAACTGTCCGCTGCACTCTGTATTTCCAGTCTCCGCCGCATCTGCCACTGTCATCTCTGCATCTCCAAGCATACACCTCGGCACAATTCTTTGCAGGGAAAGCTGGAAGAGAAATAGGTAGCAGCACAAGTGGAACTTTCTGTTTTCAAGTGCTAACGTGAATCCGCACACACGCGAGAGGCAGCCACGCTTCCTCTTGCAGCCTGTGCCATGCGCACAGCCGCTCGGTGCTCTGCCTTCATTCTTATGCTCTTCGTACCATGTCGTGCTTTCATTCTGCCGGAGTGCAACCATCGTCTACTTGGCGCACAGAGCACTGTGCCGGCAGCGAAATGCTCCAGCCGACTGCTTCTGCCGAACCACGCCTGGGCTATGCACTTTCCCTCGCAGCGACATACACCAGCCGTACTCGGTCTTTCTTCTCGTCCAAATGTCAAGGGAAAGATTCTCAGCTATGTCTCGCACAGAGAACAGTTTTAGGTCAACAAGCGCACGCAGAGCTTACCCTCGACGCGTGCAAACCTGTATCTGCACCACAGTCCAGTGGCAGCCCTCTTTCCTTTACAGCCTGCACAGCGCCGGCAGACCGCGGGGCACTCTGCACCTGTCTTCCCACTTCCAAGTACCACCGCCAAGCTTACAGCCTTGCAGGGAGCGAAGAGGCGGATAGGCGTGTCGCCCAGAAGAACGTGCCAGGACGAAAAGATGGTCTTCCTTTCTCCTGCTCCTTGCCCGAATCGTGGTGCTGTGTTGAAAGTCTTGGCCAGCGAAAAGCTACTCCAGCAAGTGTTTCTCTCCAAACGCAGTTCGCTGAGCGAGAGCTACACGGATAGTTTGGACTCGGTGAAACAGCAAGAAAACGCTTGTAGTACGTCGAGCTGAGGAAAATCCCTGCACAGCACACTGTGGCTGCGTGCAGTGTTCACGCTGAAGAGCGGCAAAGCTCCAAGCCATGGCTGGGCTTCACTTCTGTCCAGAGCACAGAAGGCGAAGAACGAAGCAGCTGGGCACCGGGCTCATGTACTCAGTGGAGCGAATTTCCAATGTCCGGCCAAGAGCTGCTTCACAAGCACATGCAGCTGAGAATGCTCTGGCTGCTTCAGAAAGGAAGGCGCAGCCCTTGCACTCCTGGACACAACCACGCCAGAAGCAGGTTCTTAAACCTTCAGTGCTGCAGAGTGCATGCAGCTGGAGCACAGCCAGAAGGACGCGTCCAGAAAGAAGGCGTTCTTCAAGTACCCCACTCCTCCAGGCAGCCTTGAAACTGAGCACAACACACTGCGCCTCGGCAGCTTCCTTCTCACATAGACGGACCTTCCCCTTCTTAACTCTCGCAGCTCCCTTGCCCACTTGCAGCCGCTGCTGCCAAAGAAAAAGGCTCCAGAAGTCAAAGCCTTTTACTGCTGGGCTGCCCTTTCCCCTTGCCTCACGTCAAGCACCAGAAACTGTCCGCTGCACTCTGTATTTCCAGTCTCCGCCGCATCTGCCACTGTCATCTCTGCATCTCCAAGCATACACCTCGGCACAATTCTTTGCGGGGAAAGCTGGAAGAGAAATAGGTAGCAGCTGGAAGAGAAATAGGTAGCAGCACAAGTGGAACTTTCTGTTTTCAAGTGCTAACGTGAATCCGCACACAAGCGAGAGGCAGCCACGCTTCCTCTTGCAGCCTGTGCCATGCGCACAGCCGCTCGGTGCTCTGCCTTCATTCTTAGGCTCTTCGTACCATGTCGTGCTTTCATTCTGCCGGAGTGCAACCATCGTCTACTTGGCGCACAGAGCACTGTGCCGGCAGCGAAATGCTCCAGCCGACTGCTTCTGCCGAACCACGCCTGGGCTATGCACTTTCCCTCGCAGCGACATACACCAGCCGTACTCGGTCTTTCTTCTCGTCCAAATGTCAAGGGAAAGATTCTCAGCTATGTCTCGCACAGAGAACAGTTTTAGGTCAACAAGCTCACGCAGAGCTTACCCTCGACGCGTGCAAACCTGTATTTGCACCACAGTCCAGTGGCAGCCCTCTTTCCTTTACAGCCTGCACAGCGCCGGCAGTCCGCGGGGCACTCTGCACCTGTCTTCCCACTTCCAAGTACCACCGCGAACCTTACAGCCTTGCAGGGAGCGAAGAGGCAGATAGGCGTGTCGCCCAGAAGAACGTGCCAGGACGAAAAGATGGTCTTCCTTTCTCCTGCTCCTTGCCCGAATCGTGGTGCTGTGTTGAAAGTCTTGGCCAGCGAAAAGCTACTCCAGCAAGTGTTTCTCTCCAAACGCAGTTCGCTGAGCGAGAGCTACACGGATAGTTTGGACTCGGTGAAACAGCAAGAAAACGCTTGTAGTACGTCGAGCTGAGGAAAATCCCTGCACAGCACACTGTGGCTGCGTGCAGTGTTCACGCTGAAGAGCGGCAAAGCTCCAAGCCATGGCTGGGCTTCACTTCTGTCCAGAGCACAGAAGGCGAAGAACGAAGCAGCTGGGCATCGGGCTCATGTACTCAGTGGAGCGAATTTCCAATGTCCGGCCAAGAGCTGCTTCACAAGCACATGCAGCTGAGAATGCTCTGGCTGCTTCAGAAAGGAAGGCGCAGCCCTTGCACTCCTGGACACAACCACGCCAGAAGCAGGTTCTTAAACCTTCAGTGCTGCAGAGTGCATGCAGCTGGAGCACAGCCAGAAGGACGCGTCCAGAAAGAAGGCGTTCTTCAAGTACCCCACTCCTCCAGGCAGCCTTGAAACTGAGCACAACACACTGCGCCTCGGCAGCTTCCTTCTCACATAGACGGACCTTCCCCTTCTTAACTCTCGCAGCTCCCTTGCCCACTTGCAGCCGCTGCTGCCAAAGAAAAAGGCTCCAGAAGTCAAAGCCTTTTACTGCTGGGCTGCCCTTTCCCCTTGCGTCACGTCAAGCACCAGAAACTGTCCGCTGCACTCTGTATTTCCAGTCTCCGCCGCATCTGCCACTGTCATCTCTGCATCTCCAAGCACACACCTCGGCACAATTCTTTGCGGGGAAAGCTGGAAGAGAAATAGGTAGCAGCTGGAAGAGAAATAGGTAGCAGCACAAGTGGAACTTTCTGTTTTCAAGTGCTAACGCGAATCCGCACACAAGCGAGAGGCAGCCACGCTTCCTCTTGCAGCCTGTGCCATGCGCACAGCAGCTCGGTGCTCTGCCTTCATTCTTATGCTCTTCGTACCATGTCGTGCTTTCATTCTGCCGGAGTGCAACCATCGTCTACTTGGCGCACAGAGCACTGTGCCGGCAGCGAAATGCTCCAGCCGACTGCTTCTGCCGAACCACGCCTGGGCTATGCACTTTCCCTCGCAGCGACATACACCAGCCGTACTCGGTCTTTCTTCTCGTCCAAATGTCAAGGGAAAGATTCTCAGCTATGTCTCGCACAGAGAACAGTTTTAGGTCAACAAGCTCACGCAGAGCTTACCCTCGACGCGTGCAAACCTGTATTTGCACCACAGTCCAGTGGCAGCCCTCTTTCCTTTACAGCCTGCACAGCGCCGGCAGACCGCGGGGCACTCTGCACCTGTCTTCCCACTTCCAAGTACCACCGCGAACCTTACAGCCTTGCAGGGAGCGAAGAGGCAGATAGGCGTGTCGCCCAGAAGAACGTGCCAGGACCAAAAGATGGTCTTCCTTTCTCCTGCTCCTTGCCCGAATCGTGGTGCTGTGTTGAAAGTCTTGGCCAGCGAAAAGCTACTCCAGCAAGTGTTTCTCTCCAAACGCAGTTCGCTGAGCGAGAGCTACACGGATAGTTTGGACTCGGTGAAACAGCAAGAAAACGCTTGTAGTACGTCGAGCTGAGGAAAATCCCTGCACAGCACACTGTGGCTGCGTGCAGTGTTCACGCTGAAGAGCGGCAAAGCTCCAAGCCATGGCTGGGCTTCACCTCTGTCCAGAGCACAGAAGGCGAAGCACGAAGCAGCTGGGCACCGGGCTCATGTACTCAGTGGAGCGAATTTCCAATGTCCGGCCAAGAGCTGCTTCACAAGCACATGCAGCTGAGAATGCTCTGGCTGCTTCAGAAAGGAAGGCGCAGTCCTTGCACTCCTGGACACAACCACGCCAGAAGCAGGTTCTTAAACCTTCAGTGCTGCAGAGTGCATGCAGCTGGAGCACAGCCAGAAGGACGCGTCCAGAAAGAAGGCGTTCTTCAAGTACCCCACTCCTCCAGGCAGCCTTGAAACTGAGCACAACACACTGCGCCTCGGCAGCTTCCTTCTCACATAGACGGACCTTCCCCTTCTTCACTCTCGCAGCTCCCTTGCCCACTTGCAGCCGCTGCTGCCAAAGAAAAAGGCTCCAGAAGTCAAAGCCTTTTACTGCTGGGCTGCCCTTTCCCCTTGCCTCACGTCAAGCACCAGAAACTGTCCGCTGCACTCTGTATTTCCAGTCTCCGCCGCATCTGCCACTGTCATCTCTGCATCTCCAAGCACACACCTCGGCACAATTCTTTGCGGGGAAAGCTGGAAGAGAAATAGGTAGCAGCTGGAAGAGAAATAGGTAGCAGCACAAGTGGAACTTTCTGTTTTCAAGTGCTAACGTGAATCCGCACACAAGCGAGTGACAGCCACGCTTCCTCTTGCAGCCTGTGCCATGCGCACAGCAGCTCGGTGCTCTGCCTTCATTCTTATGCTCTTCGTACCATGTCGTGCTTTCATTCTGCCGGAGTGCAACCATCGTCTACTTGGCGCACAGAGCACTGTGCCGGCAGCGAAATGCTCCAGCCGACTGCTTCTGCCGAACCACGCCTGGGCTATGCACTTTCCCTCGCAGCGACACACACCAGCACTACTCGGTCTTTCTTCTCGTCCAAATGTCAAGGGAAAGATTCTCAGCTCCGTCTGGCACAGAGAACAGGTTTAGGTCAACAAGCTCGCGCAGAGCTTGCCCTCGACGCGTGCAAACCTGTATTTGCACCACAGTCCAGTGGCAGCCCTCTTTCCTTTACAGCCTGCACAGCGCCGGCAGACCGCTACTTTGAACTGAGAAGGAACTTGCAGAGAGTACAGCGATCTGCCGGCGCTGTGCAGGCTGTAAAGGAAAGAGGGCTGCCACTGGACTGTGGTGCAAATACAGGTTTGCACGCGTCGAGGGTAAGCTCTGGGTAGGCTTGTTGTCCTGGCATGGTTCTCTGTGCGAGACGTAGCCGAGAATCTTTCCGTTTACATTCGGACGATAAGAGAGGCAGAATGTTCAGGTATAGAGCGCTGAGATGGAAACCGCATAGCTCAGGCATGTTTCGGCAGAAGCAGCAGGCTGGAGCGCTTCGCTGCCGGCACCGTGCTTTGTGCAAGAAATAGACAACCTTTTTGCCTTTGGCAGAATGAATGCGCAACAAGGTACTAAAGCGGAGCAATAAAGAAGGCGCCGAACACGGTGCTTGTGGGCGAAGCTTACAAGCGGAGAAAGGCGTGTGGCGGCCACTCGCTTGTTTGCGGATTCACTTCAGGAGGCGGAAAGTTCAACTTGCAGCTACTTGTGCTGCTACCTATTCCTCTTCCAACCCTCTCTGGAAACAACTGTGTTTACGCTTCGAGATGCAGAAAACACAGTGGTCGATGCAGGGGAGAAGGGAAATACAGAGTGCAGCGGGGAGTTGAAAGAGGTTTTACGTGAGGCAAGGAGAAAGTGCAGCCCAGCAGTAAAAGGCTTTGACTTCTGGAGCCTTTTTTTGTGGTAGCAGCTGCTGCAAGTGGGCAAGGGAGCTGCGAGAGTGAATAATGGGACGGCACGTCTATCTGAGACGGAAGCTCCCGAGCTGCAGTGTGTTGTGCTCCGTTTCAAGGCTGCCTGGAGGAGGGGGGTACTTGAAGAACGCCTTCTTTCTGGACGTGTCCTTCTGGCTGTGCTCCAGCTGCATGCACTCTGCAGCACTGAATGTACGT
This sequence comes from Corvus hawaiiensis, assembly GCF_020740725.1. Classification (NCBI taxonomy): domain Eukaryota; kingdom Metazoa; phylum Chordata; class Aves; order Passeriformes; family Corvidae; genus Corvus; species Corvus hawaiiensis. The sequence continues at coordinate 3,058,441 of NC_063235.1, forward strand.
GAAACTGCTTCTGGCCAGCTTGCGTGATGGAGTGCAAGGGCTGCGCCTTCCTTTCTGAAGCAGCCAGAGCATTCTCAGCTGCATGTGCTTGTGAAGCAGCTCTTGGCCGGACATTGGAAATTCGCTCCACTGAGTACATGAGCCCGGTGCCCAGCTGCTTCGTTCTTCGCCTTCTGTGCTCTGGACAGAAGTGAAGCCCAGCCATGGCTTGGAGCTTTGCCGCTCTTCAGCGTGAACACTGCACGCAGCCACAGTGTGCTGTGCAGGGATTATCCTCAGCTCGACGTACAATCACTTTCTTTCTGTTTCGCAGAATCCAAACTGTCCATCTAACTCTCGTTAAGCGAAAGGTGTCAGGAGAGAAGTGCTTGCTGGATTGGGCTTTCACTGGCCAAGACTTTCAACACAGCACCCCAATCTGGGCGATGAGGAGGAGAATGGAAGAACATCTTTCCATCCTGGCACATTCTTCTGTGCGACGCGTCCTTCCGCATCTTTGGTCCTTGCCAGGCTGGAATGTGCGTGGTGCTACTTCGAACTAAGAAGGAACGTGCAGAGACCACTGCGATCTGCCAGCGCTGTGCAAGCTGTAAAGGAAAGAGGGCTACCACTAGGATGTGGTGCAAATACAAGTTTCCACGCGTCGGGGGTAAGCTCTGGGTAAGCTTGTTGTCCCGGCACTGTTCTCTGTGCGAGACGTAGCTGAGAATCTTTCCGCTTACATTCGGATGACAAGAGAGGCAAAATGTGCTGCTATAGTGTGCTGAGAGGGATACTGCATAGCTCAGGCGTGTTTCGGCAGAAGCAGCAGGCTGGAGTGCTTCGCTGCCGGCACCGTGCTCTGTGCAAGAAGTAGACGACTCTTTGCCTCTGGCAGAATGAAAGCACGACATGGTACTAAAGTGGAGGAAGAAAGAAGGCGCCGAGCATCAGGCTCGTGGGCCAAGCGTATAAGCAGAGAAAGGAGAGTGGCTGCCACTCGCTTGTTTGCGGATTCACTTCAGAAGGTGGAAATAGAGTTCAACTTGCAGCTACTTGTGCTGCTACCTATTCCTCTTCCAACCCTCTCTGGAAACAACTGCGCTTACCTTTAGGCTTCGAGATGCAGAAAACATGGTCGTCGATGCGGAGGAGAAAGGAAGTACGGAGGAGAAAGGAAGTACAGAGTGCAGCAGGGAGTTGAAAGAGGTTTTACGTGAGGCAAGGTGAAGGTGCAGCCCAGCAGTAAAAGGCTTTTATTTCTGGAGCCTTTTTCTATGGTAGCAGCTGTTGCAAGTGGGCAACGGAGCTGCAAGAGTGAATAATGTGACGGCACGTCTATCTGAGAAGAAAGTTCCCGAGCCGCAGTGTGTTGTGCTTTGTTTCAAGGTAAGTTTCCCCAAAAAGAATGAAACATGTTTAGTCACCCAAAACTACAATGACCTCCCATGGCCCTACCCAGTATTCCCTTCCAAGCTCTGTTTCCACATATCAAAAATATGTTGTTTAACAACCCAATTGCAGCGTTTCCAGGAGTAATTGGTTGGGGCAAAGTATGGTTACACCTGGCATAAGCATTGGTGTAAACTCCTGTTCCTGAAACATCTAGGCTGAAGTTTCTGTTGGGACTGTTTGTATATTTAGATAAAAACACACTAAAGACTGCGTGGACCCTAAAATATCCGATTCTTGTGGTTGCATAGAAAGAGGGGGAAAGAACCTTATTTACTCCTAAATTCTTGTCCTTGGAAAAATACCATCCAGCTGATTTACCAGCCTTTTTATTCCAACTCTTCTGGCACCACCAGGTTGGCTCAATTCGACCCAAAACAGTACACTCTCTTTGAACTGTTAAATTGAATAAAACATCCCATTCACTTTTCACTAAGGGCATAGCTACCAATCAGGTTTGGAAAGGGTGACCAGAGGAAGTCATGGACAGGCACAGCATCAACTCATTTAAAGCTTCAGCCAGTGTAAGCCAAACCTTGCGTTCTGGGAGAGGTGGCATTTCGACCACCTCTCCTTCGTCAAGAAGGAGTCCTACTAAGAGGACCAGCCTGAAAAGGCAGATCTGGCTCCCAAAAATACCATTGTGGAATCCAGCCATACTCTTGTCCATACACATTTTAAAATAATACAGTTACCATAAGAATAGCACAAAGGATCACTCTGTGGAC